>NC_136509.1:89741263-89743763 GCF_053919585.1 Euprymna scolopes
TACGATTCCTACTCTCTCATTCACTCTCTTTTTTTTTCTCATTTTCTTCGTTTCTCCACTCCCTCCCCACTCCTAGTTTACAAGACGAAAATTTCAGTCCAGCTGAAATTCTAATTTCTATTGATTATTTATCGGTTTACTTTAAGAACAAAAAAAAAGGATTCCTGCCTCCCCTTGTTTCTGACAATAGGGGAACATTTTTTCTTTCTTTTAGTCATCTGATGTTTCTTAATGTTTCCCTAATTGGGTGGACTGACGCTTCCAACGGCTGGGCCCTCCTTTTTTTTCTTTCTTTTCGGGTCTCCGGCTTGTGGTGCCGTCAAATCGAGGGTCCTCTATCGACATCAAGTGACAGATTCCAATGCTGAAGCCGTAAAAACAAATACCGCGTTTTCCAAAAGAACCTTCACACGTGACCCTTCTCAATCAATCTCTCCCTCGTTGTTTGTATGACGCCATTTTGTCCCCCCTTTCATTTTAATTCGCTTTTCTTTTCCTCCTTTTTGCCTCTTGAGTATTTCGATTTATTTTCATTTATTTATGTGTAAAAGAAAAGATATTTCGTTTTTTTTTTATTATTATTATTCTATTTTTTGCACTTAAAAAAAAACGGAAAAGTACATAACAGCTGTCTCCTGAACCCCTTCCTAGAGGTTGTCTTCATTTTATTATTCAAAATGAATGATCATTTTTATTAAGAAATAAAAAAAACAAAGATGGAGAATCGTAAGAAATAGCAAACACAACAAATAATGGCTGAAGAGCAGTAAATAATATAACGATCTTTTTTTATGAAAAAAAAAACGGAATTAAAAAAAAAAAAATGATGATAAAATTATTAATAAAATCAAATAAATTAATTATTTTCCCACAGAATAAAAACTAAGAATTCAAACAATATATTTTTTTATTCAGCAATACTACGTTTCCCCCCCCCCACACTTACACGTCAGATTTCGAATTCAGAAAGTAAGTTTTACTGTTACTGGCAAATACACAGGTTGGGCAAATGTCCAAAACAGTTAACAGTTGAGAACTTGCAAACCAAAAATAAAAACAACAAATAATTTATAACAAAAGCAGTAAATTTTTATTCTCTACTTTGTACTTTTAACGTGCGAAAATTTGAAGATCTATTTTTTATTTTAGAACTATATTTCGATAGTCGTGTGCTTATCGACACGCGAATATCAAAATGTCGATTGAAGATAGCAAAAAGCACTTATCTACGACTAACCTTAAGTCCGAATGGCAACTCATTCTTCAAATGAAAACCCCTCCTAAAAACACACTTAATCGAATCAGATTTGTAAAGTTAGTCGTGTGCTTATCGACACGCGAATATCAAAATGTCGATTGAAGATAGCAAAAAGTACTTATCTAATTAAGTTAATCGATAATCTCGGCGGCATTTCAATAACAAGCAAAATCCCGCCCTTTTACTATAAACATCTTCTACTCTAATAGCTACTCTGACTGGCTGGACTTTTGAATACCTTCCGTGTGCCTACTTCATTGACTGCACAAACATGCAGATGTTTAAATATAATGTGAACAGACATCTCGCTCATTTCTTTACATAGTCTCTCGTAGCTATGGTCCCAAACAGTAGCTCCTTGCATCCAAATAATAGTATGGCTTTGGGATAGAAAACAGAGAAAAAAATAGAAGACAAAATTGAATTACTACTGATAATGCTACGACTAAAAATAATCTAACTAATATTACTATCATTAGTTCTATCGCTAGTAATCCATCATACCTGAAGGAGGGGCGCCTCCTTTTTATAATCAGACTTATTGGTGACTGTCTTTCAGAGGCGGGGGCATAGTCGCTACGCTAGATAGTGCTGGTTGACGACGTTACATGGAATAAGGAAGTGTGTGAATTATATTTGTTGCCATACTCCGAGAAACACCACAGTCACCACAGACGACGCCAGCCCTAGACTCGAGTTTCGCCTTCCTTTGGGCTCTTCAGTAGGACACATGTTACCGTAAAAGGCTTTTTGCATGTCCTTCTTATTTATTACTTATTTATTTGTTCTACTTATTAAACGTTCCTGTTGCTATTCTCTTTTACGATTTCTTGTTACTATCTTTTTACTTTGGGGTACTTTTAAAGTCTGCGTGTTCTTACATATATGTTCTTACATATATGTTCTTACTTATATGGGTGTGTGTATGATCTATCCTTACACCGTTTATTGCCTTGAAGGGTCTCGACGTGTATGTGCAAATATATAATGTGTATATACCTGCTTGCCTTGTCCAGCGAATGATATCTTCTTGTCGCTGGTCTCCATCTCATGGGAGTGGTCACTGCGGCAGACAGACGCATTGATAACGCAAGATGGATTTGAAGCTTCAATTCTTTTATTAAAGGCAAGACTATCATGGACCCTGGTTGCCATGGAGAGACCCTAATCTCCCCGTCTGCATTCTCTGCAGCCCAAAACCAACTCTCACATGTGTCCGTCAACCGGAAGCCTACGACCACA
>NC_136509.1:89748763-89766263 GCF_053919585.1 Euprymna scolopes
TTGGTCGAAAAATGAGTGAGCGATGAAGCTTTAAAGCAGTTTTAAATGACTACAAAATGCCACTTAACCATATATTCAAACACTACCGTGTTTGAAGGATATAATACACTTATTTTTCTTTGTTCATGAGAGTTGATAAAATAAATTAATAGGAATAGTGCTCAATTGCATATAGAACTATTTTTGACATTTTTTATTTATACATAAGGTCAGATAGATAGATAGATAGATAGATAGATAGATAGATAGATAGATAGATAGATAGATAGATAGATATACTACAATAATTCGTTATTGGTTAATTAGAAGTGAAATCTTTCCAGCAGCTAGAATATAAAACTTACGATATATATATATATATATATATATATATATATATATATATATATATATATGACTACTTCATTTAATCACATAAATTAATGTACGAATAGATAAATTTTTGCGTAAACTTTAAGCATTTACTTCAACAGTGCTCAATACATAGGTAGAGCTAGGTAAGCTCTAAGTTATAAAACATGTATGGCAATTAAGCTACACAGAATATTCCGTCCATATCATGCATAAGCCTAACGAATCCTACCATGGATGAAACGCGGAATAGTCTGTGTAACTTACTTGATATATATATATATATATATATATATATATATATATATATATATATATATATATATATATATAGTAATTTATAAAATATACATGGCGATTAAGCTACACTGAATATTCTGCGTTTCATCCAACTATAGGATTCGTCAGGCTTATGCGCGAATTCTGTGGTTGCTTCTTGTTTTTATATATGTTGAGGATTTCTAGTTGGCCAATCAGCTTTCTAGTATCCACCGCGCCCCTTCCTATCAGCCAATGGGCATGCATTTTATCAAACAAAGGATCTGTTTTAGAACTAGGTTAGTGGTTTTAGGTAGACGTTCTCCTTTTTTCTTTTCTTTTTTTTATAAAACCACTAACCTAGTTCTAAAACAGATCCTTTGTCTGATAAAATGCATGCCCATTGGCTGATAGGAAGGGGCGCGGTGGATACTAGAAAGCTGATTGGCCAACTAGAAATCCTCAACATATATAAAAACAAGAAGCAACCACAGAATTCGCACATAAGCCTGACGAATCCTATAGTTGGATGAAACGCAGAATATTCAGTGTAGCTTAATCGCCATATATATTTTATAAATTACTAACTAGCTCTACCTATGTATTGAGCACTTTTGAAGTAAATACTTAAAGTTTACGCATAAATCTATACTTTCGTATATTGAATTTATGTGAATAAATGAAGTAGTTATATATATATATATATATATCGTCAGTTTTATTCACGTGTAATTACGATTGACCAAACGCTAGATGTGATATTAAAGAAAATAAGAAATACGAACAAATGGATGACAAAAACAAGACCAACGCAAACAGAAAGGAAGACCTACACTCGACGCCGCCAGCCACCATCCGCGACTAGCGCCATTTTGGCATATATGTTTCATATTGATCTCGTCAAATTGACAGACTTCGACTCCATGTTATTTTCTTCTATTCTTTATTTGAGTGTAAATATTCCTAAAACTAACAGTCCCATGTCACCTTGGCAAATTATTGCTTTTTTACAAGGAAAATAATCACTTTTGTCACTCTATGCATCTTTTTAAAATGTTATCCGCAAAGAGTTGAATGTCATCTACTTTGCACTCTTCCTACAAATCCCGCCCGTATCAAAAAAAAAAAAAGATGAGATAAGGAATTCCGACCGGTTCTCCAAGGAATCGTTATAATCTGGAGGCGAAGGGCACAATTCACAACTAAATGCGATGCATTCTTACCATTTAATAATCTCTTTAATTCGAAAGTTCCAAAATCTTTGCTACAACTGCAAAAACGTCAACACCAATTTCATGTAAACGTCCTCTCTCTTTAGATTTGTGGAAAGATATTTATTTCTCTTCATTCCGAGTAGGTTTTGTGACAGCCGTAATGACTAAGTGGTTTCGGGTTGAGTTATAAGGTTGTCCGTAGCCGGAGTTCGAATCGTACCACCGAATTTTATGAAAATCTAACAGTATGTATTAGACATGGCAAAATTTCAATTTCTTGGGAAAGAATTCAAAAAAGCTCATCTGGAAAAATTTTGAAATCTATATATCTATAAAAGTGAAAATGTCTGTGTGTCAGTCTGTGTGTGAATATTTCCCTATTAAATTACTCTGTCAATTTTCAGTCTACAGACTCGAGATTTGGCATAAGGGGTATTGAGATTTGGGAAAATCTTTTTAATCTGCTTTCGGCCAGAAATTTGGCTGTTAAGACGCAAAAGTTCAACGATTTGACCTTTGAACACTCTACCAAACTCCTCCGCCAATTGAAATTTTAGATGTAGGTTACTTGGACATTGATCAAACTTTTTAACTTGATTTGAGCCCAAAACAATAAATGTTAGGATGTCAAAATTGGGGTCAAATTTTTAATATAAATTGACCTCTCAGCCAATTTTTATTCTAAACATTTGAATCTTTACATAAAGGGTATTCAGAATTGGGGCAAGCTTTTTAATCGGTTTTTGGACGAAATTTTGGCTACCAAGGAGTCAAAGTTCAAAAGATTTTACCTTTGCGGTCTCTAGCAAACTATTCAGCCAATTTTGGGTTTAAACATTTGAAATTTTACATAAAGGGTAATCAGACTTGGGCAAAAATTTGGCTGCCAACATGTCAAAGTTGAAAAAGTTGATCTTTGCAGACTTTACCAAACTTTTCCGACAATTTTGGCTTCAAACACTAGAAATTTTAGATGTAGGTTACCTTAATTATATGGTTAAACTTTAGATGTAGGTTACCTTAATTATATGGTTAAACCTTTTAATATATATATATATATATATATATATATATATATATATATATATATATATATGCACATAAAGTTATGAACAGTACATAGGACCCAAGCAAAACTGGGCTGAACTGCTAGTCAAAAGGAAAATAGAGTGTTTGTTTGTTTGTTTGTTTTTAAACCACCAAATATACATTTTGGAATTATGTTTGATAATCACAAACTCGCTATTAGGCAAAATACATCAAAAAATAACTCTCAAATAGCCAAACATTTCAACCAAGCATACCATACACACTGTATAACGTCATATGCTATTTTAATAGACAAAAATATTGTAACAACATTCAACTAGACAAAACACATTATACACTCAAATAGCAAAACATTTCAACGAAACACAACATACATGAAAAATATTTTAGTCGACACCAAATTCTCGTCCATATATGCTATAATCTGTGCTTATTTTTGCATAAAACACTAATTCCTATTAATCTCTAATTGTATATCGAACGGATATCATATCACTTAGTTCCCTTCACCTTATCATGAAAAGGTCCATCAAAATTTCCACCATATAGGCCCAGTAGTTTCCCGTAAAACTTTTAGAGTAAATATGATATTGTGGTGACTAATCCCTATTAATCCCTATTGATTTCTAATTGTACATCGAACGGATATCATAATACTTAGTTCGCTGAACGTTATCATGACAAAGGTCCGTACAAAATTTCGACCTCATCGGCTCAGTAGTTTCCGAGAAAACTTCTAGTGTATACGTGATATTGTGGTGACTAATATTACTAACTGTGGGTCGAACGCATACCATAATAATTAGTTCATTATCCATACAAAGTTTCGGCCAGATTGGTCCAATAGTTTTCGATAAAATGTGAAACAGAAAGACAGGCAGATAGACTAAGAAAAATATAGATTATTTTACAAACTGAGAACCTTTTTTTTTTTTAATGAAACTTCGTTAATCAAAGAAAACATTTAAAGAGTAATTTACGACGAATGCGTTCGGTTTTCTGTGCCATTGCCAGAGAGATTTCACGTGGATGGACTTGTAAAGATAGGAAACAGATGAGGATGGTGCAAGGTTTTGAATTTCCAGGGTCTTTTTTAGCGGTTTCATTTTCATAATTTTTTTGTTAATCAAAGAATATATTTTTGACGAAGAGCTAAGCACTACTCGAAATATTCAAATTTCAATTATCTTCTATATATTAATACGCTTATTATCTTCGACCGTTATCATCCTGAACATTCCTTAGAATGAAAATGAAATATTCTCTGCCGTTATGTAAATTCCTTTTAAATGAAAATGTAATATTTAAAAGAAAATCTCAATAAACAATTGTTTAACATGGAAAAGTTAGTTATCTCCAGCCAGTGTTTAGTCGATGCAGATCACAATACTTATAAGTTAGTTATCGTCAGCCATTGTTTGGTCGGTGCAGATTACGATACTAATAAGTAGAGCTATGACAACAGAATATTCTTTTCATTGTTTGGACTCTCGAGTATGTATCCGACATAGTTAGACACAGTTAATCAACCGACAACCAAATAAATCTATATAAAAGCATATAAGATATCAACGGATACACACTCGAGAATCAAAACAATGAAAAGAATATACTGTCGTCATAAGTTATTTATCGCCAGCCAGTGTTTGGTCGGTGCTGACCACCACCACCAACAATAGCAGAAATCTTTAAATACATTGGGCACTGTTTTCATAGAAATGTTAATAAACTCAAATTTGTTGTGGGTTACTGGTTTTTTCTGTAGAAAAAAACTAATTTTTTGCGCTATCCTGGAAATTATCAGCTTTATCAAAATATATTTGTTGATTAAATATATTTTTCATTCTGTGGAATTTCCACGGGTCTTGGATAAGATAATAATATAATTTTACATTCTTTTATGCTTTTATTCGTTTTAGTAAGAAATGGATTTTATATTTAAGCTCTCCTCGGATGGGTACTCTAGGAAGTCTCTGTCTGTCTGTCTGTCTGTCTGTCTGTCTCTCTCTCTCTCTCTTTCTCTCTCTCTCTCTATCTATCTGTCTATCTATCTATCCATCTATCTATCTACCTATCTATCTATCTGTCTATCTATCTATCCATCTATCTATCTACCTATCTATCTATCCATCTATCTATCTATCTGTCCATCTATCTATTCATTTATCTATCTGTCCATCTATCTATCTATCTATCTATCTCTATTAAGTATATCTCTATCTCAGGCTGTCCATACTTACCTATCGATATAAATAGCTGAGTCATTCCATTGTCAACATTTTAACTTAATACTTCTGTTAAGATGTTTGTGTTATCCATTTGCGCATTTAACTCTTATTTAGCGGTTATTTTTATCAGTTCGTAACTCGTCTAGTCTTTGAATGTGGGTGCGTGTGTGTCAGACTTCACAGTACATTTATAATACTCAGCATAACATACTTGTCTTCTCCTGATACCTCTAGGAGATTCGTCGATTATCTTTGGAGGAGCTGGAACCTGTTGTAACAAAGACGCTTTCAAGAAAGGAACCCAAGACGAATGATTGTTTTTATTTCGTCTCAGCAGATCTAGAGTGAATGACGATCTTTGGTCTCTCTGCGTCCATTTGGAAACCGTCGCCCCCTTAAGGGGAGACTTGTTTTAACCCATATTATCTCTTTTGCATCTAGAAAACGAACTCACTAAAATTAACTTCTTCAAACCGGAATCTTTGACACGTCAGATCCGGCCTCCGTTTGCATACTTTCCGGTGCAACTTAATCGGTCACCCAGTTTGATACCTGTCACAACATTATCATTTGACCCTTTCTGCACCTGCAATGCTCGCTCAATTTATCGTTTCCCACGATTCAACTCTGTTATTTACTTCGCTAGATAGATAGAACATTAGATAGGCAGATAAATAGATAGATGGATAAACCGATAATTGAATAAATGCTTTCTACCCGACATTACATAACACTCCCTCGTTTCCATCCTTTCTTTCTTTTCTACTTTATTTTATTATTTTAGCTGTTTTTAGTTTAATAGTTTTATTATTTTGTTTATATATATATATATATATATATATATATATATATATATTTAAAGGTTATTTTGTTTATATATATATATATATATATATATTTATATATATATATATATATATATATATATATATATATATATATATATATATATATATATATATATATATATAAAGGTTATGGGTTTTTTTGAAGCATGAAAAACGATGTTACTTTTTGTAACTGTACTGTTTCATTGTATTACAACTCATCACTGCAGGTAGGCTATAACTTTTCCCTAGCAGGGTATTGAACCTACAACTATCGCATTGATAGTCAGCATTTCTAACCTCTGGCCCATGGAATCGGTGCTTGCAAATTACCTCATCAAATGTCCATTAAATAAACACTTGCCCACCGCTATATATATAGTTATGTTGTGCCCTCCGTGATATATATATATATATATATATATATATATATATATATATATATATATATATATATATATATATATATTACATAGTCGCTACATTGAATATGCTAATTCTTTGGACAACTGGTTGGCAAAAACCAAAAGTCCTCATCAGGCGACGTAATGAAGCTTATGTGCCACTGAATGCATCTTGTTCTCAAACGAAAAAAATTAAGTTAAATCTTGACATTCTCTTTCCCCCTATCGCCTTCTATTTTGAGTCTAAAATGTCACACAATCTACCACCCCTCCCCTTTAAAGTTTGAGTTTTACTATTTTATTTTTATAAAAAAAAACAAAATTTTCTTCTACGGTAGACAAAACTCAAGTTTTTTACACTTTCCCTACCTACCTTTTTTTCTCCTCTTCTGTTTCTCGGTTCCTTCCTTTTTTTTCTTTTTCTTTCTACTTTTTATTTTCCTTCTTTATCTTTGTCTTTCTTTTTTTTTCATTTTCTTTTTCTTTTCCTCTTTTTATCCTGTTAAGTCTTCACATACTCTTTCTCTCTATCGTTTCCTATATTTTGAGTCTAAAATGTCATTGAACCTACTACCCCTTTTAACATCAACATTTTATTTTTATATGAAAAAAAAAGTATATCTTCTTTTAGTGGCACATAAGCTATATTACCTCGCCTGGCGAGGGCTTTTGCTCTTACTAACCAATTATCCGAAACATTAGCATGTTCAGTGTAGCGACTGTGTAATATTTGTCCATATAAATAAAAATAATATATTTTGCTCTTTTTATTGAGCACTCTTAATAACATCGTTATAATTCATGAGGTTTTTCATTTGACTACCTTTAACTCGTGTTTATAATATATATATATATATATATATATATATATATATATATATATATATATATAACTACTTCATTTACTCACATAAAATTAATATACGAAAGTATAGATTTATGCGTAAACTTTAAGTATTTACTTCAAAAGTGCTCAATACGTAGGTAAAGCTTGTTAGTAATTTATAAAATATATATGGCGATTAAGCTATAGTGAATATTCGGCGTTTAATCCACTCTAGGATTCGCCAGGCTTATGCACGAATTCTGTGGTTGTTTCTCGTTTTTATATGGCCCTCTTCTGTTGAGGATTTTAGTTAGCCAATCAGCTTTCTAGTATCCATCTATCTATCTATCTATATATATCTATATCTATATATATCTATATATATATATATATATATATATATATATATATATATATATATATATATATATATATATAGGTGGTGAGGATCCCGACGAGACGTATTAACGTCAAACGTTTGTTGATCCGTTTAGGCGCTTCCTAATGTTTATATAATTTGATTTATACAAGTTCAACTTCTGTATTGAGTATTATTTAAGAAAACATTGTTTTTTTAGTTCATGTTATAAATAAAAATATATATATATATAATAATGATAGATAGATAGATAGATAGATAGATAGATAGATAGATAGATAGATAGATAGATAGATAGATACGGAGACATAGATAGATAGATAGATAGATAGATAGATAGATAGATAGATAGATAGATAGACAGTTTATCTATGTTGACTATTATCATTAGACTGGTCTAGTATTCAGAAGAGATGGAGGAAAAGTATATGTTGTGTGGGTCATCGTTTACTAAGTTTCAACATGAGTTAAATTTTCATAAAACAAAAACGCTTTTAGGGAAGTTCCCAAACCCAAGATACACATTTAAGCTTCACAAAGAACTGATCTAAAACTAATGCGATCTTTTTTTTTTCTTCTTTTTTTTTTTTTTAATTTCAAACCTATAATAAAGGCATCAAACATTTTGCGCAGTTAAAAAAATACCGCGACAAAGGAAATATTGATAGGCGTGATCGGAACGGAACAGGCAAATACAAGGGAGGAAGGGGGAAGAGCGGGAAGCGAAGTGAAAATCTTGAGAAGAGGGGAGGGATGAAGGAAAATTAACATGGCTGCCGATTGGGAGAAGTGACGACACCGGGGCAATCACTTACGGAAGTAAGCAACCCCTTCTCGAGGAAATCGTCTGAGAGAAAGGTGAAGTGGAGACGATACAAATGCCGGTTTAATTGACGGAAAATTGTTGTGTGACGTTTCGATGAGCGACGAGAATCGGCCATTTTCTATTGTCGGTGTTGGGTTTGGTAAAACAACAATCGGTTGCTAGAAAGGAGAGGAGGAAGAGGTTAAAGAAAAAATGAGTTAGAAGGGATTACGAATGGGGAAAGGGGAGAATACGATAATGAAAAAGAATACGAAAATGGACAATGCAAAGAAGATAGAGGAGGATGAAGAAAAAAGAAGAAGAGGAGTAGGAAGAGAATACGATGATGGAAAATACGAAAAAAGAAGAAGAAGAAGAAGAAGAAGAAGAAGAAGAAGAAGAAGAAGAACAACAACAACAACAACAACAACTATGGAGGAGAGGGGAGAAAGAGAAGGAGGAAGAAAGAGGAGGATGAGGGGAAGAAGAAGAAGATAAGGCAGAAGAGTGGAGAAAGGGAAGGAGGAGGAAAAGAATACGAAGATGGAAAATACGAAAAGAATGCAAAAAGAAAAAGAGGGAATCCGAAGAATGAACATACGAAGACTGCATAGAAGAAGAAGAAGAAGAAGAAGAAGAAGAAGAAGAAGAAGAAGAAGAAGAAGAAGAAGAAGAAGAAGAAATTTAAAAAAAATAAGGTGAAGGACAAGACAAAAAAAAAGAAAGGAAGGAATTAAAAAATTTAAAAAATGGTAAGAAGAAAAAAAAACTAACGCAAAAAAAAACAATGAATAAAGGAAAAAGGTAGCAAAGAGTCGGGGCGGATGACAGGCTTCACTTAAGGTGATTAAAGAGACGGTTTGACAAAAAGAATGGTTTCCGAGAGGTCCACGAAGAAGGCCGAATAGAATGTCACTGATGAAGTGTAACGGAAGTGCGTTGTCATGGTGGCAATGGCGCTACAGGAAGAGGTGTGAAACAAAAAAGTTGCAAGGCATCAATTGCGTGAATAAATCTCGGGAATGGGGAAGAAAAGATTACGATTACTTGGAGAGGGACAGAAATAAGATGGGTGGTTCAAATCTCTTTGGAAAACAGAAATGTACGCCCTTATTATTTATGCTATTTAAAACCTTAAATGCTGAAACCACTTAACTCGAGAAAGATGAACGGTTCACGGCGATGTCCATGCTCTAGGTCTGATTCGGAATTAGGATTTTTCTTTCTGTTAAAATCATGATGATACCATCATGGTAACCATGATGGTATCAGACCTAGAAAAAAAATTAAAATAAGTGCTTGTGATTTTTTTTAACCAACGCATTTCAGGTGCAAACATTATTACGTACTTACATGTCATGTCGAAATTAGTCTAAATTCAAAGAATTGCGAAAAATGATCCAATAGATGATGTGTTAGATATATTTTTAACAAAAAAAAAACATTCATAATTACGTTTTGAATGCGTTGGTTTAAAAATGGCGCACCCTTAATTGAATTCAATTTAAGTCAAGGGAGATAACTCAGTTTTTCTTACTGAGTTGGTCGCGCATCTCTTCAAGATTAAAATTTTTCTTCATTAAATTTTATTTTTACTTGTAATCATTTTTTTACTCCATCGGTTTTCGTCATTTTTTCCAAATGACACGTAAGCATGTAATTTTTTTTTTTTTTTTTTTTTTTTTACACAGTGATCACCACTTATCAAGGCCCGGAAGCCACTCAGGGATAAGGGTTATTGCAAGTACATTAATTTAGTGAGGAGATTTGCTGAAGTGTTTACTTAAGGGGGCGGTTCATTAGGAATTTGTTAACATTGGACTTGAAGACATCCAAGTTGTAGTCCGGAGGGAAGCAGGCAGACGGAACAGAGTTCCACAGACGTGCAGTTCTAGGAAAGAAGCTTTGCTCATGGAATCCGCGTTTTGATTTAGGCACAGATAAGGAGTGGGGGAAATTTTTCACAGTGGATTCAGCTAGACGGGTGTTTTTCGTGAAAGATTGGCGAGGGGGGACCAGAGACTGGAGTTCAGACGAGCATCTGCCATGGAAATAACGATAAAACAAGGACAGGCTCGCAACGTCTCTTCTGTGGGAGAGAGGTTGCAGGGTAGAGAAAAGGGCATCCCCCACTAAGCCACGAAGTCTATTTTGTACTCTGTCAAGGCAGGATAGGCTGTTTTTAGCAGCTCCTGCCCAGATATGGCAACAGTATTCCATCCTTGGACGTACTTGGCTTTTATATAGATAGAGAATTGCATCAGTAGTGAGATATCTTCTGGAGCGGTAGAAGGATCCCACCATCTTTCCAGCGACCTTGGCAACAGACTTGATGTACGTGTAATAATGTGTTCACCTAAAATGGGTTGAATTAAAAGATCACCAATGTCAACAAGCATCGAAATATGTAGTTTTAATAAGTCAGTACAACGTAAATTTATTATAAGCATTTATATGTGAAAAAAAGGGCAGATAACTCCCTCAATATTTGCCTGAAGGTGCCGTATATTGTCGAAACTTAATTGACATCAAACAAATAAATAGGCGATCGCGCATATTAACTTACACGAGCCATTGCTTGTTGCCTACGTCATGAAACGTCATAGGAAATAGTGTTAGTTAATTTAGCAACCTCGCTCAATTTTTTGTTTGTTTCTATTTCAATATTGTCTTTAAATAAGATAAGAATATTCGTAAACTGATTTTTTCCCCCCAAATATGTTTATTTAATGAATTTTTAACATATACATTTTGAAAAAAAATATATGTTAATATAATGGATTTTTCACATATAATTGTTTTTATTTCAAATAAATATGTGCATATATATATATATATATATATATATATATATATATATATATATATATATATATATCTTTTGATTTGAAATTCAAACATTTCACGTCATAAATTTTTAAATTCATTGAATTACTAACATTTGATTTATTTGCTCTATCTTGTATTATAGAATATTACTGCCAGCAACATTTTGTAAAACTTATAATCACAGGTTTCCATACCAGTTGATTGTTAGATAATTTTATTCTAAAGAATATATATATATATATATATATATATATATATATATATATATATATTTAATGTATTTATTTGCTTCCCCACCAAAGCAAATTAGGCACAAGGCCGTTTTTAATGTAGGGTAAAAACCAGCTCCCCTAAAAGTAAGCAAAAAGGGGGCACTCTGTTTACCAAAAATAATAATTGTCCCAGTATAGAGGGTTTCCCCTCCATTGACTGGTACAAATTATCTTAAGTGCAGCATCTGCAGAACAGATATTGCACTTTGATCTCAACCCGAAGGCCAAGAACAGCAGAAAATAGGGTGTTTATTTGCTCCCCCACCGAGCAAATTAGGCACAAGGCCGATTTTTAATGTGAGGAGTGAAGGGGAAATGGGGACCAACTCCCCGGGGAGTAGGGGAGCTGGTTAGTGACAATTGGTATGAAGGGTTGCCCCTACATTGACCAAGTTCTTATATGTGGGGTTTCCCCCACATCGTCTTTGCTTGCAGTATCTGCCGGAGCAGATGGTATTTATTTGCTCCCCCACCGAGCAAATTAGGCACAAGGCCGATTTTTAATGTGAGGAGTGAAGGGAGGGGGAAGGGGAAAGGGGACCAGCTCCCGAGAGGTGGGAAATGGGAGCTGGTTAATGGTCAGGCATGTGGGGTTGCCCCCACATCTGGTCTTTGCTAGTCATAGCTAGTCATAGCTTGCAGCATCTGCAGGAACAGATACTACACTTTGATCCCGGTCCGAAGGCTAAGAACAACAGAAAATAGGCAAACCTCTAGGGGACGGTTCCAATATTTTTCCCGATTCAGATACAGTTATCGATTCCGTACCAAATTCCCGATTCTGAATCCGGTTCCGATTCTTTATAAATCCTTAAATATTTAAATATAAAGCTGTATTTTTCTTCGATTAACGTAAAAACACTCTTGTTAGGTGTGCAGATATTTTTCTAAATGTAAAAATATATTTGTAGGGGAAGATATATCGAATTTAGCTTCACTGGTGGTTTAAAATTAATAAATATTTATTAGCTTACTATAATTACCAGCAATGGTAGATTTTGCTTTAAACAAAATCAAATAAAAAAGACAATTAAAAGAATCGTTTTTGGCATCGGAAAATCTGTACAGATTTTTCCGATTCCGATACCGATTAATCCTCCCAACGCTAATATATATATATATATATATATATATATATATATATATATATATATATATATATATATATACTCGGATTTTTTAATATTCAAAAGTAATGGACTAATGAATTCAACGAGGTTGTTAGATAGTGCTCAATAAAAAGAGCTAAAAATACTTGTTTATTGTTATATAAACATGCTCACATCCCGCTGCTACAAATAGCCACTTGTTTCAATCAAACAACAGATATCATCAGGCAGCGACGATTATTCATTGAACTTTTGAATAGTCAAGTCGCTGCCTCATGATATCTGTTGTTTGATTGAAACAAGTGGCTATTTGTAGCAGCGGGATGTGAGCATGTTTATATAACAATAAACAAGTATATATATATATATATATATATATATATATATATATATATATATATATATATATATAATTATTTACGTATTAAATAAGTATTAAATACCGACAGACACTAGTGTTTCATCCTTTCGGGAATCATCAGTGCAGGGTGTCACGATTAACACCAATCGAGAGATTCGAACTCGGCAACAGAAGTCATGTCTGGTTTCTTTAGCAAGATCCTAATCGATTCGGCTACCGCCAACCGCGATGAATACAGTTGAGATTAAAACATTTATTATTTTTAAATGCTTTTAACGTCAGTCAGAGTGATCTAATTATTATATGACGATCTGCGCGCATATATATATATATATATATATATATATATATATATATATATATATATATTGTGTTTATTTACAGGCACATTGTCGCAGAAATAATTAATGTATAATATAACAATGTTGTGCATGTTTTTCAACGTCATTGACCATTTTTTTATTTGAAAAAAAAGAACGTAAAAAAAAAACAGTTTACAAATACTCTTATTTGATGTCCCAAAAATTTATAAACACTTGCAATTTTTTTTTAATTTATTCGCCAAGTAATAACAAAAAAAAAATCAACCCTTAAAATTAAAACCATCATTTTCCAAGACTTTCTGCCATCGATCTGCGAGCTTTCAGATCTGGTCAAGGTACCATTCAGCCAACTTTGAATCTAAGAATTCTTGACACACTTCCTCGAGTTCATCAAACGAGTCGAATTGGCAGCCCGCCAAAAAATGTTGCATTGACCGGAAAAGGCCGTAATCTGATAAAACACAGCCAAGACTGTGGGTTAGATGGGGCAGAACCTCAACGCCGTCTAGCTCTTCAAACTTGTCTTTGGTCTTCCTGGCGGTGTGTAGCTTGGCAGTAATGAATCAAAACATCCAGCTCAATTTTATAAATTGCCATATGGAATAGAAAGATGAAGATATTATTTTATATATATAAACGAAAAAAAATAAAAATAAAAATGACATTAAAATTCAATTTTTCGCAAGAATTTACGAACTTTTGGGACAACCTAATATCTTTAAAAACAATATTGAAATTAAACAGATCCGTTAGCGCATGGAGCAGCAAGCAGCAGCGGCGGCAGCCGCATGACACATATGCAAATGACCGAGTCAGTGCGCGAGGTGATGTCACAGCTGAGGAAGAAAAGGGAAAGAACGAGAGAGAAAAAATGCAACTCGTGGGAGTACCCGAAAAAAGCGCGAGCCGGAGTAAAATGAACGTATGGCCCGTGGCGGCAAGAGACATTTAAGCACGTGTCCAGACGGCAGGGTTTTGTCAATCACATGGCAGACGAGACTTTTAAAACAATATGCAACGCGTTGTTAGAGAGCACCGGTAATAAATTCATTTCGTTTCAATTGGAGAAAAAACAGCTGAGTCGATTTTTTTCCATTGCGATTGTCTCAGATACAACGTGTGGGTCCGCGTTTCACATGTAACGACATCGTTGAAGAAGTTTATTGACTACGTTAAAGAAATCGTGGAACGTTATTGGGCAGGGTGGTCAATCGACCAACACCGACTATGAATAAGGTGATTGTTTATTATAAGGACTTCTGATACATAGTTAGGTTTCCTTTTTTTTTACTTCTTTTCTAGCGAATTTGATTTCTTTTTCAGATTCAAGAAAAGTTTTGGCGATTAAAGATAACAGACCAAGAATCACGCTCCAGGATTGACCAGCGGTCAACAAAAACGAAACGGAGAGCACGCTCAAGTGCTTTTGAGTATTTTAATGATTTCAATGATTTTAAGCGATTTTAATCGCCTTTTAATCATCTTTTATCGTCTTTTCATTTCATCTCGCTATTTTCATTTTTCAATTTCATTTTTTATTTTTTACTACTCGCCTGAGGATGACTAATGGAGGTCGAAAACGTTCGCGATTATGGGAAATTTCTTTTTTCACTCGGAAAGAACGTTCGGAAAATGGTCCGACAAAGAGAAAAGGAGGATTACAAGAAAAACAAGCAAGAGTTATCTGTGCTATTTAATGAAACCTGCACACACACACACACATATATATATATATATATATATATTTTTTTTAAATGTATTACGATATGTTTTGAATGAATTCAATTATTTACGGAAGTGCATTTTTACCTAAATGCGAGTTGGGAATAATTTTCCCTTTTAACCAATTTGGTACCCCCACATGGGGAGTGGTGTATATATTATTTTTAAAATATAATTTCCACTGACATGTGTTTCGTCGTCTACGACTCATCAGAGTGGCTGTATCTACCGAGATTCGAAATCGGGACCCAACGGTAATGAGCCTAAACTAAGCATTATATATATATATATATATATATATATATATATATATATATATATATAAAGTGGGATAAGCCACAGACTAAAGATCAAAACATTTTCAATATATGTGCTGAAAAGCAAAATACGCGTTTATCCACAGCTGAACATGTTGCTAACCGCATTTCATTTCCTCTGATGATATGAGCCAGTATTGAAAATCCATGGATTAAGGAAATTAACATAACCCCCTCTATATATTCCTTGTGTCAAACAATAAATTCTTAACTCGAATATATGTGTCTATATTTTTATTTCCAGAATTTAACTTTAACCACTAAAGTTTATATATATATATATATATATATATATATATATATATATATATATATATATATATACTATTACCCAAGATGAGAACAGCAGCTCGGTATATCTAGATAATACGAAAAAACTGTAAACATTTTCACAATGGCCGCCTGATTATTTTAGCGGTCCATATTTATAGAAAACAACTATGAAGTGTTTTAGCGTTTAAAGCAAATTAATAAACTGAGATTTTTCCTTTTTCTATTTTAAGAAAATAAAAAGTCCGTTTTTTATCATTCCGCAAATTACGATGAGTGTGTCTGTCTGCTCACTCAGTTATGTATCACTCCGCCTTCCTGATTAACTTAAAAAGGAAAAATATTCGAACAACATTTTTGTTTTCTTTTCCCCATACTTAAAAGAAATATGATCAATGTGTAGCGGTATAAACTATGAAAGCTATTTAAATGATTGAACTTTTAAAGTGTGTGGTTTTGAAGAAATACGGGTTTGAGTGGGTTTGGTTTGTGATATGGGATTTTTTAGCTATTTATTTTTTATTTTTATTTATTTATATATTTTTTTTTTGTAGAGATATTTCTTTTGTTTTGTATTTTTAATTGTACCTTTCTTTTTTTTATCTAATTTTATTAAAGAACTCTTCATAATATGTGAGACAGAGCAGGGGAAAAGATAGGGGTCGGGCGGCGATATATGAATAAAAAGAAATCTGATGGGGATGGGGGTTAAAAACAGGATAATAAAAGTTGTGAGTGGAGGGTTTTTATTTTAAATAAGAACAAAAAAGCTGATAATTTACCGGATTTATCGTTTGTGCGACTGCATTAAGAATAACAGGTCAACACAATTATCTCCCATTTTTTCCCCCGTTCAAAAAGATTTCGTAGCCATTTTGTTTTTTAAAAGAAAATGGCGGTTCGTTTGACAAAAGAAATCGTTTATTTATTCACTGAAATAACTCAAAAGAGTCGAGAGCATCGACGGGGAACGGGCGGGATCAGATTGAGAAAGAGAAAAAAAACGGATAACGTCCTCACTCCCAAATTAAAGGAAACGCGCCTGGCTTCTAACAGCATTAAATTATTCATATTATAAAATATTTTAGACCAATTCGTTTATTACTTTTCGACAAATCGGCCAATTAATTTAAATATACCCTATCCTCCCTTATTTTTGTTTCATGTCAATAAAACAAAAAAAAAGGAGGGGATACACCCCCTCAATCCTTCCTAAAGCCATAATCATTTAAACAAATTGTGTAAAAAGAAAATATATTTATAGATATAAAATTTAAAAAAAAACACCAAAATAAAACCGTCCCCCAGGCCGCCATCTTTGAAACCATTTTTAAAATAAAATGAATAAATAAATATGATTTAATATATGACTAAAACAAGAATAAAAAAGAGATAAAAAAAAAATGTGTGGTTTCTGTTAATATTATTTCTACATTCGTTTTTGTTGTTTTATTTTATTTTTTTTTTTTTACTTTATTTTTTTCCATTTTTTTTTCTTCCTCCAGGCGACGATATCGGAAGAAAATATTAAAACTGTTCTTTTTTATGCATACGATAAAAAGCAATGAATATTTTGCGTTAAAAGAAAATGAGTCTAACATGTTTTTGAAATTATTTGTCTCATAAGTGGATTGAATGCTCACAAAGATGACTCAAATATGAAAAACTAATCAAGTAATTGGGTGCTTCTACACTATCAGGACAAGATTTCGGAAATCGTAAAACTGAATTTCACATGAAAACAATGGTATCTACGTATTCCTCGTATTTTTAAGATGATTATATAAAAAAATTACAAAAATCGATAAGGTTGAAAATTATTTATTAAAGAAAATAGAAAATAGAATTTCAAGAAAACGATCGTATTTGCTATTGTAAGACACAGGAGAATTAAAAAAGGAGGTAATTTTCCGTTTCGTTTTATTTTATAAAAACAAAATGGCCGCAATTTTTCA
>NC_136509.1:89778763-90158763 GCF_053919585.1 Euprymna scolopes
CTTGTTTTTTTTCCAAAGAAATTTGTTACCAGTGAAACTCACCTTCAATCATCTCAGAGTTAGTTTGGGGTTTGGTTTGGTTTTGATTTTGTTTTTGTTTTGTTTTTTTGAGTTTTTTTTTTTTTTGTTTTTTTTTTGTTTTGTTTTGTTTTTGTTTTTTGCTTTTCAGAGAATGGCGTATCTGTCTGTTCTCAACTGTATCAAAACGATGACCCTGACCGTCATTATCTACCGCCTTCCGCGTCGCCTCTTCGCTTGCTCTGATTTGGAAACACCGACATTTCGCGGTTGGTTCGTGTTATGTTTGTGTCGAGCAAAATGACCTCGGTTGGCCTTCCCTTTGGTGCCGGCGAGTTTGAAACCAACTTTGCTGGCGTCGTTTTTTATGTTATAGCATCTGTTTCTCCTCTTTTCTGCGTTATTTGCGCTTAAATGTTCTCCCAGCGTTTCCTCCGCATCGCTCGACCTTTTGTATGATCTCCAGGCTGAAATATTTTCGCATCGTAAAAGAAGAGAAACTCGATGTCGAGGGCAAGATTTTTTTTTTTTTTTTTTTTTTTGTATAAAACGCTTCAGAAACCACTGTTATTTTTTTTACTGCTTTTCTTTTTTGTTATTAATTTTTTTGCTAGTAATACAATATACAACGAAAAACATATGCAGTAGAAATAGATGAATATATATATATATATATATATATATATATATATATATATATATATATATATATATATATATATATATATATATATTGTATCCTGAACGCGTTCTTTGATGGCTTCGGCTAAAAGTTATTTATTATATGGTTTATTTTCTTTTTATTGTTATTATTATATATTAATATATTTCTTTCTGTGTTTGTTATACTATATAGATTCGAAAAAGTTGTCAAAAAAACAGATATATAACAAATAAATGTTATCAAAGGCAAGATAAGTTTCTTTTCTACCTAACTGGATATGTTTTTAGTGTTTTTATTTAATATAATATGTTTATTCTGCTCGATAAACATACAGTGTTTACCGATATATTGGAAAAATGCAAATGGTGGCATGCTCGTTGTTGAACATGGTAAGTTTGGGAAAACGAGTTTAAATAAAAAAATATATATAAGTAGATTGTAGTTTGCTTGAAGCATTGTTGAAGAAAATTATAAGGTAAAATTAAAAGCCAATAACAATGCGAGATTTTTTTTATATATATAGAGTAAAATTAAATGAAAACAAAAGAAATAAATTTCTTTTTTTTGTTGTTTGTTTTTCTTTTTCACACAAATTTTAACTCTAAACAACAGTAATTTTTTTTTTCTGTTGTATTCAATGGTGTTATAAATCTCAATATATTTCAGACCTATTAGTCTTTTTTCAAGAGAAGACAGCGGAAGAGTGTTCAAAACTGGAAAAGCAGCCGCAGAGTTTATACAAAATACTGTTTGAAACTCACTCAATATATGTTACCGTGATATGGGCGGACATATTATCGGTGGGTTTCTAACAGTACTTAGTATGATTTGTTTGTTTGAACTCATTTGCTCAAACTTACCGTGTTCAACAGCAAGCATGCCGCCATTTTTCTTTTTAAAATATATCGATAAACACTGTATGATTTTCGAACCGATTACACGTTTTAAAGTGAGTAAAACCACTAAAAAAACTGTTAAAGAAGAGTAACTTATTTTGCCTTTGATAACAGTTATTTGTTATATATCTGTTTTTTTGGGGGGGGCACTTTTTCGAATCTATGTGTATAGTAACACAAACCCTTGTTTCTTGTTTTTATTGGTTTTGCTGGTGTTCATTTGTTTTTGGTACACGCGCGCGCGTGCGTGTGCGTGCGTGTGTGTGTGTGTGTGTGTGTGTGTGTGTGTGTGTGTGTGTGTGTGTGTGTGTGTGTGTGTGCGTGTGTGTGTGCGTGTGTGTGTGCGTGCGTTAAAGAGGGATTTAATGGTGTATAAACATTTTTGGGTTCAAATTTATTTTCGAGGGACACTAAAAAGCCTACCGCTCAGCACTTTTTACAAAACACCATATTCTCGGTTAAAGTTCTGACTTTTTTTAGATGAGGGCTGGTTGTTTATATTACTTGTATTGAATGGACTATTGTTCTCATCTTGAGTGTTATTTGTGCAACGTTTCGGTCGTTGTAGCCAGTAGGCGTAGGTGAAACGTGAACAAATTCCGATTGCCAGAGTTCTCGGGCGGCCATTGCAGCAACCAGCTCAGTTCCTGGTAGACCAGGTTCGTCTTCAATAATGGATTTCAATGTTACACATGGACATCAAACTCTTCTTTTTGTTTTAATAATTGGGTTCTAAGTAGGACGTCCCCCAGTACGAAAGGGTGAATGCGGTATTATGGTGAAAAAAGATACTAGCTAAGAGAAATTTTTGTTTAGTTCTGGAGTGACAAGGATGACCAACGACCCCCCATATTTCCCCCCTTTTGAGTTGGCCTCGTGCTAGAGTTTTTTGTTCAGTTGAAACTTACATTGGAATTTTAGCTTGAATAAAAAATTTAATATCTCAAATTGTAATGTTTTGAAAGATTTGTTAGAATAACTCTGTTCCGTCTGCCTGCTTCCCACCTGACTACAACTTGGATGTCTTCAAGTCCAACGTTAACAAATTCCTAATGAACCGCCCCCTTAAGTAAACACTTCATCAAATCTCCACACAAACATACTGTACTTGCAATAACCCTTATCCCTGAGTGGCTTCCGGGCCTTGATAGGTGGTGACCACCGTGTAAAAAGAAAATAAATAAATAAAAATAAAAACAGACTAAAGGGGAAATATAAAATGAATAACAATTTATTGATTGACTCTTACAGACCTCGTGGATCTCGATGATGTATATTTTTCTGCCTTTTTTTTTTCTAAGAAGAGTTCAGTAAGAGAAAAGAAGGTTTAACAGTCAAAGGGGGCCAATTAAAATTACCTTACACAAACTCTCCTTTTTACGTCTGGGGTCCAAAGTAGGAGCTTTCCTGCCGGTTCATCATGGCGACTAATATGACCGGCAAGTGGTAGACGTTTCTGTCTCACAATATGAGAAACACGAGATAGGGAACCATACTTGTTTTCCAGGATATGCCGTAGGCTAGTCGAAGTATTCTTGTATATTTATTATCGAGATGTTTTCGGTGTGATACAGACTCTTCATTAAAGTTCTGAATTTTTTTAGATGAGGGCTGATTGCTTATATTACTGGTATTGATCGGACTATTGTGGTCATCTTGAGAATTATTTGTGCAACGTTTCGGTCGGATTGGCCTTCGATCTTCATCAGGCATGTCGGTTATTGTTTGGAAACAAAATGTTACTGGCTCCGTATATATTTTCGTATTCTGTGAGTTAGTCTTTATTTTATGGTTATTTTTTCAAATTTGTGAAAAAAAATTGATTGAGGCAGCACATGTATTAAAAAAATAAAAATTACTAAGCAGACCAAGCCTAGATTTTAGTAGAATTTGAGAGCCTCTAATTTGTAGAAAAAATAAACCTTGTACACCCTTAAAATTTCGACGATGGAGGGAAGATAATCCCCTATCGATCTTTCTTAGAATTGTAATCCTTTTGTCAACCAACTTTTTCACAAATTCGAAACAATAACCATAAAATAGAGACTAACTCACAGAATGCGAAAATATCTACGGAGCCCGTAGCTTTTCTCGTTTCTTTGCCAAACAAAAAGCAACATGCCTGAAGACGGCCGAAGGACAATCCGACCGAAACGTTGCACAAATAACACTCAAGATGAGAACAATAGTCCGATTAATACAAGTAATATAAACATATTCTCAGTTCTTTAATGAAGATCAATGCGTATTTATTTGTATGAATATATATGTGTGTGTGTGTGTGCGCGCACACGCGTATCAGTTTATGTGTGTGTAAGTTGCTGTGTTTTAAGGTTATGACAATGCCATTTTGTAGAAAAACACCGTTTTGTACGAGACAAAGTAAAAAAGAATGATAACGAAATGTAAGGATTTTAATAATTTCAATTATAAATAATTGATTTGCCAACCATAAATATGTCAGGATAGTGTGATGTTCCTTGAATTTTTTGCGTAAACCTAATTTTCAAAAGGAAGGAAAATATTTTGTTTAACTACAGTAGCGTCCAAATCTAAGGGACAAAATTTTAAAATCTAATATTTGTTAGAAATAACATCTGTGAAAAGCTTAAATTTTGACAACTGGTAGTTTTTTACCATCCATAATAACATACTAAATCATTTGCAAAGGATAGAAAAAGAATTATAACAATTATTTATTTATTTTCAAAATAGGAACGTCCAAAAGTAAGGGACAAAATTGTACAACCACACGGCGGAGATGTGTTTATGCTAGAGGACGAAGGTAGTAGAACAGCAGTAGCGTTGTGGATCAGCATTTATATTTGCTGTTATTAAATTTTCATTATAATATTTTATCTATAATAATTATATTATAATACCTGTTATAATGTAGTAATGTTTTCACCTGTAATAATTATATTATTAATAATTATATTATTATGCGTTTCACTTAGCTGTAAATATAAGTATTTGTTTAGTTATTTATTATGCACATGTGTATATGCATATTTAATTTTTCAGACAAAGACAGAGAGAAAGAGAGAGAGAAAGACAGAGACAAAGACAGAGAGAAAGAGAGAGTCTGTTTTTTTGGAGAATAGTCTCTATCAAACTCTTCTGTCAACTTTTGTCTACAGGTTTAAAACTTGATATATAAGGGATTTGGACCCGTGGAACAAAATCGATTTGGTCTTTAGCTGGCAAAAATAGCTATTAAGGAGTCAACGTTGAAAAAAAATGGAACTCTGCAGGCGTAAGTCGACTTAAAACGCTCTTTTATGCATGTGAAAATATACATTTATAGATTAAACAACGTTATTTTTTTAGCTTTATGTATTATTTAACGTTATTTTTTTAGCTTTTTTATATGCGCATGAATGTGGCTCAGAGAGCGATGTTTTGGTTTCGATTCTCACTGATGTCACTCGTCATATTTTTGTTTACTTTTAAAATCACTACTGTATATCAGATATAATATAATAATAGATAGAGAATTGGCTCTATAATAATAAATACGAAATTTGCATGAATTAAAATATTATATTTAAGCGTATTTTACAACCGATCAATATATATATATATATATATATACATATATATATATATATATATATATATATATATATATATATATATATATATATATATATATATATATATATTAGAACTTTTTCTTGATATGAGAAAAATAATTTTTTCTAATTAATTTGAGGTTTAAAAATCCCTCATCTGTTTATTATATATTTTTCATTTCAAAATGCTTTTACTTGCCGACATTTTTTAACTTTAAATATATATATATATATATATATATATATATATATATATATATATATATATATATATATATATATATATATATATATATGTACTCCCGTTCACATACACTTTTTCATGATAAAGCTAGAACCCAGAATTAGATGGAATCAAGCAATTGCATCGACAACGCGCAACGCCAGACACAAAGTGGATTTCGATGTCCTGCATCTCATCAGTGGCCCAGACGGTTAGGTCGTCAGTATTGCACACTTCATGCGTGCGACGACCTGGGTTCGCGCCTATGTCGGAGCACGTCACTGATAAGATGCAACACATCGAAACCCACTTTGACAAAATAATAATAAATGCAAATTAATGCTAATAATAGTATAGTTAATGATCATGTATAATAATAATAATAATAATAATAATAATAATAATAATAATAATAATAATAATAATAACATTAAAACCACTAATAATCATAACTATCTTAGTCATAATAGTAAACAAATTTAGTAATAATGATAATAATAAAAACGTTAATAAAAATGTTGATAATAATAATAATAATAATAATAATAATAATAATAGTTATATACTACTAGTAAAAAAAATAGAAATAAACATAATAACAGAAATAGTGATGATGTCAATAACATAGAGATAACGATAAAAAGCATATACACCTATAGACACACAAATATATATATATATATACACATATATAAATAACGCAAAAACGCATACATACATACATACATACATACTAATACGACTAAAATAGTTATGATTATTAGTGGTTTTACTGTTATTATATTATTACTATGCTTATTATTACACACGATCATGAACTATACTATTATAAACATTACTTTGCATTTATTATTATTATTATTATTATTATTATGTCATCATTATCATCATCATCATTAACATCATGACTTTTCGACAGCCTAATAATTACTAATAAGCTAAGATTCTGCCGCACTTAAAACTTTCTAATCATCAATGCCCGCCCTTTTAAAAATAACATCGAATTTAACACTTTATAGAAATATTTGCTTTGTTCTGTCTAGACAATATCCAGTCAGAATAATACAAACTTTTACGGGCTGGTTTTTTGTTTGTTTGTTTGTTTGTTTGTTTGTTTGTTTGTTTTTTTAGCCTGATCTTAATTCTTTAAAATTTAGTCTGAAATCACTTTTTTCTAATTAAGTCGGCAATGAAAGTTGACATGCTGTTTTTCTCTTATTTTTATTTTTCGATCCCATTTGACTGGAGGTCGACTTCTCTTTGGGCTACTGCACTGTCCGAAAAAAAAAACATTTTCATTATTTCAGCTGCTTTGAAAACTTTCCAACTGGACAATATTACACTGGACTTAATTTTGGACTTCATTCTCTCTAATGAACTATTTTCGCCTTTCGAGTTACCTTGAGAGAATTTTCAGGCAAGCTGAAATATTATGCGCGGTTTTTTTTTTATATTTTTTTTACATATACAACATTTTTTCACTTAATTTCCTGGGAATTTTTTACTACAATAAATTATGGTTTCACTTAATGCCATAACTAGCAAATTCTAGCATTGCTACAAATATAATTTGCTGATTTCTTTCTGTCGTCTGATGACAAGAATAGCAAGAATAGCATTCTTTGAAACTCCACAGAATAAGGATTTGTAAATTGTTTTTTGAAGTATTAAGTCGAACAATAAAATTTGATTGTAAAGTTCAACTTAGTTTTAATTTTCTTTCTCTTATATATATATATTTCTTACTCTTATATATATATATATATATATATATATATATATATATATATATATATATATATATATATATATATATATATATATTAGTTGAATTTAGGAAAACTCGTCCCGGGAAAACTCGTCTCGAGAAAACTCGTCTCCAGAAAACTCGACCCCGGAAAACTTGTCCCCTTTCGCTAGGTAGGAAAACTGGTCCCTTATTGAATAAATATCGATTGAAAACACATTTTATTATCGTTCTTGAAGGAGATATTGTTTTTTAAAATAGACTATAGCCCCCATAATATTTTTTAAAATATTTTTACTTGTTTAATGTTTTCTTTTTTTTTTAATAAAATCGATTTTCTAAGTGTCCGTTTTCTACCTAACTCGCTAAGTTCTTAGTGGTTTCACTTATTTTAAAGCGTTTATTATGTTCATAAACGAGACCGCATATTTTTTTTATATTGATATAAAAAGAATTTACTTATTTACTGTTGTTTATAAAAGGGTAAAATCGATTTTTCTCCCTCGCCGACTATGTTGTTTAATTTATTTGGAATCGTTTATTCGGTAAAGAAAAAAAAACACAGAAAACAAACAAAAAACATGTCGAGTGTTACGTGAGAACGAGAAATAATGTCCGGTATATTACATCTTATGGGTCTTGATCTTGATAATCGTTAAAAAATAGAAAATTAAAGAAATTACTGAGGGAGATTTGGTTTTAAAAAGAAAATAATAAATTTTAATATTTTTTAAATATAATTTAGAGAGGGGGGTAAAAACTATATCTCCCTCCGAAAAACAACCAAAGAAAATGAAATTAAAAAGATTCTTGATAAACGATAGCGGAGTTTTCAATAAAATTGATTAATAAATTTATTTAGTGATTACTTTTTCTCTTAATGACTGATTTTAGAATTTTGAAGTAAAAATTAAAAATGAGTTAACGAGAGATTGTTAGCACATGACATCTCTCGCGCCAAAAAAATATTTCGCTTTTAATCTATTAGTTAATTTTTGTAAAATTTGACAGGACGACAATAAATGTTGATAATTGATAAAATTATAATTTTAAATAACGCATGAGTGCATTTGGTATGAGAGAAAACAAAAACATAACAACAAAAAAAAACTATCATAATTAAAAAACCAAAACAAAAAAGTAACGAAGAATCGAATCGCTCCCTGTTTTTTAATTTTTTGGTTTTGTTTTTTATTATTGTTTTTATGACTCCAAAAAACATCGTTAAAATAAGAACAAAAGAAAAATTTGCAATTAACTTTGTATGAACATAATAAACGTTTTAAAATAAGTGAAACCACTAAGAACTTAGCTAGTTAGGTAGAAAACGGGCACTTAGAAAATCGATTTTATTTATTAAAAAAAAAAAACATTAAACAAGTAAAAATATTTTTTTTAAATATTAGGGGGTGGCTATAGCCTATTTTAAAAAACAATATCTGCTTTAAGAACGATAATAAAATGTGTTTTCAATCGATATTTATTCAATAAGGGACCAGTTTTCCTACCTAGCGAAAGGGGACGAGTTTTCCGGGATCGAGTTTTCCGGAGACGAGTTTTTCGGAGACGAGTTTTCCCGAGACGAGTTTTCCCGGGACGAGTTTTCCGGGCACCATATTGGTTAGTTAGAATAGTATTCAAATATATAAGCAAATCGCGCGAAGTTTTTTCATCTTTATCTGTGCCTAAACCTAAACATACATTCCATGGACAAAGTTTCTTTCTTAGAACTGCACGCCTGTGGAACTGTCTTCCGTTTGCCTGCTTTCCAGTTGACTACAATATAATGGTTTTCAAGTTCAACGTAAACAAATTCTTGATGAGCCGTTCCACTTAACAAATTTACCGAATTTCCATTACTAACGATTACTATATTGTCCATTTAACTACTGTACACTCTTAAACCCTTATCCTCGAGTGGCCTCTGGGCCTTGATTAGTGATGATGCCTATGTAAAAAAAGATAGCTCAATAGCTCAATAGAGCTATAAAAATTTTATATTGTCAATAGAAAACGATATTAAGTCAATTGTATTTTGTAATTATCCAATTACATCCAGTTAACTCAGTATTATACCATGTTGATAATAGAAAATCACCAATATACATGCCGCCTAACATGCGTTGGATGTACATAAATATCGGCTTTGAAACGTCAAATTTCAATTTGATTTTTATGCACTTTTTTCGCGCTAATCAGTTGCTCAGCTAGTATAATTTATATATCTATCAAAATGAAAATGTGTGTGTGTGTGTGTGTGTGCGCGCGCGCGTACATTTCCCTAACAAGCAACTCTGTCAATTTTCAGTCTAAAGACTCGCGATTTGACATAAGGGGTATTGAGATTTGGGAAAATCTTTTTAGTTGGTTTTCGGCAAGAAATTCGGCTGTTAAGGGGTCAAAGTTCAACGATTTGATCTTTGAAAACTCTACCAAACTCCTCCGCCAATTTTGAGTCTAAAAACTCGAAATTTTAAATGTAGGTTACGTGAACACGGATCAAGCTTTTAATTCAATTTGAGCCTTAAAAAATAAATGTTAAAGGGAAAAACTTGGGGTCAAAGTTTTTTTTTTTAAATTGACCTCTGCGGACTCTACCAAATTACTTAGCCAATTTCTGGTCTAAAGATTTGAAATTTTACATAAACGGTATTCAGAGATAGGGCAAGCTTTTTAATCGGTTTGGGTCGAAAATTTGAGCTGCCAAGGGGTCAAAGTTCAAAAGATTTGACCCTTGCTGTGTCTAGTAAACTACTCGGCCAATTTTAGGTCTACACATTTGAAATGTATACCTAACGGGTATTCAGCCATGCGGCAAGCATTTTAATCAGTTTGGAGGCGAAAATTTGACTGCCAAAAGGTCAAAGTTGAAAGAGTAGACCTCCGCCAATTTTGGGTCTAAACATTTGAAATTTTAGATGTAGGTATCTTAGACATGGGTCAAACTTTTTATTTGGATTTGAAATAAAAACAATAAATGTTAAGGGGTAAAGATTGAAATCAAAGTTAATAAAAAAAAGTTTTTTCTGCGATCTCTACCAAATTACTCATATAAATTTTGGTCTAAACATTTGAAATCTTACATCAAGTGTATTCACAGTACATAGGGCCCGAGCAAAGCCGGGCTGAACTGCTAGTTATGAATGAACCCCATTATATGCTTACATACAAACTGGGGGCTAAATAATTGTACGTTGCCAATAAAACTTTCTAAATGAACAATAAAATCAGTGTTTATTCTGGTAAAGCGGTACGCTATAAAATATAATATATAAAAGGCCATACGTATGTCTGTTTCCATATTTTCAAATTCTATCTCTTCCGAAACTAAAAGCCGCAGAGTGGCGCTAGGGGCCTCAAATGATTGGATTTTTTATTGGATTTTACATTATGGGTATATAGTTTTTAAGGGGTCAGAAAAGGGGTCAACATAAAAAAATCGTTATATATATTGTACATTCATCTTAGTTAATTTTTAATGTTTAATCAGTTTATATTCGTGTCACATTGGTACAGTGGTAATGTCACCAGCTTTGAATGCTACCGCTTTGCTTTCGGTTTCGATTCTAGCGTATGGCACCCAAATACTTGCTTTTTTTTTACTTTTGAAATCACCACTCTATAATAATATATACAAAATCTGAACAAATTAAAATGTTATATTTAAGCGAATGTGTGTGTGTGTGTGTGTGTGTGTGTGTGTGTGTGTTGCAAAGCTAATAAAAACCCTTGATTCTAGTAAAGTAACTGGTCCTAATGGCATTCCGGTCATTGTGCTCACAAAGCTTCAACCGGAAGTAGTTCCCATACTTACAAAGCTGTTTAAACGTTGCCTTAAGGAGCAATGCTTCCGAACACCCTGGAAAACTTCACCAGTCTGTCCCGTATGTAAAAATTCCGGAGAATTGTATAATCACTCTAATAACAGCTTATTTTGCGTTGACTAAAACCGCCTTCATGTTGACCAAGGATTCGTCCTCGCAGAAATTCTGATAGATTTGACGCTTCTTTGGTTTTTGAATTGCTTCAATGTTGTTAGATGAAATTTTAGTGAGATATTCTAAGTTAGTTCAACACTATTCTTCTCTGTAAATATAAATAAGTATACATAATTCTTGGGAAAATATTTGTATTTATGTATATTCTTTGCTGTCATGTCTGTATATATATATATATATATATATATATATATATATATATGTATATATATATATATATATATATATATATATATATATATATATATTCTAGAAGCGTACGTGGACTTTTAACATTATATATATATATATATATATATAATGTTAAAAGTCCACGTACGCTTCTAGAATAGTGATTTAAAGGTTAAAAAAACTCATAACCTTTAAATTACTATATATATATATGTATATATATATATGCATGCATGCATACACACACACACGCACACACACACACATTAAAACGAGCGAACTTCTGTGCTCCATACTTTATTTTTCTACTTCAATACCGCATTTCTGCTTCTCACGGACGTCCATAACGGAGTTGTTTTCTTAGAGTTTCACACCGTTAGTATCTGCAATAGTGAGGTGAAATTTCCAGGTCGTGAATGCATTAGTTCAGTTATCATAACTATGCAATCTGCAGTGCCCACTGATTCATTTGGGTGGAATAATAAAAAAAAGGAGGTATTACTTTCGGAACGTTGCTTATCTATAACAAGCCCCAAAACGTGAAAGGAATTTATTCCTTACGTTTTATACGTTATTTAAACTCTTGAGTGTGTGTGTGTGTGTGTGTGTGTGTGTGTGTGTGTGTGTGTGTGTGTGTGTGTGTGTTCGCGCGTCGGCACTAACCCTATCCGGGTTTAACCGGCTTCCTCCAAAGGAGGAATTTTCATGACAGTATGAAATTCACAAGTGCTCCCCAGTCGCATATCGCTCTCAGGGAGATGATGACGTTAGGTTTTTGCGACTCTTACAGGGAGGTGTCGACGTCCTCTTACATACAGCGCCTGGAATTGCCAAATTGGTCACCTATTTTAGTAATGACCAGGCTCAACGTTGCTTAACTTTGGTGATCTGGCGGGAACCAGTATGTCAACGTGATTATGCCGTAATACGGCAAAGTCCTAAGTTTTTACGATTCTAAATTAAACTAAAGGAATTAATGGGTGGGACGATAAAATTGTCGCCCTAGAAAAGACGACATGATTCCATTTCCGTTTGATGAAAACCATTTGTTGTTGTTGTTGTTGTTGCTGCTGCTGCTGCTGCTGCTGCTACAGACCATCTACTAGAAGCCAGTTGCGTACAAATCCCAAGAGCAATAGGAGCCTTCTGTCATGTCTGAGAGTGACACAATGTTCAACGAGCGAGATCAGAGATGCGCCACTGTACAACTCATGCACTCTATCGATCCGAGTTATGAGAACAGGATCATTGCCAGCACCCTCAAAATGTATCGCTGGATTGACACGAATAACAGGGACAGGCCAAAGTTTCCGGTCAGAATTATGGGCTTTGGTGTGGTTTCAAGTGAGGGCCACATCATGCCACCTCACATTTTAGAAGTCGGCTTGAAAGTTAACATTAAAGTGTACCTGGATGTGCTGAAGAGTATGGTAAACCCCTGGTGGAATCAGGTGACCGTTGACAGACCCTGAGTGTGGCAGCAGGGGTCGACGCTGACCCGCAAGTCCAAAAAGACCCAGGCTTGGCTTCAGAAGTGCTACGATTTTGTACCCTTCTCTAACTAGCCCCCTCCTCCCCCGACCTTAACTCGTTGGACAAATTCGTTTGGTCATACGTCGAGAACATCACCAACATGACCTTCCACAACAGCAAAGATAGCCTGATCGCTGCCATCCGCCGAGTATTCGTCGAGCTTCCCGCCGGCACTTGTGGAAATGGCATGCTCCCAGTTCCAGATTCGTATCGAGGCGGTGATTGAGGCTGAATGCGGCTACATTGAATAGATGTCAGCTCTACTACATAATCAAGTTTCCTGAATTTATTGTTTCAATAAAAGTTTTACAATAAAGCTGTAGTGTTGTTTTCTGTATGGCGACAATTTTATCGTTCCACCCTGTAATCTGCACTTGAAATGTAAAATCTAGTTACTTTTGTAAAAATAATCTATCATCATTTTTTTTTCAATTCGAACACATTGTTCTTTATCTTTCAGTTCATATAAATTTTATTCCGTCTTAATTTATCAAATTTCTTTTTCTTTTTATTTACTTATTTATTTTATTTATTTTTTATTTTTTTATTTTTTTTTGCATTATTTTTTATGTATATCTCACAATCATTTCTTGAGCGGCAACGTTTTTTCTTAAAGCTTCCGGTTTCCTTTCTTTGCTTTTTTCTTTACCTCTACAGGCAGAAGAGTTCTACTTTTAACAAACTTCTCAAAAATCAGTTTGTTTTATGTTCATTTGTTAACTTTTGTTTAATAGTTTCACTTTTATTCAGAAGGTAATATCCATTTTTTAATGTATCGCACGCATACAAGTGTGGAAAGATAGGGAGTGAGAGAAGATGTCGGAATCGCCATTTAGTAGTAGTGGTTGCTTTGTTGGTATCTATCCTTATGACCTTGTTGGGTATGAAGAAAACAGGTTACCAAGTTTTGCTTAGAGTGACAACTTTCGATTAAGTCCAAAGATTCAGTACACAAAGTTAAGACGCCGGAAGTAGATTCGGTTTAGCTAAAATGTGACGGGATGGAAATCAATAAACATGAAACGAAATACGAAACTATATGGAAATGATTTATTTCAAAATATTATGTTAGTTTTTACACTGCTTGTGCTATTATGAAACATAAAAACAATATTAAACTTAGATGTCGATTTCGTAATTCAATTAAAGGTAGCCACCCTGTTTTATGATACATTATTTATGACAAAATTATTTTAAAAATTTGCGAAAATTTTTAAAATTAGTTTTTAATTGAAATATTTCCATATAAATGTACTTTAAATATTAAAAAAAAAATGATGCAAATGTAAAAAAAAAAAAATATTCTTTATTGTTTCATGATAAAAAAAAGGGGTGCTTCCATGTGGTTTCGTGTTTCGTTTCATGCCTAGTGACTTCCGTCCATATTTAGCTAAACTGAGTCAACTTCCGGCGTCTAAACTTTGTGTACAGCATTTTGGGATTTATTCCAAATGTCTTATTTTTCTAATTTTCATATTGTTAATTCGTATGTTTTGGATAATTATTTTTAGATAAGGATAAATAATTCGTATTGTTAAGATGATTTTTTTAGGTGAGGATTGTTATTTTGTATTATTTAAATGATTATTTTAACATTAAAATTGTTAATTCGCATTATTTAAAAGAATTATTTTTAGAAAAAGGTTTGTTAATTCATAATTTTTAAATAATTTCTTTATAGGAGGATTGTTAATTCCTTTTATATAGTTGATTATTATTATATAGTGATTGTTAATTCGTATTATATAGTTGATTATTTTTAGATAGTAACTGTTTATCTATATAATAATAATAATACGATAGCGTGTGCATTCTTTTGTGTGTCACGCTTTCCGGCAAATTTCATTGGTTGAGATTTAAGAACACACACGCTATCGTATTATTATATAGATTATACTAAATGTGATTTAATGGATTTAGTGAGTGTTTATTGATATCTCAGGCATAATTACCTCATTCTTTTCGAGTAGGATGGGTGGATTATAGTCTGGCGTGTTTACTTTCGGTGGTGACGTCATTATCTTCTGTCAAAAAAGATGCATATAATATATTGATTGGTGTGTTTATAATGAAATAATCAGTCCAGACAATATATCACAGTTATTATTTTAATAAGGGGGGGGCGGTAATGTGGATGAAAATTATGAAAAATGATTGTCGAAATTAGCAACATATCTAAGAATTATGAAAAATAAAGAATGTGAGTTAATTGATTGGTGTGTTTGTAATAAAATAATCAGCCCAGGCAATGTATCAAAGTTATTATTTTAGTAAGGAGGGGGCGATACAGTTTTAATAAAAGGGCTACAATAATCAAGATCAAAGTGTAGTATCTGTTCTTCAGATGCTGCACTTCATTTTCTTGTTCTCTTTCGGTGGAGGAGAAATTCTTCACGACTGAGACAATTTTTATTTTTGTACCTTTTCTCCACGTTAAAAAACGACCCTGGTGTCTAACTCTGTCCCGTGGGGAGGCATAGTAAATAGGTACAATAATATGATGGTGTCTTCATTCATGCTGAACGCCCACAGAATGTCCAGCAGAAATATATTACATATGAAAGACGCCGCTGTGGAATTTCCACAGGTCCTGCTAGTTTGTATTATTAAGATTTTCAGATAAACTTTAGTAAATTTGTAAATTTTAAATGAATATTTTTATATGAGAATTGTAAATTCATAATATTTAGATGACTATTTTTAGACGGAGATTGTTATTTCGTATTATTTTGTTGATTATTTTCAGGAAGTAATTCTTAATCCGTATTATTTAAGTGGTTATTTTTAGATGGGGATAATTGATTTATATTATTTAAATGAATATTTACAGTTGAGAATTGTAAATTCGTATCATTTAAATTATTTTTTAGATTAGGATTGTTAAGTCGTATGATTTAGATGATTATTTTAGAAGGATTGTTAATTAGTATTATTTAAATGATTATTTTTTCAAAATTGGGATTGTTAATCTGTATAATTAAGATGTATACTTTTAGACGAAGATTGTAAATTTGCATTGTTGAAAAGATTATTGTTAGATTAGGATTGTTGATTCGTATAATTAAAATGATTGTTTTTTTATGCGGATTGTTGATTCGTATTATTTAGATGAATACTTTTTGATGAGGATTGTTTAATCGTATTATTTAAAGAAATATTTTTAGATGAGGATTGTTAACTCGTACTATTGAAAAGATTATTTTCAGATTAGGATTTTTAATTCGTATTATTTAGATAATTGATTTTTGATTAGGAGTGGTTACTCTTATTATTTAGATGAATATTTTTAGATTAGGATTGTTTATTTGTATATTTTAAAAGAATATTTTTAGACGAGAAGTGTTAATTCATATTATTTTATTGATTGTTTTTAGATAAAGATTGAAAATTTGTGGTATTAAGATCAAAATTGTTTATTCGTATTGTTTAAATTATTTTTTTTAGACGAGGATTGTTAATTCGTATTATTTAAATGATTATTTTTAGATGAGGATTGGTTATTTGTAGTATTTAAATGTTTTTTTAGATGTGGATTGTTAATTCGTAATATTTAAATGATTATTTTTAGATGAGGATTGGTTATTTGTAGTATTTAAATGATTTTTTTAGATGTGGATTGTTAATTCGTATTATTTAAATGATTATTTTTAGATGAGGATTGGTTATTTGTAGTATTTAAATGATTTTTTTAGATGTGGATTGTTAATTCGTAATATTTAAATGATTATTTTTAGATGAGGATTGGTTATTTGTATTATTTAAATGTTTTTTTTAGATGTGGATTGTTAATTCGTAATATTTAAATGATTATTTTTAGATGAGGATTGGTTATTTGTATTATTTAAATGTTTTTTTTAGATGTGGATTGTTAATTCGTAATATTTAAATGATTATTTTTAGATGAGGATTGGTTATTTGTAGTATTTAAATGATTTATTTAGATGTGGATTGCTAATTCGTAATATTTAAATGATTATTTTTAGATGAGGATTGGTTATTTGTAGTATTTAAATGTTTTTTTTAGATGTGGATTGTTAATTCGTAATATTTAAATGATTATTTTTAGATGAGGATTGGTTATTTGTAGTATTTAAATGATTTTTTTAGATGTGGATTGTTAATTCGTAATATTTAAATGATTATTTTTAGATGAGGATTGGTTATTTGTAGTATTTAAATGTTTTTTTTAGATCTGGATTGTTAATTCGTATTATTTAAATGATTATTTTTAGATGAGGATTGGTTATTTGTAGTATTTAAATGATTTTTTTAGATGTGGATTGTTAATTCGTAATATTTAAATGATTATTTTTAGATGAGGATTGGTTATTTGTAGTATTTAAATGATTTTTTTAGATGTGGATTGTTAATTCGTATTATTTAAATGATTATTTTTAGATGAGGATTGGTTATTTGTAGTATTTAAATGATTTTTTTAGATGTGGATTGTTAATTCGTAATATTTAAATGATTATTTTTAGATGAGGATTGGTTATTTGTAGTATTTAAATGATTATTTTAGATGTGGATTGTTAATTCGTATTATTTAAATGATTATTTTTAGATGAGGATTGGTTATTTGTTGTATTTAAATGATTTTTTTAGATGTGGATTGTTAATTCGTATTATTTAAATGATTATTTTTAGATGAGGATTGGTTATTTGTAGTATTTAAATGATTTTTTTAGATGTGGATTGTTAATTCGTATTATTTAAATGATTATTTTTAGATGAGGATTGGTTATTTGTAGTATTTAAATGTTTTTTTTAGATGTGGATTGTTAATTCGTATTATTTAAATGATTATTTTTAGATGAGGGTTGGTTATTTGTAGTATTTCAATGATTTTTTTAGATGTGGATTGTTAATTCGTAATATTTAAATGATTATTTTTAGATGAGGATTGGTTATTTGTAGTATTTAAATGATTTTTTTAGATGTGGATTGTTGATTCGTATTATTTAAATGATTATTTTTAGATGAGGATTGGTTATTTGTAGTATTTAAATGTTTTTTTTAGATGTGGATTGTTAATTCGTATTATTTAAATGATTATTTTTAGATGAGGGTTGGTTATTTGTAGTATTTAAATGTTTTTTTTTAGATGTGGATTGTTAATTCGTAATATTTAAATGATTATTTTTAGATGAGGATTGGTTATTTGTAGTATTTAAATGTTTTTTTTTAGATGTGGATTGTTAATTCGTAATATTTAAATGATTATTTTTAGATGAGGATTGGTTATTTGTAGTATTTAAATGTTTTTTTTAGATGTGGATCGTTAATTCGTATTATTTAAATGATTATTTTTAGATGAGGATTGGTTATTTGTAGTATTTAAATGTTTTTTTTTAGATGTGGATTGTTAATTCGTATTATTTAAATGATTATTTTTAGATGAGGATTGGTTATTTGTAGTATTTAAATGATTTTTTTTAGATGTGGATTGTTAATTCGTAATATTTAAATGATTATTTTTAGATGAGGATTGGTTTTTTGTAGTATTTAAATGTTTTTTTTTAGATGTGGATTGTTAATTCGTATTATTTAAATGATTATTTTTAGATGAGGGTTGGTTATTTGTAGTATTTAAATGTTTTTTTTTTAGATGTGGATTGTTAATTCGTAATATTTAAATGATTATTTTTAGATGAGGATTGGTTATTTGTAGTATTTAAATGTTTTTTTAGATGTGGATTACTAATTCGTATTATTTAAATGATTATTTTTAGATGAGGGTTGGTTATTTGTAGTATTTAAATGATTTTTTTTAGATGTGGATTGTTAATTCGTAATATTTAAATGATTATTTTTAGATGAGGATTGGTTATTTGTAGTATTTAAATGTTTTTTTTAGATGTGGATTGTTAATTCGTATTATTTAAATGATTATTTTTAGATGAGGGTTGGTTATTTGTAGTATTTAAATGTTTTTTTTTAGATGTGGATTGTTAATTCGTAATATTTAAATGATTATTTTTAGATGAGGATTGGTTATTTGTAGTATTTAAATGTTTTTTTTTAGATGTGGATTGTTAATTCGTATTATTTAAATGATTATTTTTAGATGAGGGTTGGTTATTTGTAGTATTTAAATGATTTTTTTTAGATGTGGATTGTTAATTCGTATTATTTAAATGATTATTTTTAGATGAGGATTGGTTATTTGTAGTATTTAAATGATTTTTTAGATGTGGATTGTTAATTCGTATTATTTAAATGATTATTTTTAGATGAGGATTGGTTATTTGTAGTATTTAAATGTTTTTTTTAGATGTGGATTGTTAATTCGTATTATTTAAATGATTATTTTTAGATGAGGATTGGTTATTTGTAGTATTTAAATGATTTTTTTTTAGATGTGGATTGTTAATTCGTAATATTTAAATGATTATTTTTAGATGAGGATTGGTTATTTGTAGTATTTAAATGTTTTTTTTTAGATGTGGATTGTTAATTCGTATTATTTAAATGATTATTTTTAGATGAGGATTGGTTATTTGTAGTATTTAAATGATTTTTTTTAGATGTGGATTGTTAATTCGTAATATTTAAATGATTATTTTTAGATGAGGATTGGTTATTTGTAGTATTTAAATGTTTTTTTTTAGATATGGATTGTTAATTCGTATTATTTAAATGATTATTTTTAGATGAGGATTGGTTATTTGTAGTATTTAAATGTTTTTTTTTAGATGTGGATTGTTAATTCGTATTATTTAAATGATTATTTTTAGATGAGGATTGGTTATTTGTAGTATTTAAATGATTTTTTTTTAGATGTGGATTGTTAATTCGTAATATTTAAATGATTATTTTTAGATGAGGATTGTTTATTTGTAGTATTTAGATTTTTTTTTTTTAGATGTGGATTGTTAATTCGTATTATTTAAATGATTATTTTTAGATGAGGGTTGGTTATTTGTAGTATTTAAATGTTTTTTTTTAGATGTGGATTGTTAATTCGTATTATTTAAATGATTATTTTTAGATGAGGATTGGTTATTTGTAGTATTTAAATGATTTTTTTTTAGATGTGGATTGTTAATTCGTAATATTTAAATGATTATTTTTAGATGAGGATTGGTTATTTGTAGTATTTAAATGTTTTTTTTTAGATGTGGATTGTTACTTCGTATTATTTAAATGATTATTTTTAGATGAGGGTTGGTTATTTGTAGTATTTAAATGTTTTTTTTTAGATGTGGATTGTTAATTCGTAATATTTAAATGATTATTTTTAGATGAGGATTGGTTATTTGTAGTATTTAAATGTTTTTTTAGATGTGGATTACTAATTCGTATTATTTAAATGATTATTTTTAGATGAGGGTTGGTTATTTGTAGTATTTAAATGTTTTTTTTTAGATGTGGATTGTTAATTCGTATTATTTAAATGATTATTTTTAGATGAGGATTGGTTATTTGTAGTATTTAAATGATTTTTTTTTAGATGTGGATTGTTAATTCGTAATATTTAAATGATTATTTTTAGATGAGGATTGGTTATTTGTAGTATTTAAATGTTTTTTTTAGATGTGGATTGTTAATTCGTATTATTTAAATGATTATTTTTAGATGAGGGTTGGTTATTTGTAGTATTTAAATGTTTTTTTTTAGATGTGGATTGTTAATTCGTAATATTTAAATGATTATTTTTAGATGAGGATTGGTTATTTGTAGTATTTAAATGTTTTTTTTTTAGATGTGGATTGTTAATTCGTATTATTTAAATGATTATTTTTAGATGAGGGTTGGTTATTTGTAGTATTTAAATGATTTTTTTTAGATGTGGATTGTTAATTCGTATTATTTAAATGATTATTTTTAGATGAGGATTGGTTATTTGTAGTATTTAAATGATTTTTTTTTAGATGTGGATTGTTAATTCGTAATATTTAAATGATTATTTTTAGATGAGGATTGGTTATTTGTAGTATTTAAATGTTTTTTTTTAGATGTGGATTGTTAATTCGTATTATTTAAATGATTATTTTTAGATGAGGGTTGGTTATTGTAGTATTTAAATGATTTTTTAGATGTGGATTGTTAATTCGTATTATTTAAATGATTATTTTTAGATGAGGATTGGTTATTTTTAGTATTTAAATGTTTTTTTTAGATGTAGATTGTTAATTCGTAATATTTAAATGATTATTTTTAGATGAGGATTGGTTATTTGTAGTATTTAAATGATTTTTTTGATGTGGATTGTTAATCCGTATGATTTAAATGATTATTTTTAGATGAGGATTGGTTATTTGTAGTATTTAAATGATTTTTTAGATGTGGATTGTTAATTCGTATTATTTAAATGATTATTTTTAGATGAGGATTGGTTATTTGTAGTATTTAAATGTTTTTTTTAGATGTGGATTGTTAATTCGTATTATTTAAATGATTATTTTCAGATGAGGATTGGTTATTTCTAGTATTTAAATGTTTTTTTTAGATGTGGATTGTTAATTCGTATTATTTAAATGATTATTTTTAGATGAGGGTTGGTTATTTGTAGTATTTAAATGATGTTTTTAGATGTGGATTGTTAATTCGAATTATTTAAATGATTATTTTTAGATGAGGGTTGGTTATTTGTAGTATTTAAATGATTTTTTAGATGTGGATTGCTAATTCGTATTATTTAAATGATTATTTTTAGATGAGGGTTGGTTATTTGTAGTATTTAAATGATTTTTTAGATGTGGATTGCTAATTCGTATTATTTAAATGATTATTCTTAGATGAGGTTGGTTATTTGTAGTATTTAAATGTTTTTTTAGATGTGGATTGCTAATTCGTATTATTTAAATGATTATTCTTAGATGAGGGTTGGTTATTTGTAGTATTTAAATGTTTTTTTAGATGTGGATTGCTAATTCGTATTATTTAAATGATTATTTTTAGATGAGGATTGGTTATTTGTAGTATTTAAATGTTTTTTTAGATGTGGATTGCTAATTCGTATTATTTAAATGATTATTTTTAGATGAGGGTTGGTTATTTGTAGTATTTAAATGTTTTTTTAGATGTGGATTGTTAATTCGTATTATTTAAATGATTATTTTTAGATGAGGATTGGTTATTTGTAGTATTTAAATGTTTTTTTTAGATGTGGATTGCTAATTCGTATTATTTAAATGATTATTTTTAGATGAGGATTGGTTATTTGTAGTATTTAAATGTTTTTTTTAGATGTGGATTGTTAATTCGTAATATTTAAATGATTATTTTTAGATGAGGATTGTTTATTTGTAGTATTTAAATGTTTTTTTAGATGTGGATTATTAATTCGTATTATTTAAATGATTATTTTTAGATGAGGGTTGGTTATTTGTAGTATTTAAATGTTTTTTTAGATGTGGATTGCTAATTCGTATTATTTAAATGATTATTCTTAGATGAGGATTGGTTATTTGTAGTATTTAAATGTTTTTTTTTAGATGTGGATTGTTAATTCGTATTATTTAAATGATTATTTTTAGATGAGGGTTGGTTATTTGTAGTATTTAAATGTTTTTTTAGATGTGGATTGTTAATTCGTATTATTTAAATGATTATTTTTAGATGAGGGTTGGTTATTTGTAGTATTTAAATGTTTTTTTAGATGTGGATTGTTAATTCGTAATATTTAAATGATTATTTTTAGATGAGGATTGGTTATTTGTAGTATTTAAATGTTTTTTTAGATGTGGATTGCTAATTCGTATTATTTAAATGATTATTTTTAGATGAGGATTGGTTATTGGTAGTATTTAAATGTTTTTTTTAGATGTGGATTGCTAATTCGTATTATTTAAATGATTATTTTTAGATGAGGATTGGTTATTTGTAGTATTTAAATGTTTTTTTTAGATGTGGATTGTTAATTCGTAATATTTAAATGATTATTTTTAGATGAGGGTTGGTTATTTGTAGTATTTAAATTTTTTTTTAGATGTGGATTGTTAATTCGTATTATTTAAATGATTATTTTTAGATGAGGATTGGTTATTTGTAGTATTTAAATGTTTTTTTCAGATGTGGATTTTTAATTCGTATTATTTAAATGATTATTTTTAGATGAGGATTGGTTATTTGTAGTATTTAAATGATTTTTTAGATGTGGATTGTTAATTCGTATAATTTAAATGATTATTTTTAGATGAGGATTGGTTATTTGTAGTATTTAAATGATGTTTTAGATGTGGATTGTTAATTCGTATTATTTAAATGATTATTTTTAGATGAGGATTGGTTATTTGTAGTATTTAAATGTTTTTTTTTAGATGTGGATTGTTAATTCGTATTATTTAAATGATTATTTTTAGATGAGGCTTGGTTATTTGTAGTATTTAAATGATTATTTTAGATGTGGATTGTTAATTCGTATTATTTAAATGATTATTTTTAGATGAGGGTTGGTTATTTGTAGTATTTAAATGATTTTTTTTAGATGTGGATTGTTAATTCGTAATATTTAAATGATTATTTTTAGATGAGGATTGGTTATTTGTAGTATTTAAATGTTTTTTTTTAGATGTGGATTGTTAATTCGTATTATTTAAATGATTATTTTTAGATGAGGATTGGTTATTTGTAGTATTTAAATGTTTTTTTTTAGATGTGGATTGTTAATTCGTATTATTTAAATGATTATTCTTAGATGAGGATTGGTTATTTGTAGTATTTAAATGTTTTTTTAGATGTGGATTACTAATTCGTATTATTTAAATGATTATTTTTAGATGAGGGTTGGTTATTTGTAGTATTTAAATGATTTTTTTTAGATGTGGATTGTTAATTCGTAATATTTAAATGATTATTTTTAGATGAGGATTGGTTATTTGTAGTATTTAAATGTTTTTTTTTAGATGTGGATTGTTTATTCGTATTATTTAAATGATTATTTTTAGATGAGGGTTGGTTATTTGTAGTATTTAAATGATTTTTTAGATGTGGATTGTTAATTCGTATTATTTAAATGATTATTTTTAGATGAGGATTGGTTATTTGTAGTATTTAAATGTTTTTTTTAGATGTTGATTGTTAATTTGTATTATTTGAATGATTATTTTTAGATGAGGATTGGTTATTTGTAGTATTTAAATGTTTTTTTAGATGTGGATTGTTAATTCGTATTATTTAAATGATTATTTTTAGATGAGGATTGGTTATTTGTAGTATTTAAATGTTTTTTTTAGATGTGGATTGTTAATTTGTATTATTTAAATGATTATTTTTAGATGAGGATTGGTTATTTGTAGTATTTAAATGTTTTTTTAGATGTGGATTACTAATTCGTATTATTTAAATGATTATTTTTAGATGAGGGTTGGTTATTTGTAGTATTTAAATGATTTTTTTAGATGTGGATTGCTAATTCGTAATATTTAAATGATTATTTTTAGATGAGGATTGGTTATTTGTAGTATTTAAATGTTTTTTTAGATGTGGATTGTTAATTCGCATTATTTAAATGATTATTTTTAGATGAGGATTGGTTATTTGTAGTATTTAAATGTTTTTTTTAGATGTGGATTGTTAATTCGTATTATTTAAATGATTATTTTTAGATGAGGATTGGTTATTTGTAGTATTTAAATGTTTTTTTTAGATGTGGATTGTTAATTTGTATTATTTAAATGATTATTTTTAGATGAGGATTGGTTATTTGTAGTATTTAAATGTTTTTTTTAGATGTGGATTGTTAATTTGTATTATTTAAATGATTATTTTTTGATGAGGATTGGTTATTTGTAGTATTTAAATGTTTTTTTAGATGTGGATTGCTAATTCGTATTATTTAAATGATTATTTTTAGATGAGGGTTGGTTATTTGTAGTATTTAAATGTTTTTTTAGATGTGGATTGTTAATTCGTATTATTTAAATGATTATTTTTAGATGAGGATTGGTTATTTGTAGTATTTAAATGTTTTTTTTAGATGTGGATTGCTAATTCGTATTATTTAAATGATTATTTTTAGATGAGGATTGGTTATTTGTAGTATTTAAATGTTTTTTTTAGATGTGGATTGTTAATTCGTAATATTTAAATGATTATTTTTAGATGAGGATTGTTTATTTGTAGTATTTAAATGTTTTTTTAGATGTGGATTATTAATTCGTATTATTTAAATGATTATTTTTAGATGAGGGTTGGTTATTTGTAGTATTTAAATGTTTTTTTAGATGTGGATTGCTAATTCGTATTATTTAAATGATTATTCTTAGATGAGGATTGGTTATTTGTAGTATTTAAATGTTTTTTTTTTAGATGTGGATTGTTAATTCGTATTATTTAAATGATTATTTTAGATGAGGATTGGTTATTTGTAGTATTTAAATGTTTTTTTAGATGTGGATTGTTAATTCGTATTATTTAAATGATTATTTTTAGATGAGGGTTGGTTATTTGTAGTATTTAAATGTTTTTTTAGATGTGGATTGTTTATTCGTAATATTTAAATGATTATTTTTAGATGAGGATTGGTTATTTGTAGTATTTAAATGTTTTTTTAGATGTGGATTGCTAATTCGTATTATTTAAATGATTATTTTTAGATGAGGATTGGTTATTGGTAGTATTTAAATGTTTTTTTTAGATGTGGATTGTTAATTCGTATTATTTAAATGATTATTTTTAGATGAGGATTGGTTATTTGTAGTATTTAAATGTTTTTTTTAGATGTGGATTGTTAATTCGTAATATTTAAATGATTATTTTTAGATGAGGGTTGGTTATTTGTAGTATTTAAATTTTTTTTTTAGATGTGGATTGTTAATTCGTATTATTTAAATGATTATTTTTAGATGAGGATTGGTTATTTGTAGTATTTAAATGTTTTTTTCAGATGTGGATTTTTAATTCGTATTATTTAAATGATTATTTTTAGATGAGGATTGGTTATTTGTAGTATTTAAATGATTTTTTAGATGTGGATTGTTAATTCGTATAATTTAAATGATTATTTTTAGATGAGGATTGGTTATTTGTAGTATTTAAATGATGTTTTAGATGTGGATTGTTAATTCGTATTATTTAAATGATTATTTTTAGATGAGGATTGGTTATTTGTAGTATTTAAATGTTTTTTTTTAGATGTGGATTGTTAATTCGTATTATTTAAATGATTATTTTTAGATGAGGCTTGGTTATTTGTAGTATTTAAATGATTATTTTAGATGTGGATTGTTAATTCGTATTATTTAAATGATTATTTTTAGATGAGGGTTGGTTATTTGTAGTATTTAAATGATTTTTTTTAGATGTGGATTGTTAATTCGTAATATTTAAATGATTATTTTTAGATGAGGATTGGTTATTTGTAGTATTTAAATGTTTTTTTTTAGATGTGGATTGTTAATTCGTATTATTTAAATGATTATTTTTAGATGAGGATTGGTTATTTGTAGTATTTAAATGTTTTTTTTTAGATGTGGATTGTTAATTCGTATTATTTAAATGATTATTCTTAGATGAGGATTGGTTATTTGTAGTATTTAAATGTTTTTTTAGATGTGGATTACTAATTCGTATTATTTAAATGATTATTTTTAGATGAGGATTGGTTATTTGTAGTATTTAAATGATTTTTTTTTTAGATGTGGATTGTTAATTCGTAATATTTAAATGATTATTTTTAGATGAGGATTGGTTATTTGTAGTATTTAAATGTTTTTTTTTAGATGTGGATTGTTAATTCGTATTATTTAAATGATTATTTTTAGATGAGGGTTGGTTATTTGTAGTATTTAAATGATTTTTTAGATGTGGATTGTTAATTCGTATTATTTAAATGATTATTTTTAGATGAGGATTGGTTATTTGTAGTATTTAAATGTTTTTTTTAGATGTTGATTGTTAATTTGTATTATTTGAATGATTATTTTTAGATGAGGATTGGTTATTTGTAGTATTTAAATGATTTTTTAGATGTGGATTGTTAATTCGTATAATTTAAATGATTATTTTTAGATGAGGATTGGTTATTTGTAGTATTTAAATGATGTTTTAGATGTGGATTGTTAATTCGTATTATTTAAATGATTATTTTTAGATGAGGATTGGTTATTTGTAGTATTTAAATGTTTTTTTTTAGATGTGGATTGTTAATTCGTATTATTTAAATGATTATTTTTAGATGAGGCTTGGTTATTTGTAGTATTTAAATGATTATTTTAGATGTGGATTGTTAATTCGTATTATTTAAATGATTATTTTTAGATGAGGGTTGGTTATTTGTAGTATTTAAATGATTTTTTTTAGATGTGGATTGTTAATTCGTAATATTTAAATGATTATTTTTAGATGAGGATTGGTTATTTGTAGTATTTAAATGTTTTTTTTTAGATGTGGATTGTTAATTCGTATTATTTAAATGATTATTTTTAGATGAGGATTGGTTATTTGTAGTATTTAAATGTTTTTTTTAGATGTGGATTGTTAATTTGTATTATTTAAATGATTATTTTTAGATGAGGATTGGTTATTTGTAGTATTTAAATGTTTTTTTTAGATGTGGATTGTTAATTTGTATTATTTAAATGATTATTTTTTGATGAGGATTGGTTATTTGTAGTATTTAAATGTTTTTTTTAGATGTGGATTGTTAATTTGTATTATTTAAATGATTATTTTTAGATGAGGGTTGGTTATTTGTAGTATTTAAATGTTTTTTTTAGATGTGGATTGTTAATTTGTATTATTTAAATGATTATTTTTAGATGAGGATTGGTTATTTGTAGTATTTAAATGTTTTTTTAGATGTGGATTGTTAATTCGTAATATTTAAATGATTATTTTTAGATGAGGATTGGTTATTTGTAGTATTTAAATGTTTTTTAGATGTGGATTACTAATTCGTATTATTTAAATGATTATTTTTAGATGAGGATTGGTTATTTGTAGTATTAAAATAATTTTTTTTTAGATGTGGATTGTTAATTCGTAATATTTAAATGATTATTTTTAGATTAGGATTGGTTATTTGTAGTATTTAAATGTTTTTTTTAGATGTGGATTGTTAATTCGTATTATTTAAATGATTATTTTTAGATGAGGATTGGTTATTTGTAGTATTTAAATGTTTTTTTTAGATGTGGATTGTTAATTTGTATTATTTAAATGATTATTTTTAGATGAGGATTGGTTATTTGTAGTATTTAAATGTTTTTTTTAGATGTGGATTGTTAATTTGTATTATTTAAATGATTATTTTTAGATGAGGGTTGGTTATGTGTAGTATTTTAATGTTTTTTTTAGATGTGGATTGTTAATTTGTATTATTTAAATGATTATTTTTAGATGAGGATTGGTTATTTGTAGTATTTAAATGTTTTTTTTAGATGTGGATTGTTAATTCGTATTATTTAAATGATTATTTTTAGATGAGGATTGGTTATTTGTAGTATTTAAATGTTTTTTTAGATGTGGATTGTTAATTCGTATTATTTAAATGATTATTCTTAGATGAGGATTGGTTATTTGTAGTATTTAAATGTTTTTTTAGATGTGGATTGTTAATTCGTATTATTTAAATGATTATTTTTAGATGAGGATTGGTTATTTGTAGTATTTAAATGTTTTTTTAGATGTGGATTGTTAATTCGTATTATTTAAATGATTATTTTTAGATGAGGATTGGTTATTTGTAGTATTTAAATGATTTTTTTAGATGTGGATTGTTAATTCGTAATATTTAAATGAATATTCTTAGATTAGGATAGTTCATTCATAATCTTTGAATGGTTTTAATAGATTGTTAATTCTAGAAAAATTTATTTAGAAAAATATTTGCTGATGAGGATTGTGAATTCGTATTATTTAAACGAATATTTTTTACATGCGGATTGTTAAATAGTATTATTTAAATGATGTTTTAGTTTATGGTTGTCAATTCGTATTATTTAAATTATTTTTTAAATGCGAATTGTAATTTAGTATTGTTTAAATGCTTTTCTTTTAGATTCGGATTGTTTATTCGTATTATTTAAATGAATATGTTTAGATGAGGATTTTTAATTCGCATTATTTAAATTATTTTTAAATGGGGATTGTTGATTCACAATATTAAGAAAATTGTTTTTATTTGAGAAGTGTAAATTCGAATTATTTGAATGCGGATTGTTAATACGTATTATTTAAATGATATTTTTAGATGCGGATCGTTAATACATATTATTTTAATGAATATTTTTAGATGAGAATTGTTAATTCGTATTATTTAAATGAATATTTTTAGATGCGGAGCCTTAATACGTACTATTTTTATGAATATTTTTAGATGCGGATTGTTAATACGTATTATTTAAATGATATTATTAGATGCAGATTGTTAATACGTACTATTTTTATGAATATTTTTAGATGCGGATTGTTGATACGTATTATTCAAATGATATTTTTAGATGCGGATTGTTAATACGTATTATTTAAATGATATTTTTAGATGTGGATTGTTAATACGTATTATTTAAATGATATTTTTAGATGTGGATTGTTAATTTGTATTATTTAAATGATATTTTTAGATGTGGATTGTTAATACGTATTATTTAAATGATATTTTAGATGCGGATTGTTAATACGTATTATTTTAATGAATATTTTTAGATGAGGACTGTTAATTTGTATTATTTTAATGAATATTTTCAGATGAGGATTGTTAATACGTATTATTTAAATGATATTTTTAGATTAGGATTGTTAACTTCTATTATTTTAGTGAATATTTTAGGTGAGGATTGTTAATTCGTATTATTTTGATGAATATTTGTAGATGTGGATTGTTAATACGAATTATTTAAATGTAATTTTTAGATGCGGATTGTTAATACGTATTATTTAAATGATGTTTTTAAATGCAGATTGTTAATTCGTATTATTTAAATGATATTTTTAGATGAGGATTGTTAATATGTATTATTGAAATGATATTTTAGATGCGGATTGTTAATACGTATTATTTTAATAAATACTTTTAGATGAGGATTGTTAATTTGTATTATTTTAATGAATATTTTCAGATGAGGATTGTTAATGCGAAATATTTAAATGATATTTTTAGATGAGGATTGTTAATTCGTATTATTTTAATGAATATTTTTACATGCGGATTGTTAATACGTATTATTTAAATGATATTTTTAGATGCGGGTTGTTAATGCGTACTATTTTAATGAATATTTTTAGATTTGGATTGTTAATACGTATTATTTAAATGATATTTTAGATGCGGATTGTTAATACGTATTATTTAAATTAATATTTTTAGATTAGGATTGTTAATTTCTATTATTTAAATGAATATTTTAGATGAGGATTGTTAATTCATATTATTTTAATGAATATTTGTAGATGTGGATTGTTAATACGAATTATTTAAATGATATTTTTAGATGCAGATTGTTAATTCATATTATTTAAATGATATTTTTAGATGTGGATTGTTAATACGTATTATTTAAATGATATTTTAGATGCGGATTGTTAATACTTATTATTTAAATTAATATTTTTAGATTAGGATTGTTAATTTCTATTATTTAAATGAATATTTTTAGATGAGAAGTGTTATTCGTATTATTTAAATGATATTTCTATTTGTTGTGTAAAAAAAGTTTATTGAAATGAAACGAATGTTTTTATAGACAAGATAGTCAAGAAATAAGCGTAGGACAAAAATTGTCTCTTGGGATGAGAGAGATGGCCGCCCTGTTAATTTACATTTTCTGCTGACAGTAAATATGGCTTCCTTCTGAAAAATATTCCGAGCGTGATAAAGTGTAAGATTGTTAAAAAATCACCAAAAAGTTCATATACATACCTGCGGGATGTTTATACATGGCCCCTTTTTTTCTCCGCTTCTTTTATAGTTGTCATCGTTTCTTGTAGTGGTCGCTATAGAACTCAATTTTTTTTTCAGAAAGGAAGGAGACACAAGGAGACATTCGCTGAGTTTTCGTCAAGGTTTTTTCCTTGAGGAGAATAAACTTCGGGGAGAGGGACTAATGTTGTCTTAGCTAGTTATTTACTTCTCAACTTTCTAACTTAACTGATATGCGGACAGAGTATCAGCTATGTACATTCTTGGTGGTCTCTCATTCGCACGGCTTCCATGTGAAAACCTTTCACCCCGAAAATGTGACGTCATTCGTCATCGTTTAACTGTTTTGTCTACCGTTTTACTTGCTAGCCTCGGCCTCAACTTTACCTCATTCGTCTCTGGGGACGATTCTGTTCGCAACTAAAGGTCATCATGACATGCACTAAGTGTGACCCTTGTCGAAATTGATGCTAACTAACTTAATCGGCATTGATGTATGATTCCTAATATCTAACAAAAGTATATTCATTCAAAAATAAAACTGTGAAGACTTTTTTAAAATGGCTAGTTTGAATCAAATATCGATTTGTCAGATTCAATGTTATCGATGACAGACTTCGAGAAATAGACCGGCCTTACTTTATTATATTGAGCAGATATATAAAACAAAATGTAGTTTGGTTAGTATATTTTACATCGTTACAGTATTTCGGAACGAATCAACTCTACAAAAGCATCTTGTGTGAATCAAGCCCTCTACAGAAAAAAAATCATGATTAAGAACTATGTGTATGAGACCCCATGTAAATGTTGGATATAAAAATAAGATTAAAGGAACATTGGAAAGCCGTGTTTTACAAATATTTAATGGAATATGTTTTGATGAACTCATTTCACCTGTACCTCCTCGACGTACACATCCCCGACAAATTCGCTTAGTAATAAGATCTCGCCTTTTCACTGTTGTTGTCCCTAAATGCCAGAAAGCTTTCTATTCTAATAGTTTCTTCCCTCGAACAGCTAGACTTTGGAATTCCCTTCTTGCTTCCTGCTTCCCTGGCTGTACTGATATGCAGAAGTTTAAATGTAACATAAACAAATATCTTGCTAATCTTTCCTAGACACGGCCCCAAATAATAGCCCCTTATGTCCAAGTGGCGATATGCGTTGTAACAGGTGAACATGAGTACAAAAAAAAAATTTAAAAAATAAAAATAAAAAATAAAAAAAACGTGGAGATATTGAAAAGCCGGATATGGCTGATCATGTGGAAAATGGAAACCTTAACCCTTATGGGATGAAGTAACAATTACAGAGAAAACTGGTATAGAGTACGGAGTATGGAGGCAAAGATAACCTACTAAGCAGACCTAGTATAAAATTTAATACAATGTGAGAATCATTAATTATCTATATATAAAAGTGATAATGTGTGTGAGGACAAATCTCAACCTATATATTCAATGAAATTTTTATCTACAGTCTTGAAATTTGGTATATAGGATAGTCAGACATGTGGAAAACTAGTTAATCGGTTTTCATCCCGAAAAAAGGGCTTCTAATAGGTCCAATTTTAGGTTTCATAGGATTTTTATCGGTTTGTCAAATATTTCACGACTGCGTGCGCGCAAATCGTTCACATGACAGCTTCCTTGTGAATGAGTAGGTTTGTAAACGCTTTTGAAAAATCTTATCAAGCTGGCCTAATGGTTATCGTACTTGACTCACTGTCTTTAGGATAATCAGACATATAAAAAACTTTTTAATCAGTTTTCATCCGGAAATAAATGGGCTGCTAAGGGGGTCAGAATTGAAATATTGGTACTTAGGAGTCATCAGATTTTTAACTGTTTCATATATATATATATATATATATATATATATATATATATATATATTAAGCGAGGCCCACTATTAATTTGTTTGTGAACAAGCTGATGGTTAGAGCACTGTTGCGATGGGTGGATGTGGATTTAATACACACTCGAGGAGAAATATTTACGACACTGATCTGTAGCCTGTTGGTGAGAGCTGCCAACTGTCAATTCAACAGTTGTAGGTTCGATCCTCGGCTGGGGACAAGTGTATGTCTAGCCGCACTGATGAGTTGTGATACAACGAAACAGTACTGTATGTGGATCTTTCTTTTAATAATATATTGGAATTCTTTCCCTTTTCCTTGTATCTATTTGTGAATTATTCCACGGATTTTTGCCTTTTGGATTACTTTGGATCATCTTCCAATTACGCGATTCCCTTGGATTTTACTTGTGCGAATGGAAATTTAACTAACTTTCTTGGATTCTGCATCTTTGGATTTTACCGTCATTGGATATTTTACCCTTCACTAGAATATCCATTCACGTGAAATCACTTTTTTATTCACCCTATTCCCTCTGCTTCACTTTTTGTTATCAAGTAAGATCTATAACTTATTTGTAGTTTCATTTAATACTTTTGCAAGCAAACTCCGATCCCGCATTTTGCTAAATCCAACTCTCTGATGAGAAGGAAAGTATTTCTTTGAAACTCCGCGGATTAAGGACTATCCACTTATTTAGTGTTTCCTTTTTAAAATTAAATGTTTTTAACTCTTTTTCAAAGCGTTTTTTAACATGTTTTATAAACTACTTGTTCTTATATATATATATATATATATATATATATATATATATATATATATATATATATATATATATATATATATATATCGAGGTTAAATCGTTGGAAACGTTGTGAAAATGACACTCGATATGAGAACAGTAGTTCAAATAATCCAAATAATACAAAAACTTGACTAGTCAGAATCATATATCGATGTTTTCAGATTCAAAGATATCGATGGCAGAGTTGAAAAAACCCTGACTTTAAAATTTTATTTTGAAAAAGCAAAAATATTCTGAGTCAGATAAAGTATGTTTTCAAAGACACTGAATCGAAATAGACTTTGCGTGTAAAGAACACGGTGCAAGAGGTGTCAGAATCAAATATCGATTTGTCCGATTCAAAACTATTGATGACAGATTTTAAGAAATAAATCGGCTTTACTTTATTGTCGTTACTATTATACGAAAGGAGCTTTGTCTATGGACTCAACTATGGACTCGAAAACGACTGTGTCGATTTTTAAAAAATTTCACACGAAGTTATTTTATGTACCTGGCAGTATTCTTAGATAGGTTTGTATCGGAATGTCTTTGATAAATATCGATTACCAATAATCAAAATAATCCGATGAAAGCTAGAACGGGTGATTTTGACCAAAGTTAACACCTTACACAGCCTAACATCAATTGAGAAGTTTTATTACCACATAAGCTAAAAGGCTCTGCGTATAAAATCAACAGAAGTTATTTGATATGACAGGGGCGCGTTCGAAATGAATGTTTCTGTTTAAAGCACAATCTGACAATGATACTTGACTTTTTTCCTTTTAAATTTAAATCCAAGCCATTATCACCGCACGACCAGTAAGGTCAGGCATATAAAATCAACAGTGGGTTCTTTGATATGATAGGGGCGCGTTCGAAATTAATGTTTCTGTGTAGAGCACAACTGAAGCATGATACTTGACTTTTGCATTCTAAACTTTAATTCAAGCCATTATATAGAAAAACAAGTCACTGCAAGGAGGCATGTGAGTCTCCTCTCGGTGCACTGCGATGGGTTCCTGACTAGAGCAGACTATGAATAGATTTCATTGAACAATAGGCAATTTCATCGATTTTGATAGCAATAAAAGATATGGGAGTGTGAAACATTCGTTGATCATTATTCAATCGCGGGCAACGTCGAGTCACCCTGCTAGTATAGAGTGGATAGAAAGAGTAGTTTACGTCTAAACTTTGGTTATTTTGATGTGTTATTTCTTGCTCGTAATTGGAAGTTTCTCAAAACCTGGGATCAATAATTTGTCCGCGGTTTTCAATTCTGTCGTTGCTTGTCGTTGGTTCACAAATATAAAAACAATGTCTGTCGGCATTTTTCAGATAAGTAAAATGTTCGCGATATATGATTGACTTTTGACATCTTTTCTTTATTATTCTTATTATTATTCTTTGTTTTTCTTTTTCTTTTTTTTTTTTCTTTTTTTTCTTACAAGACGACGCTTAACGTTTGTGGACGTCCGGTGTTCGTAAGTGTATAATAAGCCCTGGGGATGAGATCGCTCAGTCTGATAGTCTTCCGTGGAACTAACAAGTGAATGTGCTCTCTCTCTCTCTCTCTCTCTCTCTCTCTCTCTCTCTCTCTCTCTCTCTCTCTCTCTCTCTCTCTCTCTCTCTCTCTCTCTCTCTCTCTCTACCTACCTACCTACCCATATACTTCTTTTTTCTATATATACACATTACATTACTCTTTCGTTTGCTGTCTCTCTCTCACAAACTCTCTCTCTTTCTCTCTCTCTGTCTCTCTCTCTGTCTCTCTCTCGCTCTCTCTCTCTCCCTCTCTCTCTCTCTCTCTCTCTCTCTCTCTTATTCTGCTGCTCTCTCTCTGTACATCTTTCTTTACCCCTTCTCCCTCTTTTTACCTATCGTACTTTCTCAATTGCTCTCTCTCTCTCTCTCTCTCTCTCTCTCTCTCACTCACTCTCTCTCTCCATATATATATATATATATATATACTAGCATGGGTACCCGGAAGTATCTGATACCCTCTCCACCAGATATTTCGGCAGAACGGATCACTGTCCTAAGAAATCTCACGATTTTGTGAACCTAAAAAAATAATGTTTATAAACATTAATGCGTGCGTTTATTTTTTATTTTGGTAAATGTGTAGTTTAGCGGCGTAAATTATTTGCCAGCCAAAAAAATATAAAAACTGTTTATTTTTATATAAAACACGTTGTTAGACCCAAAGGCTGAAATAAAACCAGAAAAAAATTTGATATTTATTATTTTTTTATCATTTATATTTATTATTCGAGACCGCTATATTGCTTTTAAAATTTGGCAGATTGGCCTTTTTAAGCTCTTTCATGAACTATGTTTTTGGCTGCCATATTTTTTTGTAATGAAAGAGCATAAAAAAGGCAAAATTTGGCCTTAAAAAAGCCAATCTGACAAACCTAAAAAGGGCCAAATTTTAAACGTGTAAGGCGTGCACATTTGGTCTAATGAAAAATGATAAAAAATATAAAAATGATTTTTTTTGTTTTATTTCATTTCTAATAATGTTTTATATAAAAAATAAATCGTTTTTTATAATTTTTTGTCTGACAAATAATTTACGCCGATAAACTACACGTTTACCTTTATTTTTTGTAAGGACACTTTTTTACTGGCTTTTTTTTTTTTTTGTAAATAAAGGAAATTTTTGATTTGCTTTATTTAGGGGGGAGGCTTTTCTATTTGCTTTTTATTTGTCGTTTTATGTTTCTAATGTAATCTTCCCACAAAAAATTGAATTTGTCATATTTTGGGATTGGTTTTGTTTATCAAATTGTTAGGTGAAAAAAATAATTAAATTTATCGCGGTGATTCTTTTTTGGGACGCCAGGACGCCAGCTCGCCAAAAAAGTACGCCACGAGCCAAATTTCATTCCGTCATAAAAACAAATTTCTACAGAAAAAAAAAACTCATTTTTACACTTTTATCTCGCAAATAAACATGAAATTATATATTAAAAACCGCGTTTATTATTTTTAATATCCAACAATGGAGTTGAAGTCAATGTTTTCAATTTTAAAACAAAACTAATTTTTTTGATAAATTTCTGTTTGGGGTACTCATGAATTATTTTTTCTAAAGAATAAAATTGAATAAAGTTTATTTTTACAAGAATGTTCAGACATTTACCTAGCGAATAAGTATAAAAATATATAGGAAAAACCGCGTTTATTATTTTTTAAAAATCCAAATTATACATCGGGTAAAGTTGACTTCCTTTTTTTTCTTAAACGAAAGTGACTTTGTTTGATAAAATTGTGTTTGGTGTACTCGTGATTATTTTTTCTAAAGAATAAAATTGAATAAAGTTTATTTTTACAAGAATGTTCAGACATTTACATAGCAAATAAGCATAAAATATATAGGAAAAACCGTGTTTATTATTTTTTTTTAATCCAAATTATACACCGCGTATGAAGTAAGTTTCGTTTAAGAAAAAACAAACAAACAAAAAAATAGCTTGATACCCGGTGTACAATTTGGATTTTTTTTTTAATAATAAACGCGGTTTTTCCAATATATTTTTATGCTTATTTGCTATGTAAATGTCTGAACATTCTTGTAAAAATAAACTTTATTTAATTTTATTCTTTAGAAAAAATAATTCATGAGTACCCCAAACACAATTTTATCAACAAAGTCACTTTCGTTTAAGAAAAAAAAAAGGAAGTCAACTTCATACGCGATGTATAATTTTGATTTTTTTTTAAATAATAAACGCGGTTTTCCCTATATATTTTATGCTTTTTTGCTAGGTAAATGTCTGAACATTATTGTAAAAATAAACTTCAATTTTTATTCTTTAGAAAAGATAATTCATGAGTACGCCAAACAGAAATTTAGCAAAAAAATTAGTTTTGTTTTAAAATCGGAATTATTAACTTCAACTCCGTTGTTGGATATTAAAAATAATAAATGCGGTTTTCAATATATAATTTCATGTTTATTCGCGAGATAAAAGTGTAAAAACAAGTTGCTGTTTTTTCTGTATAAAGTTGTTTTTATGACGGAATGAAATTTGGCCCGTGGCGTACTTTTTGGTGTCCTGGCGTCCTGGCGTCCCAGAAAAGAATCACCCAATTTATCGTTATTTTATGTTTTCAATGTAATTACCGCCCCCCTCCACCAGAAAAAACAAATTGTATTCGTCAGATTTTGCCCGCTCCCTCAATCGCCAAACTTAAAAAAATGCTAGAGATGACATGTCTAGTTGAATGCTTGGTGGCCAAAAAGTGGGTGCTCATTTTACGTTAAATTTACATAGACAAGTGATCCCCCACTGTAACATATTTTACTTTTTTTTCAAAATTTCTTCTCTCATATTATATTTATAAAGGTTGTTTAAATGTATTAGGCTGAAAAAAAAGTAGATCTCCATTATTTTTAGGGGTTAAACGCCGCTGGATCACGTCGTATAAAGTTACCTTTTTAATTAGAAAATTAAGTTTGTAATCGATGAAATTAACGCGAAAAAAGAAAAAAGTGTAAATTGTGGAATTTAGAGGTAGGGGGGTAGTAGATCTTCATCTTTTTAGGTATTAAACGACGCTCCGAAGGAATAAAATAAACAAACGAATGAAATCTTTTCAGTTTTTTTCGTGTTTTTTTTTTTTTAATATTTAAAAAAAAATAAAAGTCAAACATGTTTCTATCTACACGGAATTATTTTTCCAGCTAGAAACTTAATGAAATTACCAAATGATATTTGGTGAACGTTTGTTTTGTTTTTTATGGATAGCATCTAGGGGCAAATAACTCTAAAAAAAAAAAAGTTTGAAAAAAAAGGTCGCTGTTGGAAATATTAATTTCAAAATAAATTAAATTAAATATATTATCAATATAATTGTTGTTTAAAATTTATTAAATAACAATTTTAAATAGAATACTTAAAATAATTCTCTCGCTAAAAACATTAACTAAGATACCGCTATTTAGTAAAATCGATTTTTTTAATGTCATATGCAAATAAGATGATCTCTTAATTGTATATTTTTGCAAGTATAATACTATATATAGAAATAAATGAAAGATTAAAGTAAGACACGTTTTGTATATATTAATCAAATTGTGAACAAACAAACTAACAGGAATACGAATATATATATATATATATATATATATATATATATATATATATATATATATATAATGACAGCTCAATCAAAAATAACGATCAAACCAGCTCAATCTAAAATAACAATCAAACTCGAACAACGATTCGCCTCCTCCCTGGAGGCTTGCATTTACGAATATCCGTGGATTATATCCCCCCTAACCATTATAACATGTCTGGTTATCTTCCACTTTATCTTAAGGACTCTGACAGACACATGCGCGGACTTGAAGTCTATATTCGTAGCACCCTCTCCATGACTAGGGGATCTAAACTTGAATCAGACGACCAGGCCTTCATGTGCTTTAGACTAACTTTACATCATATCTTTTGGCTACCTATATTTTCTTTATCACTCTCCCTCGATCCAGGACTGTACTCTAATCAATCATGTCTCTGACAGCATAGATGTAGCATTCTTCCTTTGCCACTAGCGCCCAAATACATGTATTTAGTGACTTTAATGCGCACCACAGTAATTATCGTGGCTTCTCTAACTACACAGACACACCTGGTAGCATCATCCGTAACTTGACACAGACAATGTCCCCAGGCCATCTCCCAGATCGGCAGGACCAGCAAGCATCACTTCTGGACCTATTTCTGACAACAGTTTCTGAGGATTGTGCAACAAATCCCCGTGACCATTCGTGAAAGCTGATCATGCTGTGATAATGCAAGACATCACTCTAAACTCTGGATCCCAATGTGAAAAGCCGTTGCTCAAAATGACAAGGTATTACAATAAGGCTTACTGGAATGCCATCAGAGATCATATCAGAGATGACCCATGGGCAAATATCTTTTCTCTTCCTGCGGACAGTGCACAAACGAGATCACTGAATGGTTCAAAGCGGCAATTGAAGCACATGTTCTCACACGGAAGTTCTCTAACAAACCCCATTCTCCTCAATGGTTTACTTCTACTTGCGCAACTGCCATTGCTCAAAGGCAGCATGGTATTAATAGTCGAATACTTAACATAATTAAATCCTTCTTAAATAACTGAAGAATCCAGGTTGTCTTCAATTGTTGTAAGTCAAAACAATATTATATAAATGCTGGTGTACCTCAGAGGTCGATCCTTGGGATTTTATTATTCCTGATATTCATAAATTACCTTCCTGATAAAAATGTCTCTGAGATCGTTTTTCAATTTATGTCTCGGAAGTAGAGTGAAAAGCATATCTTATTTTTCTTTTATTAATATCATTGGAATCTTTTCCTTTTTTCCTTGTACACATTTTTGTGAATTATTCCATGGATTTCTGCCTTTGGATTATTATGGACCATCTTCTTCCAATTACAGGATTTCCTTGGATTTTACTTGTGCAAATGGACATTTTTAAACTTTCTTGAAGTTATACATTTGGATTTTACCGTCACTGGATAATTTATCTTCCGCCAGACTATCCAGTCATGTGTAATTACCTTTTTCTTCATCATATTCCCTCTGCTTCACTTTTTTTGTTTTTAAGTACGATCTTTGACTTACTTGTTGTTTCATCAAATACTTCTGCATGCAAAATCCGATCCCGTATTTTGCTAATTCCTACCCTCTGATGAGAAGGAAAGTATTTCTTCGAAACTCCGCGGATTAAGGACTATCCACTTATCTAGTGTTTCCTTTTCAGATTAAATATGTTTTTAACTCATTTCAAAGTGTTTTTTAACATGTTTTATTAACTGTTTGCTCGTATTATAAGCCCTATTTCCTATTTGGTTTTATCGAGCTTTTACATCTGGCTGAGATAATTTTATAAATATTAATTCTTTAATATTTATGATATACTTTAATTTTACCATCCTGGATCATTTTGGTAAATTTAATTGTAATTTTTATTTTATATATATATATATATATATATATATATATATATATATATATATATATATATATATATATATATATATATATATATATATACACACACACACACACTTTTCTCGTGCATATTTGGTCTCTATCTCTTTATTTCTCTGCCTTTCTATTTCTACTACTCACTCTCTCTCTCTCCTTTTATTTCGCTCTACCTCTCTTTACACACACACACACACACACACACACACACACATATATATATATATATACCTTTATCGACCTCTCCTCACCTCTATCTCTCTCTGTTCTCTTTCTTTCTCTTTTTATCACACCCTCTAGCGTTCTCTCTTTTTCTCTGTCGCACAACCTTTACCCTCACTCTCTCTCTCTCTCTCTCTCTCTCTCTCTCTATATATATATATATATATATATATATATATATATATATATATATATATATATATATATATATATATATATATATATATTGTTTTGTTTTTCTCCATACTTTTTTTTTTCAATTAATCGTCCGCTGCAAATCGTTCTACAACGATTCTCAGAGAAAAAATAGCGGGAAGAAGAAAAACCGCTGGAAAATGGCCGCCGCTCTGCTTCGCTCGCCTCAAAGAGAAGAACGAAAAAATAATATCACAGAGAATGAGGAAAAAACAGTTATCCGCATAAGAGATGAATAAACGTTTTATGCAATGATAAACTTATAATCAGATACGGCTTTGTCAATTAAGCCATTTTATTTCCTCGAAAAATACTTTTTAAGCGTATTCTTTGTTCTTCGATATTTTGCGCTTTTGTTTTGTTTCTATTTTTTTTTTTTTTTTCTTCTCCGCTTAACAAGGATTCCGATGATCTCGAAGCAAATCTTCTCCCGAAGTCACAATTCTGATCAACTTCCCGTTTAAAAGTTTGTCAGTCTTCTTTTTTTTTTTTTTGGACTTGAGGCGAAAATAAAACGCGGGAAAATTGTAAAGATTGATGATTTTTCTGAGATCTGACGGCAATTAAAAGCCAATCAAGAAAACAGCTAAAAACATGGAACCGAGATGGCGTTTGCGTGCAGGGAGATGGGGGTGCGTGCAGCGCGCGTGTTGGTCTTTTTAGACGCTTCGATATGAAATCGGCGAGTTTCATCTCTAAGTGCACAGTATCTTAAAACGTATTTTTTTTTTTGCAAGGGAGTCACCACTTATCGAAGCCCGAAGGCCACTCGAGGATAAGGCTTAATGAATCTGAAGTGGTAGTGTAGTAATCGTTAATGGTGGAAATTGGGTAGAATTTGATTATTTAAGGGGACGGCTCAACAAGAACTTGTTTACATTGGACTTGAAGGCTGCCATAGTGTAGTCAATCAGGAAGCACGCCAGCGGAACAATGTTCCACAGGCAGGTAGTTCTAAAAAAGAAGCTTTGTTCATGGAATTTTCGTTTAGATTTAGGCATAGTTAGAGAGTGGGGAAATCATATATAGTGGTTGTTGCTAGTCGAGTGTTGTAGAAGAAGAAGAAGAAGAAGAAGAAGAAGAAGAAGAAGAAGAAGAAGAAGAAGAAGAAGAAGAAGAAGATTCATGGTAATATCAAATTCACAAGTGGTCTCTAGTCACTTGTATATCATAATCAGGGAAGATGACGAGGTTAGGTTTTTGTAGTTCTTGCAGTGAAGTATCGACGTCTTCTTATGCACAGAACCTAGTATTCCAAAACGGTTACCCATCTGGTATTTTTTTGATCTAATGAGAACCGGTGTGTTTACGTGATTATGCTGTATAGATTATCAGCATAGGATTCTTATACGAGGGGCGTGCAATAAGTAATGCCCCTGACCCACTTCCCATAGCGGTAGAGCAACGAAACTTGACACAGTTATTAGTCTTTCTCTACATAGGAACCACCCAGAGATGAATTTCTCCCATCGTTTGATGCAGCTCTAGAGACCGTTTTTGTAGAACACCCCAAATTGGTCCGCCAACCACCACGTGACTTCAGAAATCAAGGCTGCATCATCTGGGAAACGCTTCCCTTTCAGAAACAACTTCATGGCTGGGAAGAGGGTTTTTTTTTCTTTTTACATGGGGGTCACCACTTATCAAGGCCCGAAGGCCACTCAAGGATAAGGGTTATTGCGTGTACAGTAATCAATGAGATAGTATTGTAGTAATCATTAGTATTGCGGGTTTTGATAGAGTGTCTTACTTAAGGGGGCGGTTTGTCAGGAGTTTGTTTATGTTGGACTTGAAGACGTCCAAGTTGTAGTCAAGTGGGAAACAGGCAAGCGGCAGAGAGTTCCACTGGCGTGCAGTTCTAATAAAGAAGCTTTGCTCATGGAATCTACGTTTGGATTTAGGCACAGATAAAGAGTGGGGAAAATTATTGACAGTAGTTTCAGCCAGACGGGTGTTTCTCGTGAAAGATTGGCGAGGGGGGACGAGGGATTGGAGCTCAGACGAGCACCTGCCATGGAAACAGCGATAAAACAAAGACAGGCTTGCAACATCTCTTCTGTGGGAGAGAGGTTGCAGGGAAGAGAAAAGGGCATCCCCCACTAAACCACGAAGTCTATTTTGTACTCTGTCAAGGCAGGATAGGCTGTTTTTAGCAGCTCCTGCCCAGATGTGGCAGCAGTACTCCATCCTTGGACGTACTTGGCTTTTATAAAGATAAAGGTGAAAGAGGGTGCAAGGTCAGGAGAGTAGGGAGGATGGGGAAGGATTTCATCACCACACGCCTGTGCTTCTGATCTGGTGACATGCGAGTTGTGGACCGGAGCGTTGTCCTGCAAGAGGAGGGTACCTTTGCTGATCTTGCCCCGCCTTTTGATTTTGATAGCTTCCCTTAATTTCTTCAAAAGTGAAGCATAATAGGTTCATATAATCGTGGTACCTTTGCCAGGAAATCTGTCATCACTACTCCGTCCTGGTCCCAGAAGACTGTGAGCATGACCTTGCAAGCGGAGGGCTGCATCCTTGCCTTCTTTGGAGGTGGTGAGTCCAAGTGCTTTCACTGCATTGACTGGGCTTTGGTCTCTGGATCATAGTGATAGACCCAGGTTTCATCCTGTGTAATCAGTCTTTTGAAAAACTTTCACTCATCTTCTTGGCAAATCTCCAAATTCATCCTTGAGCACTCGACGCGTTCTCGTTTCTGGAATGGTGTGAGCAACCTGGGAATCCATCTGGCAGACACCTTATGCATATGCAAATGGTCATGAATGATAGTTTCCACAGACCCTGTACTAATCTTGACATCTTGGGCTATTTGGCGAATAGTAATGCGCTGATCTTCCAAAATGACAGCCTCAACTTGACGGACAGATGCCTTATCAATGGCAGATGGGGAGGGGGGGCGACCAGGTCTGGGAGCTGTTTCCACAGACTTCCGGCCATGTTTGAATTCACGATGCCAGCGTTTTACAAGGTCATATGATGGGGCATTATCACCATAAGTTTCTTTCCTTTCATCAAAAGCCTCCTGTGGTGTGCGTCCTTTCAAATACAAAAACCGAATCACTGCTCGACATTCAACAGGCTCCATTTCACACCTGACTCAGTTCAAACAGCTGTAAAACAGAAACCACAATTAGTTCGGAGCTGTAATTTGCCACATAACCCGTAGAGATATAAATCATTGCACATGCAAAATTTCAGCTAGATCAGACAAATGGAAGTGGGTTAAGGGCATTACTTATTACACGTCCCTCGTACACACGATTTCAGAATTCATTAATAAAAATAAAATGCATTAAAAAAATGAGCTTCTCTAGGCATCAAATTTAATCATTTGTTTCTGATAAAATAATGACGAACTTGTGTTTACACATCCATAATACCGTTTGAAATTGAATTACATTTTCAAAGCAAAAAAATCTTTCCAATATTTTCTCTCATTTCCATTAATGCGTTCACCTTTTGTTTATATTGCAGATGATATTATAGCAGTCATTCATTCAAGTGGACACACCGGTTCCCATTAGATCACCAAAGTTAAGCAACATTGAACCTGGTCAGTACTAAATGGGTGACCATTTGGGACTTCCAGGTGCTGTATGTGCTCTCTGCTTATCTCAACTTTTTTTCCAGTCGTCCTGGACTTCTCCTTGCCACTGGGCTCAAACAATGCCAATTCAGGAGAGGTGTGGTTGGAGATTGCGCAACCTTTGCCTCATAATTATATGCACAGCTGCCCCTACAGGGGGTATCCTTTGTCTTTTGAGACTGAACGGAGGCATCAGCATTCATTCAAGTGGTGTCCTGCCTGTTAAAGGCATTTACATCCATCTCTCTCCCTCAAGGCATTCATGAATTCATTGTTGCTCATCATTTTTTTTATGTTGTCCAGGTGTTCAGAATGTCAATGTATGTTTCTCGCTGTTGTCCTCTGCTTCTTCTGGCCACGATCTTTCCCGTTATTCTTTGTTGGTTTACGAGAATGGTTTGATGACCATCAGGTGCCATCTGTCTATCATGGTAATCCTTACCGAGTGAGGTGTTCTGATTCAGAGCCCTATTCATGCTGTTTCGCGAATAAACAATTTGGTGTGTTGCCATGGCATTTTTTTTTACAGTTGAACAGACAGTAGGTTGCAGTTTCTTTCTGTCCGAGCAGTGTCCATGCTAGGTGATTGTCCTGACCATTGTACCCAGAGATATCTTCAGCTCAGCACAACGAAATACAAAAACATGAACAGAATTATTTTGGTTTTCTTCCGTATTACATCAGTCACCTGATCGAGGCGGGAGGGGGGGGGGACTAAGTGGGGTCTCGACCATGTCCAAGGGTCTTCCAGACTAGCATAAAAAAATTGGTCAATAACCGTTTAAAAAAAAAAAAAAAAAAAGATAAACATTCTACTTCTACAGTTAATTTGCCCATTCCCTTTGTAAACCTTTTCGTACTTATTCGCTAAATGTCTACATGATTCCTCTCCGGGAGGGGGGGGGTGTTCACATTTTATTATTAAAAGATTTAAAATGCTTTGGACAAGGTTTTTCTATTTCGTTGGCCCCGCTGGGCATTGTCTTTGTTATCGGTTTTTCTGAAATAATTTTTATGGTACTTCACTTTGAACACAAGAGAAAAATATAGATGAAAATCTCAGGAGAGTTTATCAAAATCACAAAAAAAGAAAACATTTAGAAGTTTTCTGAATTAAAAAGAAAATGCTCGTATCTACATTGAAACTTAGACCCTCCCCCAAAGAAGAATGAGATTCGGGCATTTCTTATTGTAACTAACTGAAAAAAAAAAAAAAAAAAGATGAAAAACAAATATGCAACAAATAAATGTTACCAAAGGCAAGGCTCTTCTGCTTTAAGTTTTTTTATGTTTAAACTAGTCGAAAACATGTTTAGTCGAAAACATGTTTTTTACTTTAAAATCGAACTAAGTGTTCAGTCTCTTTGGTTAAATAAAAATGGCCGCCCTATGCATATGAACTGATTAAAAATTAAAAATAAAATTAGATGAATGTACAAAATGTATAGTGATTTTTTCAATTTTGACCTCTTAAAACTATTTTAACCGGTTAAAGACTCATAAAAGAATGGTTCATAAAAATCCAATCATTTGAGACCCCTAGCGTTTTTAGTTTCAGAAGAGATAGAGTTTGAAAATATGGAGACAGACAGACAAACACCGAGTTTTATAAATTAGATTATTTACGAAGTCTGAGATTTTATTTATCTTACCCATTATTTTTTTTTTTTTTATAAACAAAAACTTCAGCACAGATCTATTTTGTTCATAGACGAACAACCTCAGATCTTTTTTTCCATGGACACATAAAATGTTCTCAATCAAAAAATGCAACAGACAGAAAAAAAAAAAAACTCACATTAGTTTCACATTTTTTTTTTTATAAGTCCCTGAAGGAAAGAAAGATCTGGTATTTACATACAAATAACGGTTGTTTTTTTATGAATTATTATCTTCTCTTCTCTTCTTCTATATAAATAAAATGAACTCATTTTTTCCCGTCGGATTTCCCCAAAACCTCTGGCCTTGATGAAGGGGGAGACTAAAGGTTTCAAATGATCTGAAATAACAGCAAGAGGAGACTTACTTCCAAATATCTCTCATCTATTATCTATATCTATTATATATATGTTAGGCTCTCGTCAGCCATGTTGTTTCTATTTCCATGGCTCTCGTCAGCCATAGAAACAGAAACAATATGGCTGACGAGAACCTAACATTATTTACGATTTACCATTAACTGGTTGCCCTTATGTTAGGCTTGAAACCGATGGTATCAATGTTTTCTGACCTTCTGTACATTTAAATAAATATATTTTGGTTATGATGTATAACAAATAGTTTCACTATTCGTTTAAAATCAATAAATATTTATTACGTTATTATTACTACAATCAAACGAAATAAAAAAAAAAGATAAATCTTTTTTGGCATCGAGGAATTAGGCACACATTTTTTTGATTCCGACATGCCTAAAAGTTCTGATGTTTCTGATTCTAATTAATTGTCCCAACACTAATCTCTATATAAATAAAATGAACTCATTTTTTCCCGTCTGATTTTGACATTAATAGGATTAAAAATCAAGATATTTCATGCAAATATAATATGCACAAACGGCAGAACAATATCTGAGGTGTGTTATAGGCTTATTATTTCTCAAATTCCTCGATAATCTTAGATTTCTATACTTTTTCTGCTGAGAAGTCACGGCCAAAATCGGTTAAGATCAATGGAAGTGGTAAAATATTTTCTCTCTAATAAATTCCTCCTCCCCCTGCCACCACTTAACACCGTTTGGGGATCGTTCACAAGGAACAGTTGAGAAGAGAACACCGGTTTGGCTTCGTAGTTCTTTCATGTGAAGTTATTTAAAATCACTAAACTAAGCTGCAGTGCTCTGTGGCGTAGTGGTTAGCGTGCTGGACAATTCACATTATATTTTCACGTTCGCGCCGACCTACCGTAGTCGTTTTTTTTTTTTTTTCCCCTAAACAACTGGAATGGACTTTTCTTGGTGGCCGAACTGTTAACGTTGCAGATGTTTGTTTTTTTTTCACTTTTTTTTTCACACTTTATTTTCCTACTTTTACTCATGACTCCAGGTTTGATCCTTCCTACTTACCTACCATAACATTTTTTAAAACTCCCCCCCCCGTCTCGGAAACAAACACTCGGGCAACGCCGGGTACCCCCGCTAGTTATTTATATAACAATCATCGAGCTTCAACTTTAAATAGGTTGGTATATATAAAGAGGTTGGTATATATACACTTTAAATCGGTTGGTATATATAAAGAGGTTGGTATATATACACTTTAAATCGGTTGGTATATATAAAGAGGTTGGTATATATACACTTTACATCGGTTGGTATATATAAAGAGGTTGGTATATATACACTTTAAATCAGTTGGTATATATAAAGAGGTTGGTATATATACACTTTAAATCGGTTGGTATATATAAAGAGGTTGGTATATATACACTTTACATCGGTTGGTATATATAAAGAGGTTGGTATATATACACTTTACATCGGTTGGTATATATAAAGAGGTTGGTATATATACACTTTAAATCGGTTGGTATATATAAAAAATAGAATATATATGCAAAAAACATCTTCACACGCACACTCACACAAAATAGAAAAGCAGTTTAGAGCCCAAACAAAATGCAGATTTTTTTTTAAATAAACGTATAATTCTAATTTTCGATCTATAAAAGACTCATCAAGAAGTGAGTTTGAAATCTAGCAAAAAAATATAGTCAACTAAAATACTTCCTAACTTCTTTCCCTTTTTTTTTTCATTTTTCTTAAACTTTTTCTTCTAGGGGATGGGACATCCAACCAGATGTCTGACATTTACCCCTATTTTAGTGAGTCCAACCAAGAGATCTTTTCAGGATTCCAGCCGTCCCTTTCAGTGCAATCGTTTGTATTTCACTTGCACTTGGTTCACCGGGTATGCTTGCTATGTACTTTTTAAAGTTCTTTTTCATAAGCCCAGTTGCTCCTATGATGACTGGTATAATTGAAACGTCTTTTAATTTCCAATTTCGTTTCATATCATACATAAGTCCTTGATACTTTGTTATCTTTTCCCTCTCAAAGAACACTATGTGGCTGCTACCGGAAGCGGTGACAAGGAAAATGAGTTCCTTCAATTTTATTGTTATTCAGTATTTCTACTGTGAAACGATTTATTGAAATAAAATATAAAAGGGAAAGTATGCAATAAAAATTAACAAAATTACACCAATAATAAGAACGCGATTACTCTTTATTTGCATTTTTTTAATAACAACTAAAAAATAAGTTTTCATTTTATTTGAAATTTTACAAGAAATGTTCATGAAATTATGAAAATTTTTTTTTTTTTAAGTTTCAAAATAAATAAAAAAAATTTTTTTAATTTTTATGAATTTATGTTTACGAAAGTATAAAAATAAAATTATTGAAAATCAAAATAACAAATGAAATTATTAAAATCGAAAAACAATTTCGAACATCATTAAAAACGTATCCAATACATAATGTTCCCAAAATAGTTTTAAAAAGGTTTTTAGTGTTTTCAATAATTCTTTAAAAAAATAATAATTTCAATAATTCTTAATTAAAATAAGATGGAAAAAAATATTTTCCATGCTTATTAAATAAAAATGAATGATCGGAAAAAAATGAAAAAGAGAGAATACGCGCACATGGAAGATATAGGTGTGAGAGAAAAGGTGAAGGAACTAATTTGCTTTGTCATCACTTCCGGTAGCGCTACGCCAGAAGTTAGGAAGTATGTTAGCTGACTATAACCATATTTATATATGCTCAATTGTTATAGCTTAACAACTTTAAAACGTTGATATACATAAAAAAATTGTTATAGCTTAACAATCACTGAGCTTCAACTTTAAAACGTTGATATACATAAAAAAATAGAGAATATATACAAAAACATTTTCCCACACACACTATATATATTTGTAGTCATCGACATCGTCCTGTTTCGTTGTATCACAACTCATCAGTGCCGCTAGACTAGCATCTCTTCCAAACCAAGGATTGAACCGAGAACCGTCGTGTTGACAGTCGGCAGTTCTTCCACTCGACCATGGAATCGACGCCCGTAAATAACTCGTCGGAATGTCTATTTAAATAGACACCCACCACCACATTTATAGTGCTCAAATCGTCTGTTCGTAAACAAACAAACAACGAGCTTCACATTTTCAGCCAATTAAGTAGCGGGTGAGATTATTTACGACAGTGCTCTAACCAAAAAGGGGGGCTTATATATATATATAAAAAATATAAAAGCGGTTTAGAGACGAACGAAAATGTAATTTTTTTATTTTTTTTATATATATATAAATAAAGATATCTATTTAATTTCTAACCTTTGATCTATATAAGACTTTATCAGGAAATAGGTTGAATTAGAATTTAAATAAATAAATATATTGTTATTAAAAAAGAATTTGCATTTTGGTTGATCTCCGAACTGCTTTTATAATTGTTCAAATTTCAATGCTTTCAGACAAGTGAAAATACGTATAAAACTTACTCACACGTGCCCACCAATGCACAAAGCCACTAGACTCAGCCATTAAAAAAAATCTCAATCTTCAATAAGAAAAGACTGCAAATAAATAACATGCCCAGTAAAACAAAGAGAATAGTCTTGATTTTCCTTATGAAAAATTGGTTTATAGTCAGCTAACATACTTCTTGACATCCAGCGTGGCTGCTACCGAAAGCGATGACAAGACAAATTAGTTTCTTTGCTTTTTTTCTTTCTTTTGGGTTTTATTTTAATCAAGAATTGAAATTTTTTTTTTTTTTTTTTAAAGAATTATTGAGAACACTTTCCAAATCTTTTTTAAAGAATTATTGAGAACACTTTCCAAATCTTTTTTAAAGAATTATTGAGAACACTTTCCAAATCTTTTTTTTAAGAATTATTGAGAACACTTTCCAAATCTTTTTTAAAGAATTATTGAGAACACTTTCCAAATCTTTTTTAAAGAATTATTGAGAACACTTTCCAAATCTTTTTTAAAGAATTATTGAGAACACTTTCCATATCTTTTTTTAAGAATTATTGAGAACACCTTTTAAAATCTTTTTAAACTATTTTACATTTTATTTTAGTTTTTTTTATGATGTTTGAAATTGTTAGTTTGATTTCAATAATTTTTACACTTTCATAAACATATATTTATGATATAAATTTAAATAAACTTTTTTTTAAATTTAAAAAAAAAAAAAAAAAATTATTTTTATAAGTTCATAATCATATTTCTTATAAAATTTCAAATAATAAAAAAAATTATTTTTTAAATTTTGTTATTAAAAGTGCAAATAAAGACTAGTTGTGTTATTTTTTATCTTTTTTATAATTTTATTAATTTGTATTGTATACTTTTCAATAATGTTCTTTTCTCATATTTTATTTCAATAAATCGTTTTACAATAGAAATACTGAAAAACAATAAAAGTGAAGAAACTGATTTGCCTTGTCACCGCTTCCGGTAGCAACCATGCAGGAAGTTAGGAAGTATGTTAGCATACTATAAAAAAAAACCCTCTTATCTGTGTAAAAAATTAGAATTATTTTATACTAGCGGGGGTACCTTCACATGAAAGAACTACGAAGCCAAACCGGTGTTCTCTTCTCAACTGTTCCTTGTGAACGATCCCCAAACGGTGTTAAGTGGTGGCAGGGGGAGGAGGAATTTATTAGAGAGAAAATATTTTACCACTTCCATTGATCTTAACCGATTTTGGCCGTGACTTCTCAGCAGAAAAAGTATAGAAATCTAAGATTATCGAGGAATTTGAGAAATAATAAGCCTATAACACACCTCAGATATTGTTCTGCCGTTTGTGCATATTATATTTGCATGAAATATCTTGATTTTTAATCCTATTAATGTCAAAATCTGACGGGAAAAAATGAGTTCATTTTATTTATATAGAGAAGAGATAAATATGTTAAGAAAAAATCTGAATTTTGAACTGTCATATGCAATATAATTTAATACAATGGTGAGAAGGAACATAAGCTTATACACCCGAGATTATAGTCTCAATAGCAAAGCAGGTGATTCCTCCAATGTTTGTCTAGTCTGGCTTTGAAGGTATTGAGCGACTCTGCAGATATCACTTCTTCCCACTCTCATCTATGTATCTTTCCCCCATCTCTCTCTCTCTTGCTCTCTCATCTATGTATGTATCCATCTTATCTACGTATGTATGTATCTATCTATTCATCGTGGTCATAAAGTTCGTGCTCAATTTAGTACAACGTTATAATTGAAAACTGACCCCCCCCCCCCCCGTGAAAAGTTATAAAAAAATTTTTTTTTCAATTTTTTTTTATAATCTGAAACTTAAGTCTGTAATCGATAATATTAAGAGAAAAAAAAGTTTAAAAAAAAGAAAAAAAAAAAAAAAAGTGAAAATTGTGGAAATTACAGGGGTGGGGCACTCTCGACAACGTCCGCTAATTTATTGCTTACGCGGAATTTTTTTTCTCGCAAGAGTGATTTTGCAGAAAAAATAAAATAAAATAAAAATAAAAAAATATTTACGGTTTAAGCACTTGTTACAGAACAAAAAAGTCATATTAAAAAAAAAAAATCACGTAAATTGATCAAGAGTTTGTTTTTTTTTAATCAAGAAAATCAAATTTTATGACGAAGGGAGACATTATGTTTTTCAATACAATTATACAAGAGGAGGAACATAGGCTTCTCAATAAGCGGGTGATTCCTCCAATGTTTGTCTAGTCTGGCTTTGAAGGTATTGAGCGACTCTGCAGATATCACTTCTTCCGGCAGCTGGTTACACACATTATTCACCACACGTTGGGAGAAGACGTGTGTTCGAACAGACCCAGCTGCCCCCTTTCGATGTCGCTGCTTACCCAAACACAAGGAATGTCCACGGGTCCTAATATCTTGTTTCGATTCGCCAGGTTTTATAAATGAATGGGAGGCAACTCAATTCGAACTATCGAGATCAAAATCAGACTTGTAATGGCTACAAATCTTATTAAAATCGCTAAAAATCGTAAAAAATTGATATATATATTTATTTTAACGGTGCTTATTTAGAATTACTCTTGATGAAAAAAAAAATGCAGAAAAATCTTTATGGTGTACGTACTCGTTATGGAACGAAGATGTCATATTTAAAAAATCACGTAAATTGATCAAGTAGTTTTTTATTTTTGATATTTTTAATTAAGAAAATCAAGTTTTCAATACAATTATACAAGAGGAAGAAGATAGACTTGTACACCCATATCACTTCTTCCAGCTGCTGGTTTCATACATTCAGCACATGTGTGTGTGTGTGTGTGTGTGTGTGTGTATATATATATATATATATATATATACAGGCCTCTACATTGCGAGTGAAACAGTCACATTTGTAAGTGATTTTTCAAAATGGCGACTAGAAATAATGAAACGCTTATCTTTTGGCGATTGTATTTCTTTCACTGACAATCTTCCAAAGTTCACTATGAGTGAAAAATATCTTTTAACCTTTTTTCTTTTTTTATAAACCGAACAAAGTTAAATTATTTAATAGAACAATATATATTTTTTTTTTTTTTTTTTAAACAAAGGTTGTTTTAAAAAAAATCTGAAGAAATTAGAATGTTTATACCTTCAAGTATCAACATAAAATTTGTTGTATATTTAAAATTACACTTATTAAAAAAAACACTTTATGATGTACATACTCGTCACAGAACTAAGAGGTCATATTCTAAAAATCAGGTAGGTTTGGCTAGTAACTTTTCTATTTGGTTAGTAAACGAAAATATTTACTTGTCAAAGGTCAACTAAAGATAAATTTGTCCGTAGAGCCCTGATATATCTTTTTAATTTCAGTGCATTCAGACAATGGAAATACTTCTACTACGTATAATGTCTAAATTTATATTTTGCGATAAACACTTAGATGTTTAAAGGGGAGGGGGTAAAAACAAGAAAACGAAGAAAAACACAAAATCCAACTCGTTTCTATTTTAGTTGTTCTTTTTTTATTTGTAAAAAAATATGATTGGATTTAACTGACGGCTTTCAATTCTATGTCAAAGATCAATGAACTGTTTGGCGGGATTGGACCGATCTTTTGGTTGCCGTAACTGAAAAACAAAAAAATAAATTGTTTTAGAAAAACAAACAAACAAATATGCATTAAATGAAAATTTTTATTTAAAACAAGTAAAGCATGCATGGTTCCCCGTGAGTGCACAGTGAACGAGGCATGAAAAAAAAAAATGACTAAGTTCAGCATTTGCCCCCCCCCTCTCCTCATTTAGCCCCAATAGTCCCCAGGGAACGTCAAATTCCAGTGCAGTTTTAGGCCTTAACATATGTAAATTTGAGTTCTGCACCATGCAAAAAAAGAAAGGACTAAGTTCATCATTTGCCTCCTCCCCATTTAGCCCCAAAAGTCCCCAAGGCTTTAACATATTTAAATTTGAGTTCAGCACCATGCAAAACTGCTAAATGGACATACACAGAAAATTTTGGACAAATATGTTAAAATAGTCCCAAAAATGGAGTGTTTTTATTAGCCCTAAAAGAGCCCGAGGCACACCCAAGTGTTATCGCAAAGTATAGACAAATAAAATTATACAGAAATCAGTTAGTTACAACTTTTCAGAAAGTTTTATAAAAATCCAAGATACCAATTTTTTTTTAATAAGCACAAAAGTTCCAATTTTAGCCATTTTAACCCAAAAGGCATCCCTGGGGGGACAATCGGAGTTTTCACAGAAAATCTGTTCTGTTACTTTTTTTACTCATATCATATTTAATGTTTGTGCAAAATTTTAGAAAATTCCAAGGCGTAGTTTTTTTGTTTTTGTTTTGTTTTTACATAGGCATCACAACTTATCAAGGCCAAGGGGCCACTCGAGGATAAGGGTTAAAGAGTGTACAGTAGAAATTGGACAATATAGTAATCCTTAGTAATGGAAATTCAGTAATAGAGTGACTATCATTTAATTGTTATGACTTTGCATTTCTTGTAATAAATAATTTTTACCAAGAATTCTTCATAAGTTTAGGTTTCAGTTTCAATTACATAGCTGAAGGAACTCAAGTTTATACATATATATTATATGCGTTTTTATATATGTGTCTGGTCACGAATAGGCTCCTATATGGTTGACTATTATAGAAAACTGATTACATATAATGATAGAAGATGTATCGAGACGCAGGAGCTGCTAGAAAGGACTTGTCCTGCCTTGATAGAGTTCAAAATAGACTTCGTAGCCTCGTAGGAGATGTCCTTTTCTCCTCCTTGCAACCTCTATCTCACAGAAGAGATGTTGCGAGTTTGTCTCTGATGTATCATTATTTTCATGGAAAGTGTTCAACTGAGCTTCAATCTATGGTCCCCCCTCGCCAAACTTTCACAAGAAACACTCGTCTAGCTGTAAATACTATCAATAATTTCCCCCACTCTTTATCTGTGCCTAAACCTAAACGTAGATTCCATGAACAAAGCTTCTTTCTTAGAACTGCACGCCTGTGGAATTGTATTCCGTTTTCCTGCTTTCCGGCTGACTACAATATGGTTTTGTTCAAGTCTAAAGTAAATAAGTTCTTGATGAGCCGTTCCATATAAGTTATTAAATTTACCAAATTTTCATTACTAATGATTACTATATTGACCAACTTCTACTGTACACTCTTTAACCCTTATCCTTGAGTGGCCTCTGGGCCTTGATAATGTGGTGATGCCTTTGTAAAAAAAAAAAAAAAAAAAAAAAAAAAAAAAGGTATATTTGATCTGGCAGAACGGTGGTTCATTAAAATTGTGGGTTCTGCATACGCGCCTGGTCCACAAAGTATGGAAATAAAAAATTTAAAAATTAAAAAAATACGTTTACAAGTGTTTTGGATATAGATGTACATAAGAATACTTTGATAAGTATGTGTTAATTTTAAAAGGGATAGTATAATAAAATTGTGGGGTCTGCATTCACGCCTGGCCTCCATAGAATGGAAATAGGCACAAACTTTAATAAAGACTTTTCATATCTACCTGCGTAAGTATACTTTGATAATTATGTTTCAGTTTGAAGAAATATGGTATGATAAAATTATGGGGTGTTCGTTCGCGCCTGACAGCCATAGAATGGAAATATGTCACAAAGTTTAACAAGGTCTTTTAATATAGATCCACAGAATATTGTGATAAGTGTTTCAGTGTGAACAGGTATGGTATAATAAATTATGGGGTTTATCTATTTTATTTTTACTTTCATCATATTTTGCTTTGGTTTTTATACCCCCAAATTCGAAGCTATCTCTTTACAACCCTTCCTTTTCATAACCTATCATACTTTTATAAATCAAAGTCCATTTTCTGTAGGCTGTTTTTGAACTCAGTTAACGACAGGTCATTTGCTAGTATATATATATATATATATATATATGCGTAAACTAAGTATTTACTTCAACAGTGCTCAATACGTAGGTAGAGCTAGGTAGTAAGTTATAAAATATATATGGCAACTAAGCTACACAGAATATTCCACATTTCATCCACGCTAGGATTCATCAGGCTTATCTAGCGTGGATGAAACGTGGAATATTCCGTGTAGCTTAATTGCCATATATATTTTATAACTTACTACCCAGCTCTACCTACGTATTGAGCACTGTTGAAGTAAAGACTTAAAGTTTACGCATAAATCTATACTTTCATATATTAATTTATGTGGTTAAATGAAGTAGTCATATATAATATATATATATATATATATATATATATATATATATACATATATATGTGTGTGCGAATAAAAAGGAAAAACCTAAAAGAGTAAAAACAAAAATAAAATCAACGTTTCGTCCCTATTTCAGGGGACATCGTCAGGATTTCTAGGCGAGGATGTACAGATAGAGCAAAACGGAGACTTATTGAATCTGCTTTAATTTCAAACATTAACACCATCAAACAAAGAAAAGGATTTTATAATGTAGCCCCAATCATAGGTAATATAATAATAAATGAACAAAACATTAACTTAGATCCTGGTTGATAAAAAAAAAAAAAAAAAAAAAAAATGCATATATGTATATAACCCGACCCCCACACACTAGATATAAATTCTCTTTTCATCATGAAATTTTTTTTCTCTCCAGAACAGAAAGAGAACTAAACTTCTCCTCTTTCGCATGTGATATATGACCGTCTTCCTGTACATCCTCGCCTAGAAATTCTGATGATGTCCCCCTGAAATAGGGACGAAACGTTGATTTTATTTTTGTTTTTACTCTTTTAGGTTTTTCCTTTTTATTCATCTAACGTCTAAAGCATCGTTTATATCTTGCTTTATTTTATTCATATATATATATATATATATATATATATATATATATGAGAGAGAGAGATTTCTAAATCGCATGAAAAAAGGAAAATGGGGAATCAAATATCTTGTAATGTACAAGTTACAATATTATTTATATATTTGTTACTATACATCCATTTAAGGAGATAAAAAGAAAGCAATAAATAGCGATATCTGTTGTAAAAGGATCTTAACAATATTTTAATGTATTCATAATGGCTGACATATTAGTGTGGAATCATGGGAAAACATGAAATTCGTATTGAGCCACAAGTGTGTCATAATGGCGTCTGTTGTTATCACAATTATTAAACTTGTTAAGAAAAAAAATGGAAGAGGAAAGGGAATGGGGTAATCTTCTTCTCTTTCTCTCTTTGAATTTATTGTGATTAAATTCCACTTAGCGTCTGAGAAAGGCTGTTCTTTTGTGACACTTTTATGGGGCTTCCATTAGGCTTTATAAGTGACACACAAAGGAAAACGATGTTTGATTATAGTAGCTTTTTTTTGTTGTTGTTTTTTGTTAGGGAATTATTGACATGTGACAAGACAGCTCTTTGAAAAATAAATAATCCCGGGGGGGGGGGGGACAGTCATCTTTTCAATATACAAGCACATCTCTGTATATGTAAACCATCATCACCATCATTATAATCATTACTATCATCATCATCATCAACATCACAATTACTATCAATATCATCACCATCATCACAATTATCATCATCAGTTTAATGTATGTTTTACATACTGGCATGTGTTAAACAACTTTTAGAAATTGACTTCTAAACTTATTTCTGGCAATTATCCAAACTTATTTTAATTTTCTTTGCAAATCATTTCCTTAGTTGAAGCAAGATTTTTTTCATACGCCGGACACACCCTTTCTTACGCGAATCCGACATGGTGATCGGAACCAGTGTTTTTAACAAGATACCATCTTTAGATGATTACTTTTGAATGCTGAAAACTGTGAGTATCAGATCAGGCTGTTTGAAGATACTGGCTTCCTGACCTAAAATGCATCAAACACTTGATGTTATTATTTTCCCCTTTCCCTTTGCAAAACTCAAGCATGCTCTGCAAACCCAGAAACAAAAACATTACTTCCAAACTTATCTCTGGCCAGGTCATTTTCTTTAAAAAGACATTTCCTTAGATGAGGCAAGATTTTTTTATCAGTCAGATGCCATTTTTGACGCTAACCCATTAAGGTGGTGGAGACCAATGTTTTTATCAAAGACCATCTCTAGGTCTACCAAGCTTATACTATTAGGTTGGATTGAGCCACACTATGCAACATCTCACACCCGCTTTCCGTGCAGTCCAATCTATAAGGGTTCATACCAGTCATGTTGTAAGCAATCAAGTCACTTCATCTGCACTCAAGATTTTCCTTGGTCGTTTACGCATCCTCATGCCTGGGATAGCCAGCTTTTCATTTTTTTCTTTTCATTTTTTTCTTCAGTTACAGAGTTTATGCAGAAAGTGCTACACTCCAGATAGCTAAACTACCTGAAACATCAAATAAAGCTGTCTGAAGATATCGGCTACCTGACCTAAAATGCACCAAACATTGATGTAATTTTTTTTTCCTTTCCCTTTGTAAAACTCAATCACGTTCTACAAGACTAAAAACAAACAACCTTCCTTTACAAAACAACCAAACCAAACACCATGAATAAATATTTGAAGATATAAAGAACTTGAAACATAATTTGTACCAAAATGACTGGATTAGACATTAATTAACCTAAAAAGAGCTGATATGCCATAAAACAAGGCTACAGAGCGATTCACCTGCGTTTAACATAATTATGCATCGTATTAAATTTATGGTTGCTTTATTTAACCAGCATACCGACCTTTGTTGGGTCATTTAATGCTGAAGATCGTTTTGATTTGTTTTATTTATTTGTTTCAATGTGTTTGTTTGTTTATTTTTTTATTATTTTGGCCGGGGCGGGGGGAGGGGGGGCAAGGTTATCTGTTTTAATTGAAAGTTTTTGGACAGGCTGGATGTTATATTTTTTGCTATAGTTTGATCTCTCTCAGAAATGAGAGAATGTTGTCTGTGCAGGTGTTTTTAAATACGTCTTTCATATTGTTGAATTTCGGGCGGCGTTTTCTCGCGGTAACATTTCGGGACAAGATCAAAGTGTAGTATCTGTTCTTCAGATGCTGCACTTCAATTTCTTGTTCTCTGTCGGTGGAGGAGAAGTCCTTCACGACTGAGGCAATTTTTATTTTTGTTCCTTTTCTCCACGTTAAAAAACGACCCTGGTGTTTAATTATGTCTCGTGGGGAGGCATTGTAAATAGGAACATCGGCTCCACATTCCACAAAGATATGTTTTATTGTGCCGGCCTTCCGACATGTTAGGCATTGTGGTGCTTGCTCTTGCTCGAGATGTAGGAGCGAGTACGGTTTGCGTGGCCAATGCGTGTTCTGGATATAACAACTTGTTCTTTTCTTGATTTTTGTGGGGATGATCCCCATTCTCCCAAGGTGGGTTTAATCTGGAAGAGCTTGTTATTTGTGTTATTATTCCAGCGCTGTTGCCATTTTGCATAAAACAGTTTATTGGTTTTGTATTTTAAGTCTGCAAGAAATATTTATGGTTTCAGGGTTTAAAGCTGATTTGGCTGCTAAGTCCGCTCTTTCATTTCCTTTCACTCCGATGTGGCGTTTCAATTTCTAACAGTGAGTAAGCAAAGATCATATATAACTACTAACCGCAGTTATTCAGAGCTGGTCGAAATAATTTCGAATGAGTTCTTTTTTTTACTTTTTTTTTTTTTTTTTTTTTTTTGTTCTTCACTCCAAACAGAGCATATTGCCACTTGGACGTAAGGAGCTACTATTTGGGACCATGTCTAACAGGAGATGAATTATGGGAAGTTGAGTAGCGAGATGTCTGTTTACATTACATTTAACCTAATGCATGAATCCATGTGGATGAAGGCAGGTAATAAAGGGAATTCCAAAGTCTAGCAGTCCGAAGAAAGAAACTAGTAGAAGATAATGCTTTCCAACATCATATGACCTTAACGGTGAAAGGAAGGGCAGGGACGCTTGTCAGGGTGGTCGAAACTATGTACGTCAAGGAGAGAGCACAAGTGCTACGAGTTCACCAGAGCACATTACATTTAAGTACTTGCGAAACAGGCACAGAAATGCAACATTGCTGTGGTGGAACAGAGGTTGGAGCTTGGCCGATAGTGCTGAGACTCTTTTTTCGACCATGTCTAAGAGGGAGAGACTAGTGGTAGATGCACCAGATGTGGCCACAATACTTTTGTTCTTGTTTTATGCATTCCTTGTTTCTGAGCTTATTGACTTTGGAGTTATGGCAAAAACCGAATAGAAAAGAGCGACAATCGAATGGTATTTGCCATTTCCCATGCATTTCAGGCAACAGACCGCAATGTTTACTTTCTTTCAAGCCAACAATTGCAACAAGGGAAAAGTCACAGCCCATTTAGATAGGCGAGCAATGTAGACAGAAGAAGTACGAAATGATTGTGTTTAGATTTACACAATACATGCGTGTGTATATATATATGTATATAGTGTAAGTGTCTCTCTCTCATTTATATATATATATATAAGGTAAAATTAAAAGCCAAGAACAATGCGAGATTTTTATTTTTTTATATAGAGTAAAATTAAATGCAAACAAAAGAAATAAAGTTCTTTTTTTTGTTGTTTGTTTTTTCTTTTTCACACAAATTTTAACTCTAAACAACAGTAATTTTTTTTTTCTGTTGTATTCAATGGTGATATAAATCTCAATATATTTCAGACTTATTAGTCCATTTTCAAGAGAAGACAGCGGAAGAGTGTTCAAAATTGGAAAAGTAGCCGCAGAGTTTGCCACGTGATACCGCGAAATATAGAACAAAAAATGCTTCAAGCAAACTACAACCTACTTATATATATATATATATATACACACACACACACGCGCACGCACATACTTGAATGCAGGTTTACAAATACATGTGTGTATATATATATTGTGTAAGTATATATATATATATTATATATATGTATGTGTGTATGTATATGTATATACATACACACACATATTTCCCTTGATGTAGGGGAGACTAAAATTTGCCGCTATGTTTCTAAATGATCTGAAATAACAGTAAAGGGGAGACTTGATTCCAAATATTTCTCATGTTATATATCTCCTCTTTTGAACATAGGTTACGATTATGAATATCTCCAGTATCAAATAATCTTTATACACTACGAAATCTACTTTATGTATGAAAACCAAATATATATATATATATATATATATATATATACACACACACACACTTGTGTTCGTGTGTACATGCATATGAAACTTATGAGGTAACATTAATCATAGAAAAATTATTTACGTAAACTCCAAGTATTGAACATTAACAATGAATGTGTGTACCATCATTTCTGAGATGATAAAAATTTTTATTGAAAAGTTTTCATCGAAGAAGAAGTAAGGCCCAGATAAGACTCCGGCTCATCCTTACGTTGTCAGGCAAAAAGGATGCTCTCAATTATGACTTATGTTCTTGCTGTTTACATATTCGGAAGAAATGGCCGGCGGGAGAGTAAATAAGATATATAATTGAAATATTGATTTAAAAAGCACTTCAGCAGATTGTATCAAATGCCGAGAAATCTTCCTCCATTTTCAGCGGCCTTCACTGCAATGGATACGACAAAAAGATGGTTTAGAATGGTTTTTTTTTTTGGGGGGGGGGTTCGAATGATAATTTGAATGATAAATCAGAGATGCTGAAGTGATATTATGAATCATGAAATGGAGGATCTTTGCGAAAAACATCCAACGACAAGTTTGTTGTGAAAAGAAGCTTAGACTTTATTCGCTTCAAAATTCAATTTCTTTAATTTCGTGTTTTTACCTTTTGCTTGTGTTTTCCTTTCAAATTTTCGTTCTTAAGTGTTTTCTGATTATTAAATGTTTATCGGTTTTAGAAAGAAAAAAATAATTGAAAATTAAAAACGATTTTTTTTTAAATATTGTGCTTTTATTTAATGTTTTGTTTTTTTCTGTTTCGTTTTTTTTTTTTTAAGATGTCAATGAATAATTTTTTTTTTTTTTTTCAAATTATGAGAAATGTCATCAGAAGATTTAATAGAAATCTCTACACATCCCTAAGTGAATAGAACCCTCCCCCATTATTCCTTTTGGGGAGGGAAAGAAAGAAGGAGTAACGAGAATAGAGAAGGTGCTGGAATAGAGAGAGAGAAAGACAAGGGATAAAAACAGGAGATAAAAAAATAAAGAGAGGAGAGAATGGAAGAAATAGGTGTAAAGAGATAGGAATAAAGAGAGAGGAATAAAGAGAGAGTAGTGGAATAAGGGAGGGAGACAAAGAAGAGAGATAAATAGAGAAAGAAGGGGAGAAAGAGAGAAAGGGTGACAGAGAAAGAAAAAGGGGGGAGAGAAAGAAAAGGAAGGGGAGAAAAAGGGGGGAGAGAGAGAAAAAGGGGGAGAGAGAAAAAGAAGAAGGGGAGAAAAAGAAGAAGGGGAGAAAAAGAAGAAGGGGAGAAAAAGAAGGGGAGGGAAGAAGAAGGGGAGGGAAGAAGAAGGGGAAGAGAGAAAAAAAGAAGCAGGGAGAGAGAGAAAAGGAAGGAGGAGAGAAAGAAAGGGAAAGACAGGAAAAGAAAGAAAGAGAGAAAGGGCGAAACAGGAGGGAGATAAAGAGATTATGGAGAAAGGAACAAAGAGGAAACAGAATGAAGGGAGGCACATGATGGAAAGTAGAAAAGGAGAGCAAAGCATATAGAGATAAATATAAACAAAGAAAAGAAAAAGGAAATATAAACACAAAAAATTCAATTTTTTTTTTTTTTGTTTTTTTTTTAGATGAGGACTGATAATTTGCATACCGAACTACTATTCTCATATTAATAAAAATCATACAAATGACACAAAAAAGGGAATCAAAATAAAGACGCAGGATCTGACATCTTCTGTAATATAAATCTCACCTGTCTGTTTAAATGTATGTATGTATGTTTGCCTAAAACTTTTGACAGAGGCAACGGATTTTCACGAGATCAGTATCATTTTGAAGCTTGACCCTCCAGACGACAAATATTGAAAAATTGGCCAAAAACATTAATTCCTTCACCCTTAATTGGGCCATTTTCTATAGGGAGGGTCGATTTTTTTTGCCGATATTTTTGAAAGTTATCCCCTCTTTTCGATTGTCTAGCCTTAATTTAAACCTACGTCACTTTGCGGCCTACTACCACTTTTTTTTTTCTTTTGCTCAACACACACCTATAAACATCTGGGCAACGCCAGGCACTCAGGCTAGTCTTAACTAAAAAGGGAATGAAAAAAAAAAAAAAAGATGCCAGGCTCCACAAAGTGAAAATTGAAAACAACTCCATAATGTTGCGATGATTGTCAACAAACAGATATTACACTTGCTTTGTCATGTGTGTAAAAAAAACAGTGTCAAGTTTTATGAAAGACTAGCGAGGGGTACCCGGCATTGCATGGGTGTTTGGAGGTGTGTGAAAACTCCCGGGGGGGGGATAAAAATAAAAAATGTTTTGGTAGGTAAGTATGAGGATCGAACCTGAACCCTTGAGGCAAAGTTGTGAATTAAAGTGTAAAGAAAAAAAAAAAAAAAAAAAAAAAAAGTGTGACGGTTTTAACCATTGGGCCACCGCGAGATGCTAACGGAAACACGTTTGAATTTATTTAATTACTTGGATTTGGCAGGTGCACGTTTTAATGACTTAATGAGGTCAAGTTTGACTGCGGCATAGTATTTCATTTACTGCGGGAACGCTTTTTTTTTATTTTTATTTTCCCAAGATTTTATAGGAAAAAGACTAACCCACATGCGTCGAGCGACAAATGTTGAATATTTATCTTCCCGAAGGCGAGCAAATTAAATAGACAGGCAAGCTTCATTGTTAACTGTGAGATATTACAATTTATATGTGATATAAAAAGTTTTTAAAAGTTGTGAACCGACTGACCGCTTCTCTGAAAAAAACTTTTTGTAGACATGCAGAAAAAGCGAACACACATACATACATACATTTTCGTTTTTATATTTATAGATGAGTTTGTATTTTGAGACGCTTAACACCTTCGGTCTTCGAGAGATTTTTTTGTAATAGAATGATAACATACAAATAAATTTACAAAAAATTCCCATAAAACAATCAAGATACAAGTTTTCTCAAATATAGCTTGAAGCATTTGTTTTAATGACAAGCTAGACTCAAGGAAATAAAGAAGCAAACATAATTCATCATTACTGTTAGCGGAGAAGACTTTTTCCGGCATCTAGGGATGTCCACAGTGAAAGGGTGGGATTTTGCTACTTGTTGCTTTAGTCGAGAGTATGTACTTCAAAGGGGCACAAGTGTTATAAGTTCTGCTTTCGTCGCATACAATCTGACGGATATCATTATCATTCTGTTTGGACAACTTTTAGAAATTGATTAACAAACTCACCCATCTCTCACCAGGTCTTCATTTATCCCTCTTTCACTTACGCTTATTCTTATCACTTTCTCCCATGTTTTTCCTGGCGTTCCTCTGTAAACGGAACCTGCTACATCAACTGTTCTACATATACTAACCCAAAAAACACATCCATCCGTTCAATGTGGCCATACCATCAAAGTCTCCTGTTCTGCACACATCTCCCTCTGTTGTCTAGACTTAATTTTCTTTTGACGTCAACAGATCCAAGCCTGTCTTTAAGATTTCACATTACACATCCAGCTTATCATTCTCATATTATTTCTCTCCATGCAACGCATATCTTCAACCCTTATCGGCTAGATATCACTTCCATACATCATCTTACTGCATACATATATGCCTGATAGACTCTTTCCTCTGTTTTCCTTTCAAATTTTCGTTCTTAAGTGTTTTCTGATTATTAAATGTTTATAGGTTTTTAAGAAAGAAAAAAAAAATTGAAAATTAAAAATGATTTATTCTTGCTCGGTATAGAGAATAGATAAACGCTTGTGTCTCGAACACCTCCTTTTCCTGTTGCCCTCTTAAATCTCATTCAAATATCACTCCAATCTTTCGGAACATGTGTGCTTTTTATCTCCGCTGCCACATCGCACAGTCAGCCTGGTCATTGCCAGCTGCTGCTGCTAACGTCCACACTCTGTTACATTGTTTTGTCAATTTGTGTCTTGACGACAGATTGTTCTCTTTGTTATTGAGGCTGACATTACGTAGACTGAAGTCAGCTCCATGTTGCAACCGCCTACAGAAGTATGGATATGTTGAACGAAGCTCTGATTGGATAAACACATCCCAATTAAGGGTAAACGAGGAAAAGATCTGGAATAACTGGCAATGATGATCTCAAGCAATGACACATTGAAACAAGCATAAATGAAGTTCCATGAAGAAAATCACTTCGTGCCACCATGGCCAATATACAATACACATCTGATGCAGAAGAGACATAAACTTATTTTGTTTTCTATATTTTACTCATATTGTAGATTTTAATTTTCTTGAATTTTTTTTTTCATTCATAACTTTATTTTTTAATTTTCTTGATTTTTTTTTTTATAATTTATACTTAATTTTCTTGAATTTTTTTTATAATTTATACTTAATTTTCTGGAAATTTTTTTATAATTTATACTTAATTTTCTTTAATTTTTTTTAATTTATACTCAATTTTTAATTTAACTTTATTATTTACGCTATCCTTTTATTTTATAACATTTTTATTTTCTAATTTTCTTGAATTTTTTAATAAAAATTTTTAATTTAACTTTATTCAGGTTAAACTTTTATTTTATATTTTATAATTTTATATCTTAATTTTTTTATAATTTTTATTTAATCCTCAATTTAACTTTCATTTCAATTTCTTACACCATGGCCCCATATTTTGATCATTATTCTAGCCTTCATGATTTCATACCTGGCCATTATTCATCAATCGCTCCATATTCATAATTCTTGTGGGCCATCAGTAGATTCCCATTTATCATTCAAGCTTTATAAAGACTTTTATATTTTCCATATTTCTCTATTAGTTTGTTGGCTAAGGATGAAGCAGTCGTTATTTCACACATTTTTTTTTTAACTATACAAATGAGCAAAAAATAAAATCAAGACAAAATTTTAATTAAAAAAATTTTTAAAGTTGAAAAATAATCTTTACCCCAATTTTGCAGGAACTGTAAGCGTTCTCTTGCCGCCAACTCTCATGCCTAAAATGTAATAAAAAGACGTTTGAATACCAGGAAAACATTTTACATTTTATATAAACAGTATACGGTTAGAGTCAAGATTGTATGCTCTTTTTCACCTCCGGTTTCTGCTGTCCATTTGGATGGATAATTAGAAAGGGACAAGAGAACGAGAAGACCATTCTTAATATGAGAAGGGGGGGGGGGATTAATCATTAATCAGAAGGGACCATATCTTGTTTGTCACTGTTGTCCCGTTTGTGGAACAGAAACCGGAAATCCAAAAAGACATCTTTATGATAATCCAGATTATGAAAATAATATGAAAATAAATTTGACAAACAATAACAGAAAAAAATCTTGATTGAGGACAAGATTTTCAGATTATAAAAAAAAATGTTTTTAAATTTGTATTATTTGGATTCTTTGAACCTCTGTTCTTATCTTCAGTGTTATTCAGGCGTATCTTGTTGAACTCGGGAAATCTTTCTGTCAAACTCTGCAATCTGTACAGAATTTTAAACAAAATCCTATATTTACTTCACAGGGGTAGCATGCTCTTGTTCCATCAGCCATAATCGGGTAGACTACGTAATTTGCAATCATATTTTGAGTGTCACCTACATTAAGAATCCAGAAGAGTATAACTTACAACTGAATTTTAGCAAGTACTTTATCCACTGCGCCATGGGTCCTTGCGGACATTCTAGTAATAATTTTGGAACCCTTAAATCCATTTTTGTCTTTAAATGTACAATCGTACTACTTACCACTATTTATTACTACAACCAGGGAGACCCAACGTTGCCCAGGAATGAATGAGGATCAACAAATGTTTCACCCTCCCATATTTCATTGTCATAGAAATCAATAAAATTGACCATTTTTCAATTTTCCCCGCAGTTACTTAGTCCACAATACATTGCACTGTAGAGAACCTACTGTTGATTTTATAAAATTATTTTTATATATAACAACTTGAATTAAAGTTTAAAATGTAAATATCAAGTATTAGGATTCACTTATGCTCTAAACAGAAACATTTATTTCAGACGAGTCTCTTGATTTTATGTCGGGCCTTTCTACTTATGCGGTGATAATGGTTTGAATTAAACTTTCAAATGAAAAAGTCAAGTATTATATTTAAATTATGCGCTAAACAGAAATATCAAAGAGCCTACTGTTTATTTTATATGCTGGGCCTTTCTCAGTGTTGTAATAAGCACTTCTCAAATGCACTTGAGATGTTAGGCGGTATAAGGTGTTGACTTTAGTCAAAATCGCCTGTCTTTCTTTCATCAGATTTTTTGGATTATTGATTACTGACACTTATCAAAGACATTCCGATATAAAATCTATCTAAAAAAAAACACTGCCAGGTGCATAGAGTACATTTGTGTGAAATTTAAAAAATCAGCCCAGTCATTTAGGAATCCATAGGGAATGAACTAAGACATGCAGACACAGAAAGTTATTTTTATTAATTGCAACTTTATTATTTATAATTAACAGTTTCCATATTGTATCACATTCTGTACTTGGTCTTAGTATGGGATCATCGCCCAGCATATGTTTTTAAATTGTTCATTAACTTTTTAGTAAGATGGTCTATTTTGCTAAATTTAATTAAAACTGATCCCCTGGTGACAATATTTCCTGAGGATTTCTTTTCAACATTGAAAAAAAGCATTTTGCAATATTCAGATACTTTGGCCTACAATTCTCATCCTGGTTGTGATTTTCACATTTCAGCAAATGCAATATCTAACTTTTTTTTACAAAGATGGACCAGAGATTACAGTGTTATATATTAGGACTATGACAGTAAGTAGAGATTATATTAACTAGTGTGAATTTTGGTGAGGATCACATGAAGTACATGTCAGGATAACCCAGTGCACCAAGCATGTGTGAGGCGATAGGGGTCAAGGACTAGCTCTCTAGACAAAACACGCTAGAAGCAGGTGTTGACTCATCTGGGCGTCAATTTATGGTCCCTCCCCTTTGCCAAACTTTCACAAAAAACAAAAAAAAAACACTCGTCTAGCTACAACCACTATCAACAATTTCCCCCACTGATTCCATGAACAAAGCTTCTTTTCTAGAACTGCCTGCTTGTGGAACTGTTCTGCTGGCCTGCTTTCTAGCTAACTACAACATCGTTATCTTCAAATTGACACCACTAATAATCACTATGCTGTTGTCTCAATGTCAACCATTCACTCATTATCCCTTATCCTCAAGTAACCTTCAGGCCTTAATAAAATAAATATGTACATCATGTGTTTGAGAGGACACAGAGTTTTGAGGCAAAGAAGTGGCCACGTCAGTGTCCAATAATGTAAAGATCTAATTTCTTCAATTTCCTCAAGATATTTGTTGACCATTTTTTTTTAAATATTTGGAAGTAAGTCTCCTCTGACGAGTTATTGACGTGACGGCGATAGCTATTCAGCAGTTAGCATTTTATGCAGGACAGTTTTTAATGAGGTCAATAAATCGGTTTGTTTGTTTTTAAAAACCGCTCCCTGTTTATTAGGGGGAGTGTCTCGTCTCGAAATGAAAGCTACCGTCTGATATGACGAAGTCGACATTGACCAAACGTTACTTAGCTCTCTAGAGACCACTGGCTTTTGGCCAGTAATTAGAGTCAAGTTTTGCTTTTTTTTATACCGAATGTAACGCGTGCCGATCGGAACATGTCGAATAATTAACGTTTGAAAATCAATAAAATTAAATAGACAGGCGAGCTCCGTAGTTAACTCTGAGATATTACAATTTATAGATGATATAAAAAGTTTTAAGAACTTGTGAACCGAGCGACCGCTTCTCTGAAAGAAGCCTTTTGTAGACATACACAAAAAGCGAACATACATACAGACATTTTCGCTTTTATATATATAGATTTCAATAAATCATTTTACAATAGAAATACTGAAGAACAATAAAAGTGAAGGAACTAATTTGCCTTGTTACCGCTTCCAGTAGCAACTATGCCAGAAGATAGGAAGTACATTAGCTGACTATAACCCAAATATCTATATAGGTTCCAAACTTGAATGTTTTTTTTCTTATCAAAATCTTTATATTGTATCTTGCAATACGTCCAAGGATGGAGTACTGCTGGGCACAGCTAGCCCATTCTCATCTTCACTTTTGTCTCTTTCAGCACTGAAAATGGTGGGGTACTTCTACCATTCCAGAAGAAGTTTCACTACTGATGCAATTCTCTATCTATATAAAAGCCAAGTACGTCCAAGGATGGAATACTGCTGCCACATCTGGGTAGGAGCTGCTAAAAACAGCCTATCCTGCCTTGATAGAGTACAAAATAGACTTTGTGGCTTAGTGGGGGATGCTCTTTTCTCTTCCCTGCAACCTCTCTCCCACGGAAGAGACGTTGCGAGCCTGTCTTTGTTTTATTGTTAGTACTCGTCTGAACTCCAATCTCTGATCCTCCCTTGCCAATCTTTCATGAAAAACACCAGTCTAGCTGAAACCACTATTAGGCACACATTTTTTTGATTCCGATGTCAATAATTTTCCCCATTCTTTATCTGTGTCTAAATCAAAATGTAGATTCCATGGACAAAGCTTCTTTCTTGGAACTGCACGCCTGTGGAACTCTCTTCCATTTGTTTGCTTCTCACCTGATTACAACCTGGATGTCTTCAAGTCCAACATAAACAAATTCCTGATAAACAGCCCCCTTAAGTAAGACACTTTATCAAATCTCCATTACTAACAATTACTATGATATCGCATTGATTACTGTACACGCAATAACCCTTATCCCTAAGTGGCTTCCGGGCCTTGATAAGTGGTGACTATCATGTAAAAAAAAAAAAAAAAAAAAAAAAAGATTTAGGACATTTATCCAGTCATGGCTGATGGAATGAGAACATGCTACCCATGTGGATTAAATAAACGCTTCCGTTCCAAATTCCGGGCAGATTTTCAAGTTCAACAAAATACACTTGAAGAAGGTCAGATGTTAGATCGACCGAAACATTGTGAAAATGACACTTAAGATAAAAGAAAGTCGAAAAATCCAAATAATTATCTGAAAGTTAAGAACTATAAGGCTTACCTATTTTTCATTTATACAAAAGTGTCAAGAAAAATGTATCCTAACATTCAGACACGTAATTGCATGCAGAAAAAAAAAACACGAACTTTCAGCATGGTTTAATCGATAAAACAGTTGAAAACAAATCCTAAACTTACCAACGAGTCCTTTTTCCCATCCTGAAATCACTTCTCCTTTTCCTAACGTAAACCGGAATGGCTTCCCATTTATGCAACGATCAAACATTTTCCCGGTCTTAGCCAATTTTCCACTGTAATAAACATGAACCTATAAAGAAATAAGCACAAATGTATAATATACTAGGCAACCTGTGTCCTGGCTCTGCTGGGGAATTAAGATTCAAGCAAGAAATTCCATTTAGCAAATTAAGATTAAAGTTTAATTAATAACCAATAAATCAATAAAGTGCTCAATCATAAATGTGAGCTAAAATACAAATTATTAATACAGAAACTATGTTACATCCTTCAGAGATGTACCATGGTTTTGTTGCAAGCAGATCCACTGCAATGAAACCACGGTATGTCTCTGAAAAATGTAACATATAGTTTCTATATAAATAATATATTATTTATATATTAGTGTTGGGACAAATAATTAGAATCAGAAATATCAGAACTTTTAGGCGTATCGGAATCAAAAAAACGTGTGCCTAATTCCTCGATGCCAAAAAAGATTTCTTTATCTTTTTTTTTTTTAATTTCGTTTGATAGTAGTAATAATAAAGTAATAAATATTTATTGATTTTAAACGAATAGTGAAACTATTTGTTATACATCATAACCAAAATATATTTATTTAAATGTACAGAAGGTCAGAAAACATTGATACCATCGGTTTCAAGCCTAACATAAGGGCAACCAGTTAATGGCAAATCGTAAATAATGTTAGGTTCTCGTCAGCCATATTGTTTCTGTTTCTATGGCTGACGAGAGCCATGGAAATAGAAACAACATGGCTGACGAGAGCCATGGAAATAGAAACAACATGGCTGACGAGAGCCTAACATATATATAATAGATATAGGTAATATATGAGAAATATTTGGAAGCAAGTCTCCTCTTGCTGTTATTTCAGATCATTTGAAACCTTTAGTCTCCCCCTTCATCAAGGCCAGAGGTTTTGGGGAAATATCAGATATTTTGTAATTCATATGCAAAACTAGGAAAACAAATGACTGAGTGAAACATTGGTAAAGGTTCAGTATCTTTCCACTCACAAAAAATTCTTTAAAATTACCACTATTATAGGTTTTCAAAGATGCTGACAATGAAAACAGTTAAAATTCCAGGAAACGAGTAATTTAAATGATATGAATAAGTTACAGTTTTAAAAAAAATGGGGGATCACTTTTCTATATCAATTTAACATAAAATAAACAACCACTTTATAGCCAAAGTGGTCATAAAGTGGGTGCTCATTTTATGCTAAATGAATATAGAAAAGTGATCCCACCCCCCACTTGTTTAAACAACATTGTGCAACCTTAAGCGCAAATGTCACATACCTCACTATGCAAGTCAGGTCATTAGCTTTCCAACGAACCTTCATTTGTTAAATTCTGATCAATAAGTGCCGAGATTTCAAACTTATAAAATTGTCAAAAAAGTAGTGTGTGTGTGTATATATATATATATATATATATATATATATATATATATATATACATGCACACCCACACAGCCAAATTGAAATGCTCATATCTTTGGTTTTATGAGACGAAACTACATCGGTAAAAATATAACCTATATTTTCAAACCAATAAAATATGCTCAAATTTGCCTACATTTTTATATATAGTGTCCTGGCAAGCCAGCTTTAGTTTTGCTGCTTCTGCTGTCTCCACTGTGGCCTTGCCAGGCCACCAATATATATATATATATATATACATACACACACACAAAGTTGCATTTACATAATTGTAGATATATATATATCTACAATTATGTAAATGCAACTTTGTGTATGTGTGTGTGAGTTTGTTCCTTATGGACTCCGAAACGGCTGAACAAATTTTCTTTAAAATTTACAGAACTTTAGTGTATTAGTATGAAAGCGATCTTAGTTAAGTTTTGTCTCAGAATATTATCGATAATCGAAACCATTATTTTAATTTATCATCGATTAAGCCATTTTTTCCATGTCATTTAGCAGCAATAATAGAACAAGCCATGAAAACTCTAATTTTACTTGGTAGCATATTTTTTTTTTTTTGCATAACGTGGTCTGTAGGTTCAAACCCACACGTAAATTTCAGAAAGACCGTTTCACTGTATCACAGCTCTTCAGTGTGGCTAGACAAGCACCTATCCGAAGCCCAAGATCAAACCAACAACCATAGAGTTGATAGCCAGTAGCTCTATTTAACAGGCCACGGGATAGACGCCAGCAGCAATATCTTACAATGCTTTATACAAACATTGACCACCACTCCTACAGTGCTCCATTTGTTTTTATGGTCACATTCAATGCTGCTAAGACTAAACTTGTTTCCTTCAATAACTACAAGAAACCTTCTCTACCACCAATAGCAATGGCCAAAGACTCTTTATCTGAAAGTACATCTTTTAAACTCCTCGGCCTAACATTCATTGGAAACACGAGTTGGAAAAATTACATTGAGAGCATTGCCAGAAACGCTGCAAAAAAGGTAGGTTCTCTCTACCGTGCTAGAAAGCTACTAACGCCCGAAAGTATCCTGTACCTCTATAAGGCCACGATTCACCCATGTATGGAGTATCATTGTGATATTTGGGCTGGTGCATCTGCTACTAGTCTCTCACTCCTAGACAAGGTTCAAAAGAGAGTCGCCAACCTAATAGGTCCTGAACTGTCATCTAAACTTCAGCCTCTGTCCCATCGACGAAATGTAGCATCCCCCTGCCTGTTCTACAAGTATTTCAATGGTGAATGCTCTGACGAACTGCAAGCACTTGTGCCCCCTTGACGTAAGTACCCCCGACAAGCAGCAAAATCCCACCCCTTCACAGCTGAGATCCCTAGATGTAAAAGAGCCTTCTACTCCAGTAGTTTCTTCCCCAGAACCACTGGACTTTGGAATTCCCTCCCAAGTTCCTGCTTCCCCAACTGTACTGACATGCAGCAGTTCAAGTGTAACGTGAACAGACATCTTGCTGCCCAACTCCCCACATAGTACCCTTATAGCTTATGTCCCTGATAGTAGCCCCCTACAGCAAAGTGTCAATGTGCCTTGTTTGGGGTGTAATTGCAATAAAAAGAGCTTTGCATATATATATATATATACACATATATATATATATATACATACATACTAGTTATATACCGAGCATTAGCAGGTTAGAACATATTGCTGGGCGGAGGGTTTAGTAACATTATTTAAGATACACCGAACATTCTAAGCATAAAACACATCCATCTATAGCTATGAAAATAAAACAGGAAATAACTAATAGATTAAAGGGAAAATAACTCTCATAGCTTAACCTTATTTTGCTTTAAATGCAACTGCTGTCAACTAATAATCTATACTATAAAAGCGAAAATGTACATGCGTTTGTGTGTGAGTATAATATTTAAAATGAATTTGCGTTATGTGTGTGTAAATTTGTAATGATAAATATTTACTATTTAGGTGTAGTTGCGTTTGTGTAAATTTGTATAAAAGTTATATTTGCGTAAAAATATTTAGAATAAATTTGCATTACGTGTGTTAAATTTGTATTGGTAACAATTTACTACTAAGGTGTAGTTACGTTTGTGTTAATTTGTATAAGGTAAAATTTTACTTATGTATATTAAAAGTGCAAAGGATTAGTTTAGAAATACTAATCCGTATCGATTTATTAAATTGTCTTGCTTATTCACATGTATATGAAAATCTATATTTTTGTATATATACCAATTTTTTTAAGGTAATCGATTATGTTTTCAACTTTTATGCTTTCAAAAAGTTCTTTTATATTGCTGTCTTTGTAATATTTTCATCTTGTAGGCAGAAAGTCAATGCATTCAGTAAGAAAATGTTTTGTTGTCAGCGGAACCTGACATGCAATGCACATTGGCTGGTCTTCTCTTTTAAGTAAATATGATTGGGTAAGGCATGTGTTACCTGTACGCAATCTTGTCAATACAACCTCTTCCTTTCTATTTTTTCTGGAACTTTGTTCCCAATTAGCAATTGTTGGTTTAATGGCATATAATTTATTGCTAGTGTAGCCATTGTGGAAATTGAACCTCTTGATTAAACCATATACATGGAGGGAATTACACCAAATTGTATTTAAATTATAAATGCCAAAAATTAATTTTTGGAATAAACAAGATATTTGTCTGATAAAAATATTTTTCTGTGATTTATTTTAATTCCAAGTTTGCCACCTCTAAAAATACACTTTTTAAAGCAACCATTTATTAGGTCGTCTGGTGAGGACTTCTGGTTTTAACTGACCATTTGTCTGAAACATTAGCATGTCCAGTGTCACGACCATGTAAATTTGTTTATATTAATAAAAATATATCTTGCTCTTTTAATGAGCACTCTTAATAACCTTGTTAAATTCATTAGTTATCACTCTTGAATACTTTTAACCTGGTATGTATGTGTGTGTGTATATAAGATTGTTTATGTATTTTTTAAGCGATTCTGGTATTTTTTTCCACTCCCCGAGTGCTTTAAAGAGAGGTTATCTGCCCTTTGTTTATATTATAGTCGCAGATTAATATTTTCCAGAGGCAAAGCAACCAATGAAGTTTTAACGAGGTTAATACAAGAGTGCTCAATATATATATATTATTCCTTAATTGGAATTCATTTTTGAGATGAGCATTATATATTAATCTATTTTTATTTCAGACTATTATTCTCATCTTTATTAGTTGTTGTTTTTGATCTTTTATTGTTTTTTTGTTTTTTTTACCACCTGACGAAGGCCAGAGGAATAGTTGGCCGAAACGTTGTGAATAAAAAACAATCAAAGATCAAAAACAACAACTAATAAAGATGAGAATACTAGTCCGAACTAAAAATAAATTAAAAGTGCTCATTATCGAAGTACGGCAAGATATACAAAGGTACTTACAAAGTGGGTACATGAGCGTACAGGAAAGTCGCGCTCATAGCACAGGTATCTTTGCAAGTATATAAACACACTAATAGCTGCTAGAATTTGCTTTTTTGACACTCAGCTTACATATTGTGTGATGATTTAGGATTTTACCGTTTAACAAACAAATGAGTTACTATGTAACATAAAAAAAAAGATTAAAAAAAAAAAAAAAAAATTGAAACAAAAAGTATAGTTACGACAAATAGAAAGCAAAACAAAAATTCTATCACATACCTGTCTGCCGATGCGAGCTTCAGAACCTTGGCCAACTTGCGTATCTTCAATTGCCAAACCCGAAGACAACACACGATTCAGACTCTTCTTGGATTCTTCAATTTGGCTGCTCGACTCCTGTGTCAAAAAATAAACAAAACTTGAAAAATTAAAAATTAACTTATTAATACTGAAATAATCATTTTTTATTTTATGTAGATGTATTATTATACTAAAAATGAATTAATCAATATCTGTTAGCCTACAGAATTTTTTTTTTGTACATTTTAAATCACACAAATACATGTTAAAATATTCCTCAATATTGGGACTGAGTTACATTTAGAAAAACTTTGTTTTTAATTAACTTATCAAGCGACTCGTTTATTACTAAGTCTTTATTATTTTCATTCTCTCACCATCTTTTGTTTGAACGCCCCCCCCCCTCCACACTTGTTTCATATAGTATCTATCACTCTTATTTCTATCTCTTTCTGTTTTTTTAGAGTAAAGGGAAATAAAGACATATATAATATAAAAATATTACAATAGGCTATCAAAAGCGAAAAGTAATATCAGTAAAACTGGAGAGTGAAAAAGAGTGTGAAAAGGGAAGAGAGAGATGGTGAAATGCAAAGAGAGGGTGAAAGGCAAAGAGAGGGTGAAATGGGAAGGGAGAGGATGAAAAGAGGAGAGGGTGAAAAGAGGAAAGGGTGAAAAGAGGAGAGGGTGAAAAGGAAAAGAGAAGAGAAATAATGGAAAAGAGAGATGATGAAAAAGAGATGAAAGAGAGAGAGATGGTGAAAAAGGGAGAGGAAGATGGTGAACAGAGACTAATTTAAAAAATTTTTTATATATATTTAACTGGCTTTACAAACTCACTTTTTCCTAATTTATACAATTTAACCAAAGCTCAATGGCTGACCCAATGGGTCACTTTCTTTTCTACTATTTAGAATTAAACTTTAAATATTTTTCTTTTATCTTAAGATGAAAAATATTGTTCATCAACTCTCATAATATAATCAACTACTATGTTGTCTATCATAAAGGCTGACTATACAAATGACTGTATTAGTCAAGTCAACCACGTTACATCTTCCACAATGGTTTCTTCTCTGTTCTCTACTTGATATTTCGACTTTTCAAAACACCCTTGTTCCGCCACGTTTTTTGTGCTCATTTATGTTATTTACGAGGTGTCTTAAATAAGTTTCCAGACTTTTCTTGTATGGGCACTTTTATTGATAGTAGACACATGAAACTCTAGTCCCCCTTCGAAGTAATCTCTGGCTGCAATTCACTTCTTGTACCGTTCATACAACTTCTGGAAGGCCCCATGGAAGTTCTCTTATGTGAGTGTGTCAATGACCCTCGTCACAGCCTCTTTCATTTCTTTAATTGTATCATAACAACAGCTGCTCGGGTTTTCCTTGAGCTTAGGGAATAACCAAACGTCACATGGAGCAAGGTCTGGACAATAGTGAAGGTGAGGAACCGTCTTAATACCCATGTTGGTCAAATACTCTGTAACAAGGATTGAGCACACTTGGGACAAACTTTGCACAAATCTTCCACATCTTCAGTTCTTCATGAATAATTCTGTGTACAGTTCCCACACTGACATCAAACTGTGCACTTCTTGTCTCTATAGACACACGACGGTCCTTATCTATGAAATTCTTTATTTGGTAAATCAACTCTAATGTTCTGACTTCCTTACTCCTTCCACATCTCATCATCCCTCAGAGATTCCTTGCCTTCCTTGAAGCTCTTATGCCACTCAAAAACTTATGCTCGATTCATGCAAGATGGTCTAAAAGCAGTCTGAAGCATTCCATACGTTTCTGTGGCATTTTTTTTTTCAAGTTTAAAATCAAAATTTTATTGCGTGGCATTTTTCTAAAATGTCCTCACATCCAGATTGCATTTTTTGAAATTCACCAGCTGTGACAATTAAGCTTTAATAGGGTGTATTCCAATTCGTGCTTTAGCTGTTCATTTGAACCTGAAATCATAAAAATAGGTCAGTCATCTCATAAGATATATATAGTAATAACATACTGAATTTTCAAGAGTCTACAACAATTTTAAATTCATGTACAAAAAAAAATTTTTTTAAATGGCACCTTGTATATAAGGCCATCACCATCTTCGCTTACAGTCTCTTCATATCCGTCAAAGTTACCATTATTGGTGTTATTTTGGCATGATGCTCTAAGTTTGTGGTTCATTTAGCAGCCATGTTGCCAGATTATTGAATATAAACTACTTATACAGGCAGCAAAAAGAAAGTCCGCACTTGTAATTTTTTCAAAAACTGCAAATTTAAACTAAATTTAATGTAACTGTTTAAACAAATTATACCTCATTTGATTGGCCTTTTATTCTATAATTTTACCTGTTCATATTTGACTTTTAATTGAAATATGCTAGTGTTCACGTCAATTTAAAAAAATACCTTCAAATCGAGGAGGCAAAAAGAAAGTCCACACAATGGAAAATTGTTATTTAAATGTAACTTTAGGATATTAATGCAACACAAATACAACAGGAACACAATGAACTAGTTAATATTTAGTAGCATAGCCCTTCTGCAATTTGACAGCCTGCAGCAATACTCCGGGGAAAGGGCATCCCACTTTTCTTTAATTTTTGTCCAAAGTTCTTCCAAATTTGAAATTTTATCTTTGCGTAGATGTTGCTTAATGTAATGCCATACATTTTCGATAGGTCTGGACATTGTGTAGGCCAATCCAAACACGGTATATCATGCTCTTCCAAGAACCTCGTGACATTGCTAGCTGTGTGAATGGGAGCATTATCCTGCATGAAGATGGGATCCAAATTCCGACCAAAGTAGGGTAGAAAATGCTCAGTCAACATATTAATGTACTTGGTCAAATTAATTCGACCTTGCAAGCGAACTATAGGCCCTGGACCATTGGTACTAATAATGCCCCATACCAAAACTGAACCGCCACCACTTTGCAGCATTGAAACTGAGCACCTAGGATTAAATTCTTCATCTTTCCTCCGACGGATGTACTGCCTACCATCACTGCTCCGCCTATTACACTTGCTTTCATCGCTAAAAAGCACTTTTGACCAATATGAAGAATCATGATCTTCATTACATCTAACGAAGTCCAGACGGCACTTTCTATTCTTTAAAGAGATCATTGACTTTCGTCTTGCAACATATCCTCGCAAATTAAATTTCTTTGATCCGTTCTTGACAGTAGAAGGAGAGCACTTTTTAACAAGATTGCACCGTTGTTATATTTGGGGAGCCGTTTCAAATCTGTTTCTTAGGCTGTGGATCTTGATAGCATCGTCTTCCCTATTAGGAGTAACTCATGTACAACCAGATTTAGGGGCATCACGAACACTGCTGGTGTTTTGATGCTTTTGCACAGTCTTTCGTACCATTTTCTCATCACATTTCAATCTGCAGCCGATTTCTTGGTTGAATAAACCAGAAAGGTGGAGATTAATGAGCTCCTGATGATTACTAAGAGAAAATCGTGGCATATGGACTAAATGTTACATTGTATAACCTGGAACAACAACAATTACGATTAGAGATGTTTGTTGCCCGTTGGTGGATATTTCAAACTGATTTAAGGGCGATAATTTAAGCTGTTTTAAGCAAATTTGTTGCTGCGGACTTTCTTTTTGCTTCAATTTGAAATTATTTTTTTAAATTAACATGAACACTAGAATATTTCAATTGAAAGTCAAATATGAACAGGTAAAATAGAGGAATAAAAGGTGAATCAAATGAAGTATAGTTTGTTTAAACAGGTACATTAAATTTAGCTTAAATTTGCGGTTTTTGAAAAAATTACAAATGCGGACTTTCTTTTTGCCGGCACTGTAGATAGACACTAATGCACAGCTATGTTATTTACTGTATGAGCTAAACCTATCATATTACAATTTATTTTTTTTTTTTTTTTAAACAAAAGATTGCTTGGATCATTCAGACTAGTGCTCTCACTTTGTATGTTTCTTTAACATTTCAGCCGACATAACCATCCCACTTCTTCAGATGCTTCTTGTCAAATTCGGGAATTTTTTTTGCTGAATTCAGAAATGTATTTGGAATTTCAAACAGAGCCCTTTATTCAATCCACAAAAACGGTAGCATGCTCTCGTTTTGTCAGCCATGACTGAGTAGAAGTCTTAAGTAAATCGCAATTGTGTTCTTAGTATCGCCTGCACTGAGGCTTGAACCTTCAACCTCCAAGAACAGTGTCACTTAGAACCGAATTTAATTAAACAAAAGGTTCGTTAAAAATTACAAAACAGATTCCCAAGTTCGATAACATACATTTGTAAAAAGTCGGAGTTCACATCGACCGAAACATTGTGAAAATAATATCCAAAATGAGAACAATAGTCTAAACTATCAATCCACATCTAAAAAATTCAGAAACATTTTCAGTAAACCATGTTGTAGACGGATCATTTTGTGAAGGGGAGACAACCGCGTGGTTTCTTGTTTAGAATTGAAATAAAGTTACAGACCTGTTTCTTATTTGGTACTGGATCATTTGACATTTCCGACGATTTGGTTTGTTTCTTTTTCTTTTTTTTCTTCTTTTTTTCTGAGGAAATTGCAGCATCCAGCAATATCTTCTCTAAGGAGTCTTCAACATCAGCAGATTGGTTGGAATTAGAAAGAATCTAAAAAAGAAAATAAATACCAAATTTTTTTTTTTTTTTTTTTTTTAATTAAAAAAAAGTAATTTTCTGACAATAGGTTAGGCCAGTTTGTGACATCATGTGATGTTGCCGACCCCAAATGTTGTGCATGTCATGGTCTTGTTTTCTACCTTTCATTGTTCTAGTTCTGGCCATGTCATAGTCTTGTTCACACTGGCAACCATCAATGGGGAGTGCACTGGTCAACAAGTTTGTTGTTGTTGTTGTTGTTGTTTTACGGCATATCAACCTTTTTCAGGTTATGTAATGCCGAATCTAGTTATTTTGAGGAACGATTTTTAATGAAGTATATTTTTTTTTAAAGTCAGATTCTATTTAACCCATAGTTGGGACCCTAACAGGTACTACCACTCTGGGTCAGAGTGGACCTGGGAGCAACGGCAATTAAAGGGTGGCTCCACACTCCCCAAAGCCCGAAAGGTGGGGCCTCACCATCAGATATAGTTTTAGGTCATATCCAGGACCTGGTCCACAAGTTTAAAAATAAAATAAAATAAAACCCAGGAACAAAAAGAAAACGCAGACTGCAGTACTTTACATTTATGGTTGGACTATGGGTGTGTATATCACCATCAACCCTCTACACACTAGGCCACATGCATGTTTTGTCGAGGGTGTGTCAGTCACTTGATATCATTTAACCCACAGTTCACCTCCCCACCTCACTTGGGAACCTCCGAGTGACCAACTGCCTTCGGCCGTATCCAAAATCCAACTGCAGTCAAAGTCCAACTGAACTTGCAACTGACTGTTGTAAAGTCCAAACTCACAACTGTTGTAAAAACTCACTGGCTGTTGTTAAGTCCAGCTTTGTCGTCTGTCAATTGTTTCTATTGTTGCTACTCCTCAATGTCATAAAGCTAAATATATATCTATCCATTGTTCAGTCCTTTTGCTATCACGATTCATCACACCCTTATTTCATTGTCTGCATTAAGAACAAATTCGTACCCATGGTCTATCGATGTCCTTTTATTACTCACTAAATCTACTTCCTTTTCTTTTGTCATTATTTTCCTATCCCTAGCACTCAACGACCTCAGTCGAACATAGCATCACAAATTTTCGCAATATTAAAACAGTTTCGAACGTTGCAAGTGTACATAATGATTTATCATTAGAGCTATGACAACAGCATATTCTTTTCATTGTTTTGACTCTCGAGTATATATATCCAACACAGTTAATCAACCGAGAACCACATTACTCTATATAAAAGCATATAAGATATCATCGGATACACACTCGAGTGTCAAAACAATGAAATGAATAAAATATCTGCGAATTCTGGCATTATTTCCATGTTAGGTTCACAAAATTAATCCAGGCAATTCCATAATTTAACAACTATTCCTCATTCTAAATAAAGTCGCATACCTGTCTGTCTGTTCACAATTTGGTTAATATGTACAGTTTTACAAATGAATTTGGTTAATATGTACAAACTGTACAGTTTTACAAATGAATTTGGTTAATACGTACAAAATGTACAGTTTTACAAATAAATTTGGTTAATATGTACAAAATGTATAGTTTTACAAATAAATTTGGTTAATATGTACAGTTTTACAAATGAATTCTCATGCAAAGAAAATGGACGTTTACACATTTATATTCCAACATTATTTCTATATACAGAATATAAGAGACCCGAATATAAGAAACTATGATATAAGAGAGATTTTCTCTGGTCCCAAATTAGAACCCGTGTTAATGTACAGTGTAACCCGGATAGAAGAGACCCCGAATTCCTTATAGCTCTCTTATATCTGAGTTATGCTGTTCATTAACACAGGCTCTAATTTGGGGCCAGAGAAAATCTCTTCTATTCATTTTTCTTATATCCGGGTTACACTGTATATACAATTTATTCAAAGGAAATCTACATTCAGTGAGTAACCTCATTTGCATATTACATTAAAAAAAATCTATTTTAATAATTAGCTCCATGTTATTAATTTTTTGTTGCAGTAGAATTGTCTTTATTGCTCTATTTAAGAAATATTATTGAAAGTTGATTTATTTTATTTTCATTATTAAATATTAGTGTACACCAGTTGCATTTTCAAATGGAAAATGGTGATTGTATTTAAGCTATGAGAGTTATTTCCTGTTTGATTTTCAAAGATGAAAATGGATGTATTTCAGGTATTCATCAATCCACCATGTGATCCACTTTCAGAAAAATTGCAAGAAGTTAGTATATTCGGTGTATTTTAAATAGTATGCAACTAAACCCTCCCCCCACCAATATTTTTCAATCTGGCAACGCCAGGTATATGCAGGTAGTAGATATATAAATTGTTAAAAAGGATTACAATGGCACAAAAAAATAAAAATAAGAAATCAAAGAATAAGTTTTTTTAACCCTTAAATATTATTCATCCAAGGCAACATTAAGACTATACCAACTTTGTGGATGTTTGTTTTGTAGTTTTTGGTTATTAGCCGGGCATAAATACATACACAGACAACTGTCCTTTATATAATAGACAAGCAGAGCCACCCGGCATAAAGAGTGCAACATCTTTATATTGAATCTTCTATATATATCTACCTCTCTCTCAATCTGTCTCTCTTCTTTTTTCCACATTTTTTTTTTTGGTTTTACAAAATAGATAACACTGGAAATGGCTGCAAAAACTGATATCACCCTCCCTCTCGCTTATGAAATTGCGACCCAAAGGAGGAATAATTTTTTTTTTTAGATATCATTCATTTGGAACAACATAGATCACAAATATACCAACTTTGTGAGATTTTGTTCTGTACTTTTTTACTTTTAGCTGGACACGCATGCACATGCACAAACACACGCACAGACAACTGCCCTTTATATAAGTTTGTATCATTCACAATATTACTATTATTATTATTACTACTATTATTATTAATAATCACTGAAATTCTAAAATCAAAAATAGTTTTCTTTCACGCAGTTTAATCAAATTAGTTAATTTTTAATCTTAAGGAAATCTGTGATATTGAACAAAAAAAAAATTTTTAATAAAGTAGATTTTAAATTTATTTTACTTTTTTTTTCAGTTTATCTTCATATTCTTATTCCCCCCCCCCCTCAAAAAAAAAAAAAAAAAAAAAAAAAAAAAAGTAGTAGTTTTCAGAAGTAAACCTAACTAAATTAAATTTTAATCAAATTAAAGCCTGGAAAAATTACAGTGATATATGAAATTTATTGCCATCACCTTGATAACCTACGAGATAAGAAATCCGTCCATAATCCACCAACACCATCGACAATCCTCCCATCTTCCATAAATCTTTAATCTCTTCATAAAAGACAACTAATAAAAAAAAAAAAAAAAAAGGCGGAAGCTGCAGAAGAAAACAGTCCCGAACTTGGATGGATATGTTATTAAATGACAATTAGACGAACATACACTTTTTTCTCTCTTTTCCGCATCTTTATTTTCTTAACGCGGTAAATGTTAGCACGCATGTGAAACTGAAAGGGCCCCCAAGAAATACAGCTTAAAACAAATATATGTTTTCTCCCCACTACGCAAGCAAAAGACCCTAGAGGTCTATTACAAAACAGATTAATTCAAGCAATGGCTGACCTGGCTCGATGCGTTCATAGCTACAAGGTACGCATGCCAGACTGAAGGATTTTTATCACGTGATTTTTTTTATTATTATGCAATTTTTATGGATCAGATCTTGAGGAATAATGAAAATAGAAAATGAAAAAAAATTTATTTCCGCTTATCGACATAAGAGAATTACATCTGAATTTAAAATATCTTTTATTATTAGCAAATTAAATTTTGGCCTGCCAGAGTTTAAAGGAAATAATCAATGCATGAGGAAGAAATAACATTAATAAGTTTATTTTAAACTAGCAAGCCACCTGGCATTGCCTGGTCATAAAATACGCATCAATATTACATTTTAATATTACTATTAATATTATTACTATTACTACTATTATTATTATTATTACTACTATTATTATTACTATTAATATTATTATTACTATTAATATTACTATTACTACTATTATTATTACTATTATTATTTACATTTTAATTAATGCAGAATTTTTATTATAAACATAAATACCATAGGTATAAACGTAACATTAAATTATTTTAAAAAATATGAAGTAAAAAAAAAAAAAAATATTACGCAAGTATAAATCATGTAGAACATCTGCATGAATATAATTACACATAATAGTTAACTAAATATGACCATCCAATAAGAAAACCAAAATAAAAAAAGTTTTGGTAGGTAAGTATGAGGATCGAACCCGAACCCTTGAGGCAAAGTTGGAAATTAAAGTGTGAAAAACAAAAACGTGCAACGTTAACAATTGCGCCACCGCGACATACTGACAGAAACACGTTTGAATTTATTTAATTACTTAAATCGGCAGGTGCACGTTTTAATGACTTAATGAGGTCAACTTTTGACTGTGGGGTAGCATTTCATTTAGTGCAGGAATGCTTTTTTTTTTCTTTTTTTTTCGCCTCAAGACATTGGGGGAAGGGGGATACATTCTAGGAAAAGGCCTAACCTACATGCGGCGAGCGAAAACTGTTGAATATTTATCTTCCCGAAGTCGAGCAAATTAAATAGACAGGCGAGCTCCGTTGTTAAAGCTGAGATATTATGATTTACATGTGATATAAAAAGTTTTAAAAAGTTGTTAGGCGACCGACCGCTTCTCTGAAAAAAGCCTTTCTTGGACATACACAGAAAGCGAACATACATTTTCGCTTTTATATATATAGATAGAAGATAAAAAAAAAAATGGGGGGGGGGTAATATGAATATCATTACACAAAAAAACAAGTGAAGCATGCATGGTCCCCCGTGAGTGCACAGTGAACGAGGCATACAAAAAAAAAATGACTAAGTTCAGCATTTGGACAAATATGTTAAAAAGTCCCAAGAATGGAGTGTTTTTATTAGCCCTAAAAGAGCCCCCTGGGGGGCACACCCAAGGGTATCACGAAGTAAAGACAAACAAAATTATATAGAAATCAGTTAGTTACAACTTATCAGAAAGTTTTATAAAAATTCAAGGCATCAATTTATTTTTTCTTTAATAAGTACAAAAGTGTCAATTTTAGCCATTTTTACCCAAAAGGCACTCCTAGGGGGGCAATGAGAGTTTTCCTGAAAAATCCATTGTTACTTTTTTACTCATATCATGTTTAAGGTTTTTGCAAAATTTCAAAAAATTCCAAGGCGTAGTTATTGAGAAAAGTGTGGACAAACGGACAAGAGTGAATTTACAGTCCACCCTCCTTTTTTCGCTAAGTTTCAGAAAAATCTAACGTATGGGGCAAAAGTTATGGGGTAAAAAGTGTAATTTTTTTGCAATTTTGGGGTATATGTGACCCCTTTTGAGGACTTGTGAATGCTGAATCTCAGTGAAAATGGACAAACGGTGCAGTTTCATGCCTTATGTATATTTGAATTCAGCATCATGGAAAACCACTATATTGACATATATATCAAGTTTTTGAGTAATATGAAAAAAGAGCCACCAAAAAGGCACTTTTTTTTTTTTAGCCCGACAAATCCCAGAGAGATGCGAACCAGAATTTTGCCAGGGTCAACCATACTGAATTTATATTAAAGAACAATGGCCAAGTTTCAAGAAAATCTAATGGATGTATCAAACGCTATGGAGCAAAAAGTGTCATTTTTGGCCATTTTTAACCTATTAAGCCCCTGGGGATGTTAAATCCCTGTGTAAAAGGATAACGATGCAGTTTAAGGCCTTAACACATGTATATTTGAGTTGACCACTGTGAAAAACCACTATATAGTCAGACAAAGTTTTTGTTGAGAAATATGAAAAAAAAAAAAAAAAAAAAAAAAAAAAAAAACACACACACACACACACACAAAAAGGGGTGTTTTTAGCACTAAAAGTCACCGGGGACGCGATCCAGAATTTTGCCAGGGTCACACATACTGAATTTATATTAAGAACAATGGGCTCCACATTTTGGCCAAGTTTCAGAAAAATCTAATGCATTAATCAAAAGTTATGAGGCAAAATTTTGGCCATGTTGGGCCATTTTTGACATTTTTTGAGTCCCTGGGGGACGCAATGGGAATTTTTGCAAAAAAATTTTTTTACTATGTACATCTATTTAATGAAATAGAATTTGTGACACAATTTCAGGAAAAAAATAATGGATGGTTATCTGGCAATCGTCCGGACTAAAGGACGCATGGACAGATGCATGGAAGCCACTAAAAAAAAAAAAAAAACATAGGTCCCTCTCTAATAAATCGGGAGACCGAATACATTTTCTTTATGAATTTTTGAGATGAGGACTGCATTAATTGAATTATTTGGATTACGGTTTTCATCTTGAGTCTCAATCTCACACCATTTCGGCCAATAGCAGAACAGATAAAATACCAATTAAAATTTAGTTTTAAGCGACACTCTTCTGAATGTTAAAGGTTGAAGGTTCAATTCTCAGTGTGGGTAATACTAGGAATACAATTGCAAATTAGGTCAGACTTCTACCCGGTCATGGCTGATGGAACGAGAGTATGCCACGCCCATGGATTAAATAAAGGATTCTGTTTGAAATTCAAATTCCATGGCTTGACACGATGCAGTTGACGAACGGACAAATTTACAAATTTACTGGTCCACCCTCCTTTTGTCGGGGGACCAACAAACAATTACGATACGCACGAACACGTTGCTGTTCTCAGCTCACGTGTTATTCTAACAACATTTTGGTCGATGTAAACTCCAACCTCCTACAATACCCATTGATTACTGTACACGCAATAAACCCTTATCCCTGAGTGGCTTCCAGGCCTTGATAAGTGGTGACCTCCATGTAAAAAAAGTCTCTTGTCAAACTCAGCAATTTACATGGAATTTCAAACGGAATCCTTTATTTAATCCACAGGGCAGCATGCTCTTGTCCCATCAGCCATGAATGGGTAGAAGTCTTAAGTAATTTACAATTACATTCTTTGTATTGCCCACACCAAGAATCTGAACCTTCAACCTCCAGAAGAGTGTCGTTTAGAATTGAATTTTACTTGATATTTTAATCATCATGCCACGGGTGATACTAAGAATACAATTGCAAATTGCTAAAAGTTTCTACCTGCTCATGGCTGACAGAACGAGAGCATGCTACCCTCCATAGATTAAATAAAAGGTTCCGTTCCAAATTCCGTGCAGTTGCCAGAGTCCGTCAGAAAGATTTACAAGTTCGACAAGAGACGCCTGAAGCAAATTGGAGGTTACATCAGCCAGAATGCTGCGTGAATAACACTGGAGATGAGAACAGTAGTCCGAAGAATCCAAATAATATGAATAACCAATCCTCATCTAAAAAAAGTCAAACATAAACATACAAATATATCCATCAGAGATTAAAAGATAGCATCATCCCTCGAGTGACCTCTCGTCACTACTGACCTACATTTATTATTATACTAAAGCGGAGTCAATCAATATTTGTTTCCCTTACGGCTCTCCCCACTCCCATCTGTATATGTTAATTAAAAGAATACCCGTCCCAGGATGGGTAAAATTAAGTTACAGAACAGAGTATATATACATTTTTTTTTTTTTTTTTTTTTTTTTTTTTTTTTTTTTTTTTTACAAGGGAGTCACCACTTATATTATTATTGGACTTTCTTTTTTTTTTTTTCATAGGTATCAACTCATTATCAAGGCCAAGAGGCCACTCAAGGATAAGGGTTAAAGAGTGTACAGTAGAAATTGGACAATATAATAATCATTAGTAATGAAAATTTGCTAAATTTGATAACTTATATGGACCGGCTCATCAAGAACTTATTTACGTTAGACTTGAAGGCAACCATATTGTACTCAGCCGGAAAGCAGGAAAACGGAAGACAATTCCACAGGCGTGCAGTTCTAAGAAAAAAGCTTTGTTCATGGAATCTACGTTTAGGTTTAGGCACAGATAAAGAGTGGGGGGAATTATTGATAGTGTTTACAGCTAGACGAGTGTTTGTGAAAGTTTTGCGAGGGGGGACCATAGATTGAAGCTCAGTCGAACATTGACTATATTTGCCGCCACCACCACAATGAAACATGCGTAAGACAGTTATGGAAAATATGAGCATATGCATATCAGTAAAATAAAAAACAAATCAAGATGGTGGATTGATTCTGTTTTTTTGGTTATTGAAATGAAACTTTTTTTTTTTTTTAAATAATTTTCTTATTCTCTTCAAGCTGAAGATAAGCATCCTACTGAATGCCAAACATTAACCCACTATCTCATACATTTCAACTGAGAGATCTTTATAAAGATTCTAACCACTCTAAAAGTGTAATCTCTCTAGCACTTGGTTCACTGGGTATATCTGCTAGGTAGTATTTGAAATTCTTTCCATGAGTCTAGTTGCTCCTATAATTACTGCAACGATAGGTCTTCCCTCAGCTTCCAATTTCTTTTCATGTCCTTTCTCACCAGTATACATGTGGTTGATGCCTCTGTTCAGTCTCAAAAGACAAAGGATATTCCCCCCTCCCCCCCCCGTAGGGGCAGCTGCACGTATAATTGTGAGGCAAAGGTTGCGCAATCACCAACCACACCTCTCCTGAATCGGCACTGTTTGGGTCCAATGACAAGGAGAAGTCCAGGACAACTGGAAATAATGACGAGCTAAGCAGAGCATATACAGCACCCGAAAATCCCAAATGGTCACCCATTTAGTAATGACTAGGTTTGATGTTGCTTAACTTCGGTGATCTAACGGGAACCAGTGTGTCAACGTGATCATACTGTACTAGGTTGTAGACATGCTTCAGACTCATTCATGGTGTAACGGATAAAGTACTAAGTGAAATTCAATTCCACTAACAACGTTCTGAAGGTTGAGGGTTCAATCCTCAGTGCAGGCAATATTAAGCATACTCATGGCTGATGAAAACAAAAGCATTCTGTTTCCTGTGGATTAAATAAAGAGTTTCGTTTAAATTTTGTACAGATTTCCTGTGTTACTTCCACATACACCTGAAGAAGTTCGGACGTTACCACACTTAAGATGAAAATAGTAGTCTGAAGATTACAAATTCATCTGTTCTGGTCGTAGTCAGAAGAGACATCCAGAGCCTGCCATTTTTTTTGCATCGTTTTTACTGCTCTTAGATATTATCAAAGTAATTTTTTTTTCTCCAAAGCATCGCTATATATCTCTCCATGTCTACCCTAGCAATACATGTATTTTATTTGGATAATAAACTTGAGCGTCAGTAAATATGTTTGAGATTTTAAATCCTTTTTAACATTTTTTTTTTTTTTCCATTTTCCCTGAAATTTATCTACTATTATATAAAAGGACAGTTGCCTGTGTGTTTGTATGTCCAGCTAAAACTTTAAAAATACATAACCCCCTACAAAGTTGATATTTCTTTTAATCAGCATAAACCAGGAGAGAAAAAAAAAAAAAAAAAAAAAAAAAAAAAAAAAAAAATCAAATTTAGGGGGGAGGGTCCAATCTTTTTTTTTATTATGAGGGGGCGGGGGTGGGGTCGAATAGCTATTTGTATCATTGAAAGTTAAACATTATTTTTAATATTATCACCCCAGGAAAGGAGTCAGTCAGCATTTTTTTTTTTTTTTAAATCCAATTTAATGACATTAACACCAGATTTAATTTATCTATTGTCATTTCAACAAAGGAGCAAGAAAAAAAAAAAAAAAAAAAAAAAAAAACTTTTACATTGTTATAATTAGGGTTGTGACAAGAGAATATTCTTATTGCTTTGACTCAAGTATATATCCGACACAGTTAATCAATCGAGAACCACATCACTATCTAAAAACATAAGATATTAACTGATATATACTTCAGAGTCAAAATAATAATATTCTCTTTGTCATAGCCCTAGTTATAATACAGCAGTGTTCATTTTAAAAAAAAAAAACACTAAAATTTTGTAGCGAAATTAAAGCGACGCTTACATAAATTCCGAGATAATGCTTTAAGGGATATGATTAATAGAAATACAGATTTGGTGCGCTCTGATGGTACCAAGCTTCAAATACAACAAATTTCTTTCAGTAACAAACTGTACTTTTGTGAAACCAAAATCTAAACAAATTAAAAGATCATACGCAATATGTTAAAACTTTTTTTTTTTTTTTTTTTTTTGGTACTTGTGAAGATTTTGAACTGGACATATCTAAGGATCCGCTCGACTTTGCCCTAAAGAGGACATCAACCACTCAGGTTTCGCCGTAATTTGATATAAGGTGCCGATCAGTCAACCACAATGCGTGGCCACGAGTAGACAATTTCCAGATAAATATTGGAAGAGAAGAAAAAAAGAAACTAGATGTTACATGGAAATCATGAAGATTAACAGCATTATCGATGATATAAACCTCACCTGTCTGTTTAAATGTATGCCTAAAACTTTTGACAGAGATAGATTTTCACGAGATCAGTATCGTTTTGAAGCTCGACCCCTTCAGACAACAAATATCGAAAAATTAGCTAAAAACATTAATTCCTTCACCCCCCCCCAGATATTTTCAAAACTCATCCCTTCTTTTTGATTGACTAGCCTTAATTTAAACCTTTGTCACTTCTGGTTTGGTGATGGATGCAACAGCAAAAACGTAACTTTTTTCACATTCTTTTTCTTCTTTGCGGTACGGTTCGAGCCTGCCTACTACCACTTTTTTTTTTTTTTCCTCAACACACCTCCAAACACCCGGGCAACACCAGGCTAGTTAATTTATCAATGGTAAACAAACTGCAGACACTTGAAAGCTTTTTTTTGTTTTTGTTTGTCAAAAAAGGAATTGGATATAATAAAAAAAAAATTTTTTTTTAAATAAAAAAATTTTTAATTGCATTATATGTGACATTAGATTCATCATTGTGAAGAGATTCCATTAAAAAACACTTGAAAATGTTTGCTTCTCTGAACCTTTCTAAAAGCCTTTGTAAGACAAAAAAGTTAGGGTAAAATCCCATCTTATAGTTAGGGTGTGTCTTAATTCTGTACTTTCACTGAATAAATTAGGAAACTGGAACCCTTGCCATAAGTTATATTACAGATGAAGTTTGATATCAGGACACTTTTGACAGGGACAGCACCAGAGAGAGCAATTCAATCAGTTTACCCTCTGGGCAGTTTCCGGTTCTCTTGAACTCGCCATAAAAGTTTTTTTTTTTTTTTTTTTTTTAACCGTTTCCTCACGGTACTTATCAATTACCATACTCAATATATTTAGCCTTGGATGAAGCTCACCACTAGATTTGGTTCGCATTCCCAATTAGCACGACTCAGATTGAAGGGCATCTACACGGAATAGGCCTGGTACCCGCTACAGACAACCTCGATCAAGGGAACTCCGAACTATACAGGTGGAGGGGGAGGGGGGAATGGCTATCTTCAAAGCAAGCACACACACACACACACACACACACACACGTGCCAAAGTGATTTTATTTGAGATGGGATTTGAACTGATTTCAATAAATCAGAATCCCAAAGTGAGAATAGAGATTGTGACCGAACATCTATCACCATTTCAAAACGATTCTCAACCAGACCTTATTCTTGTCTAAAACCAAGATTTAGATTCCACTAGAAATGGTTTTAACCTGAAATAATCGCCAGAAGTTTCTTCCTTCCATCTAATCATAATCCCACCCCTTGCGCGCACGCACACACATAAAATACCGATGAAGTTAGGCAGAATTTACTCATGCCCTTATCAGTTTGCCGGGAGTCACGCGAAAATGATAAGTTCCGATTTTAATCATGTTATACAATCAACCCCCGAGGAGTTCCTGTCACGGAAGATCATTTGAAAAATCAACAAACAGATTCTTTTATTTTATGGCCGTATCTTAGAGGCTTTCAGTTTTACCAGAGTCTTAAACAAGCAATATATTTTAAAGAGATAACATTTTTATTTATTTTTTTTTTGTTTAAAGCGTATACATATTTAATTAAACTAACACATCTTGATATGTAGATCCATGTGAAAGAAAACACGATGGATCATCAAAATATTGAATGAAAAGAAAAATGTTTTTCTATAATCCATTTTATCGCACAGGTTATCAAGGTGACTAAAGTAAACGCTTTTATATAATTCGATTTTTTTTCTTCCATTAATTTAAAATTTTAATCTAATTACAGTTAAATTCATTTCTATTGATGTACAGTTTAAAAAAAAAAAATCTCACTTCTAATATTATTTCAAACTTAAAAGAAAAAGAAAAAAAAAAAAAAAGTGGGAAATTCTGAGCAAGAATCTATAAAAAAAAAAAAAAAAAAATCTATGATACATGTGATGAAACATTTTAAAACTCAAATTGTTCTAGCAAGTTTTATTTTTACAAAGAATCATTGTAAAGTGATTAATGGGAATTCGTAGGCATTGCAATATAATCTAAGTATGAATTATTGTTAAGTTATTGACCTTGTTTCTTGAAGTTTTTCAAAATGGTGAGTGGATCAAATAAAAAAAAAATTAAACTTAAAATCAAGGGAGATAGCTAAAACAATTCAAACTTGCAAGATTTGTTATATATACAAATTTCCATTAATTTTTTTTTTTTTAGGAAAATACAAAAACTACCAATTTACATGATTTTTGGAGTGATATTTTCCTTTCTTCACTGGTACATAGAGATTTTCCTGTATTTGTTCTTTTAATATAGGGGAATCCCAGACAAGAACCTAAAGAAAAACAAAAAGGATATACAACCCGTACTTTTAATACTTAAGCATAACAGACCAATAGCACATTATAAAAGGCCTCTTAAAAAGAAAAACTTGTATTTTTTTTTCAGAACTACGGTGGTAGTTGTGCAGTTTATACACTGAAGTAACATTTAGAAAGCCATTCTTAAAATGAGAGAAGCTTCAACTTGTGCTTTCACTAAAAGTGATACAAAAATTTTTTTTAAATAGTATGGGCATCAAATGCATAAGTACCAGCACCTTTCATAGAAGTGCTTGAAGGAACATCAACAGGACCAACTGCTGGTTGGTATGCCACCAAAGACTAAAGTCCAAGTACTGAGAAATATTAGGAGAAAGGGAGATCACTTTATAATTGGATGGCAGGGGTCATCACCACTGGTTTAAAGGCATTTGAAATGTAACAAACAACCTGTTATTCTTTTACTGTTGTAATCCGACGTTCTTACATCAACACTATGAAACATTCCATCTTCAGATCAACTCTTCAAACTCTGCAATATAATCCAGAATTTTAAACTAAACCTTTTCATTTAATTGGGTTTCATTATTGAGTAATTTGTATTATTCATTCATTGCGGACTATTATCCTCATCTTTTTAGTTGTTTCATGACGTTTCGGCCAACTATCCCTCTGGCTTTCGTCAGGGGGTAACCGCGACAGGAGAGGAACTCCCAATCTAAGTGCATCCTCAGCAATTACTGCCTTCCATAATTGTTAGTCATCTCACGTTTTTGGCCAACTAAGCCTCTGGCCAGCTTTGGGTAGGATTGAAACCGTTATCTTCAGACAATGCTTGGCCAGAGGGTTAGTTGGCCAAAACATGGCGAGATGACAAACTATGGAAGGCAGTAATTGCTAAGGATGCAGTTAGGAGTTGGAGGTCTCCAAGTCCAACATAAACAAATTCCTGATGAACCGTCCCCTTAAGTAAGACACTTTATCTAATCTCCAATACTAATGATTACTATGATACTATCCCACTGATTACCATACATGCAATAACCCTAATCCCCGAGCGGCTTCCAGGCCTTGATAAATGAGTGACTTCCTTGTAAAAAAAAAAAAAAAAAATAAATAAAATAAAATAAAATTGGAGTTCCTATTCAGTCACGGTTACCACCTGACGAAGGCCAGAGGAATAGTTGGCCGAAACGTCATGAAACAACTAAGGATAATAGTCCACAAATAAATGAATAAATAAACTTTTCCAGTTCATGAGTGTAAATAGTTTCCAATCCATCAGCCATTATCAGATTGGATCTCGATTTTCAGTTTATTCTTAGTTGTCACATTTGGGCTGGTGCATCTGCTGCTAGTCTCTCGCTCCTAGACAAGGTTCAAAAGAGAGTCACCAATCTGACAGGCCCTGAACTGTCATCTAAGCTTCAGCCTCTGTCCAATAGACGAAAAGTTGCATCCCTCTGCCTGTTCTACAAGTATTTTAAATGGTGAATGCTCTGACGAACTGCAGACACTTGTGCCCCCATGACGTAGACACCCTCAACAAACCCGACAGGCAGCTAAATCCCACCCCCACACAGTAGAGATCCCTAGATGTAAAAGATCTTTCTAGTCCAGTAGTTTCTTCCCCAGAACCGCTAGACTCTGGAATTCCATTCCAGGTCCCTGCTTCCCTAACTGTACTGACATGCAGAAGTTCAAATGTAACATGAACCAACATCTTGCTGTCCAACATAGTACCCCAGTAGTTGCTGCCCCTGATAGTAGCCCCTATACCAAAGTGGCAATGTGCCTTGTTTGGGATGAAAATGTAATAATACAAAAAAAAAAAAAAAAAAAAAATCATTTTCAGTGAAGATAAACACGCAGAAGACTAATCAACGAAAACCAATTATTAAACAACTTTATTGCACCACGTGGAAATGTAAATTTTCAATCCTCACCTAAAAAGATGCACATTTACATTTTCCACATAGATCACTGAAGTTAAGCAACATTGAACCTGGTCAGTACTTAATGGGTGACCATTTGGGACTTCCAGGTGCTGTATGTGCTCTCTGCTTGCCATTATTTCCAGTCATCCTGAACTTTTTTCCACTGGATGCAAACAGTGTCGATTCAGGAGAGGTGTGGTCGACGACTGTACAACTCTTAATTCACAATTACATGCGCAGGGACCCCCACAGGGGGTATCCTTTGTCTTGAGACTGAACAGAAGCATTGAGAGAGAATATATATGCATGCACATGCGAGTGTGGCTCAGAGGCTAAGGAATGGAGAGTTGTAGGTTTTGGTTTCGATTCTAGCTGATGGCACCAAAGTCATATTTTTAGTTTTGATCTCGCAACCATAATTAGGTTTATTAAATAATTTATAGAATTATTTATAATATATTACTTGCATGAATTAAAATATTATGTGTAAGCATATCTGATGACCGGGCAGCCTGCTAGGATACATATAAAAGAATTTTTATAAATTCCAACCATACCGATCTTAAAATGAATTGTTCCAAAATGAAATCTTGTTTAGTTGAATAAAACAATACGATTAAGGGGGGGGGGGAAAAAAAAAAAAAAAAAAAAAAAAACTGTGATACATGTTCAAGTTATGAAACTAAAATATTTCAGAAGTTACAAATTGATCACGTGGCTTTAGTTTTTGAGAGAAAAAAAAAAAAAAAATTTAAGCAATTAATTGAAATGAGTAGGCATTACAACTGGCCTTCGGGTAAAGATCAAAGTGTAGTATCTGTTCTTCAGATGCTGCACTTCAATTTCTTGTTCTGTCAGTAGAGGAGAAATCCTTCATGACCGAGAGTTTATTTTTGTTCCTTTTCTCCACTTTAAAAAAACGACCCTGATGTCTGTCACGTGGGGAGGCATTGTAAATAGGAACAATTTAGTTGCATTTTTTTTTTTTTGTTTTTTTTTTTTAAGTTTTCAACATGGTAAGACAGCCACTCTTTTTACTCATAAAATTTGATTTTCATAACTTAATTTACATGATTTTTGGAATAGGATTTGTTTTGTCACATGTACAGATTTATTTTTGTTAATTACAGAGGAATTCTGAACAAGAATGCAAAACATTTAGCCCATAATTTTCCGGTAAGAAAATTGCTTTGAAACAAAGCAAGTTACCAATTTTAAAATAGGACATTTTAAAGAAAATTTAATTGACAATTTTTATGGAAGTCTTAATAGGATAAACTAATAGACGTTTTCAGAAGAAAAAAAAGTCAGCAAATTAAACACATGAATGTAGCAACAAAATAGTAAAATTTATTGCAGGGGATTGGTAGCATTAACAGCATATAATCGATGAATTTTTAAAGTGCACAGTTTATAAAAATCATTGCTGATTGGTTGTAGCAGTCAACTTCCTTTCTGGCTTGTCCAATCAAACACCATCACTCAGGTGAATTGATGATGTGACAGTTTATAAAAGATTAAATCCACTGCAATTCCCTCTCTTCTCAGCGCTTGCTTGACTACACTGCTGTTGACCTGGGGTCAGCAAGACAAACAAGGCAACATGACTACCTCTGCACACAGACTTCCATGCAGTACACACGTGAACTAATCTTGTCCCTCATCCATGCATAAATGCACACTGACAACAAGCTTCAGCATGTATCCATGAACTCTTTCAACAGGTCTGTCTAATCTCACCCACACTAATGCTTTTCATACAAGTCATACTCACCAAGATAATCAATAAAGTTATGTTAGACGACACTTGTATTTCTATTCTACAGATTTGTAGTTTGAATAATCTGACAGTAAAAACGATTAAATACCCAATATTTTTCAATTGAGAGCCAATTTGTGAATGCGCAATCAATGAAGTCAACAAATATAAAAGACTGGTGAAATGAAAAGATGTTTGGCCTTTTAATTTTATTAAATTTGGTTGTCTTTGTTTTATGGCATATCAACCCTTTTCAGGTTATTTAATGCCAAATCCAGTGATTTTGAAGAAAAATTTAATATAGTATATTTGTATTCTTCAAGGCAGTTCCTATTTAACCTATAGTTGGGACCCTAACAGGTACTACCACTCCGGGTCAAAGTGGACCTAGGAGCAATAGCAATTAAAGGGCGATTCCACACTCCCAAAGCCCGTAAGGTGGAGCCTCTCCATTGGATATAGTTTACGGTCATATCCAGGACCTTATTAAATTTGGAGTCAAGCAGACGATTTTCAGTTCTTTCTGTTTAATTGTGAATAATTTCAAGAAATTGAATCATCAAAAAGTCGACCAATTGTAATGTCATCTTAGTGGACAACTAAGAACTATAAAGTAAAATGTTCAAGGGAAAAGTTAATTTTTCTTTTTTGCTAACAGAATCTTCCAAAATTTTCTGCAATTACAAACCTTGAATCCGTACAGCCAAAACAGTTTTTTTTTTTTTTTTTTTTTTTTTTTTTTTTTTTTTTTTCAATTCTGAAATATTTGTCAAGTCTGACAGATTTTATTCTAATCTTTAAAATGACCTTTATGATCAAATTGTAAAAGATAAGTATATTTGCCAACGACATACTATTCAAGATATGTGGGTTACAAAAAATTTGAGACTCGCTCTCTAGTAAATGACTACCAGTCTGTAGTAGAATGCAAACTACAGTGACTAACATTTAAATGCTACCAAGAAAAAGGTCCTTCCCTTCAACAATCATAAAAGAAACTTTTTAGACCAATTGCCAGTCTCTGCCTAACATTTATAAAAATGAATTGTAATAAATACATAGATTGAAAAGGCAGGGAAGATGGACTCCCTCTACCAAGCTAGAAAACTTATCACGCATGCCAGTATACTATCTGTACAAAACTACTTGCTCATGTATAGACTGACGCACTAACTACTCTTGGACAGTTTATACAAGATGAGGAATAAAAGTTACTTAGAACTTTACTAAATCAAATCAATAAGGGTGAAAATGAGAAAAGTGGAAAATAAATATTTTGAAACTATTTTAATGCAGTTCTGAATTTGAGAGGACGTGTGAATATTTGCATGGTTTTGATTGTTAGCAAAATTCTTAACGTTTTGGTCGATGACACCTACGACATTCGTTGGGTGTAAAGTCCATGTTTTTTTGTTTTTTTTTTTAAGAAAAAAAAAAAAAGGAAAAGGGGGTTAGCTCTATTGTAAGAAATCGGACTATGGGTTTGACGGAGTTTTGAGAGTTTATAACAAAAAATTTTAAAAAGGGGGGGGGACTTGCAGTGGTCATTAGGGTATTTAAGATTTTCTCAGGATTCGATTTTAACCGAATCCTTATGATAGAAATGAAAAATGTTTTACGAAACCGTGGAAAGAACTTGCGTTTTCACTTTGTTTCTAGAAAAAAAAAAAAAAAAAAGTGCAAGGGAGGCGACTAAGAAAATAAAGTTTTGGGGGGATTATCTCCCTTGGTTGGACATTTTTTTTTTTCCTCTTAGAGCTATTTGAGATATTTTTTGTCAGCTAAAATATGTATTGGGAATGTTAACTTTGGAATTTTAACATAAGATAGGAATGTTTTCGAACTAATGTTAGTATTTGTTAATCAACAGATTTATCCTCTGACCTTCAAGCGCATCTTGTCAAACTAGAACTTGCACAGAAATTGAAACGAAACCCTTTAATCCACACTTGTCTCATCAGCGATGACTGGAAAGTCATAATTTGTAATTGTATTCCATTATATCAGCTGCACCAATTAAGGATTGAAACTATCGGTTTGCCAGGGATTGTTGAAGACAATTTTAGTATGAATTCTGAAAGCCTAAAACATTTAGACGTGCAATCTTATTTTTTACGATAGATCCCTACCTACACATGTGCGTGTCAGGGATGTATTATTAGAGTTAAGATTTCAAGAAAACACTTATTAGCAAGTTTTTAACCTTGAAGTATTTTTGCTCTTTACATCAAGCGGCTCCATGCTTTTTCGAGCAATTATATATAAACAATGAAGACTGAATAATCCAGTTATCAAACCTCAAATTCAGAAACAAATTTTAGAACCATTTCTAAAAATTCTTTCAATTTAAATTGATTTATAAGCAGATCCATGGCGCACTCACTGTCGTTTGAACAAAATGCTTAGGTTAAAAAAAAAAAAAAAAAAAAAAAAAACCACTGCAAGATGACAGTTTAAAAAGTCAAAACTAGTCTTGGATTTATCTTAAGTTTTCTGCAAAAGGAAAAAAAATTAGGTATCAGTTAAAATATTTTTTTTTATAATTGTGGTCAAGCTCGTGAATAGTTGAAAGATTCCAAATATTTCCAGGGATGGAAACAAGACTGATCAAAAAGCAAACTTGCCATAAGTATAAATCATCAACATTGTTTTTTTTTTTTGTTTTTTATTTTTTGTTTTTTTTGCATACCAGACAGAACTAAGCTCAGCTAGTCATAAACTTAACCTGGGAATATTAACTACTACACTTCTGCCTCTGACTATTCATATTAACTGCAGATATTAGCAATTTTTTTTTTTTTTTTATCATAAAGAGTTTTTTTGAAAGATTGAAAATTTAAATAAAAGTACACTTAATACGCAATATTGCTTTCACAATAATTAAAGTGGTTTGTAAATGCCTTTTCCCCCACACATTTATCCAGTGTGGAAAATTCAACCTATATACACAAATTTTTTATCTATAGACTTGAAATTTTGTATATAAGGTATTCGGACATGTGGAAAACTGTTTTCATCTGGAAAAACGGGCTGCTAAGGAGTCAAAACTTAAAAAATTTATCTGTTTGTCAACCGCACATGTCAATCATTCACGACAGCTTCGTGTTAATTAGTAGGTTTGAAAACACTTCATAAAAGTTGTGGCAAGCTGGTCTAAATGGTTAATGTCTATCAGAGGAGACATCAAGCATTATATAGTAATCCAAAATTACTGTGCTGGTTTTAAAAGTCGATGCTCAGCAGCTTTGTGTATATTTCCAAATATTCTATCAGTTTGACAAGTTCTTGCAGTTTTTAACTTAAATTCAGATGAACATCTCAGCTCAAATAAAAATTTATTGATTGAAATAAGCACCATCAGAACCAACATTTCTGCTAACGCAAAAACATTTATGCCAGTAATGTAAAAATCTTGTGTTCTGGTGGAAATGAAGTTGCTGAAGGCGTTTTTGATATTGCTTAGGTTTTTGAAGCATTTCTCACAAAGTTGTCAAGATGCTTGAAAAAGTGGTAGTCCGTGAGACGTCTGGAGCATATGGCAGATGAGGCAGTTTTGTAGACCAATTTGTTCAACTTCTACAGGGTTGGTTTAGCAAAATGCAATCGGGCATCTCAGTTTTTTTTTTGTTTTTTTTTTTTACAGGAATTTAACATTATGTTTAATACTTATGGTATTTTTATAATAAACAAAAAATTTGCATTAATTAAAATATGCTATTTTATGACTGGGCAACGCCCAACTGCCTGTTAGTACAAAAACATAAGAGCCTTCTTGACCTTTTAGTTAAGAACAAAGTTTAGTATCTGTCATACACAGTTTGCCCTTTCTGTCCTCGATCAATTAGAAATCCTTCTAGACTGAAGTCTAGTTTCTCAGTGTTCATATCCAGTGGCCCCTTCTTTGGGAAGCTGGATATTCCCAGCTTAAAAACCGATCTTTTGTCTAACTGCCCTCGTTCAAAGATAATTCTATTTCTTTCATCTAAGAAATATCAAGTCTAATATTCTTAAAAAGGCTCAGGCTTAAGATAATTGCTAAGAATTTTCTAAAATTTTTGAAAAGCATTTTTATATGAAAATCTTTATAAACAAATATAACTATTTTCGGTCGAATAAGACCTAAAGTTTTATATAAGTCCATAGTGACTATTTTTGAAAAATCTGTTGCCAAGGCTGCTGGAAAAATGGCGGGATCTTTCTATCGATCCGGTAGATATCTCACTGCTGATGCTATTCTCTATCTATATAAGAGCCAGGTACGTCCAAGGATGGAATACTGTTGCCACATCTGGGCAGGAGCTGCTAGAAAGGACTTGTCCTGCCTTGATAGAGTTCAAAATAGACTTCGTAGCCTCGTAGGAGATGTCCTTTTCTCTTCCTTGCAACCTCTATCTCACAGAAGAGATGTTGCAAGTTTGTCTGATGTATCGTTATTTTCATGGAAAGTGTTCGACTGAGCTCCAATCTATGGTCCCCCCCTCGCCAAACTTTCACAAGAAACACTCGTCTAGCTGTAAACCCTATCAATAATTCCCCCCACTCTTTATCTGTGCCTAAACCTAAACGTAGATTCCATGAACAAAGCTTCTTTCTCAGAACTGCACGCCTGTGGAATTGTCTTCCGTTTTCAATCAAAACCCCGCCTTTTATGTTAAGGGCATCTCCAACAATGTACCTTTTCTAACTGTTCCACCCATCACTTTTATTTAGTAAACATAACAGGAACTTTGCTTACAAATAATTCTTAACGGCTTTCACATCAGACTGCGTCTCCCCCCCCCAAAGTAAAAAAATCTCTTGTTGGCTATATACATGTTAATTCAACAATGCTATGTCATTTTATGTTACAATCATAACAAATTTTTCATGCCAGAAATTTTGAGATCGTTTTGTACACTAATAGATTTTATTGCATTATGGTAAAAACATTAAGTTTTATCTCCGACAGAAAAACGTATTCAAGGGAGATAATCCCGAAACTTGCTTATTTGTTCTCTCCCCATGTTTAAAATCAGTCTCCAATTTTAACAAATACAACAATAAGTAAATTTTAATGTAAACATTCATGAGGAAGGAGAGGGGGTAAATTATGCTTAGTTGTAGAGTTTAATCTAGTTTTTTTTTTTTTTTTTTTTTTTTTTTTATAAAGGGTGACTGGTGGAGACATAATTTCTAAACTTTTGGTCATAGTTGGAAAAGGGAGACTACTTTGCTAGGGAATTATCTCCCTTGTTCTTACAAGGGAACAATAGTTCTCTTTTCAATTTAAAGGAGGGCGGGGGGGGGGCTACAGCGAAGCAGGGGTTGTGTAAACAACCGTACCTCTTCAACATGCATAAATTGGATCCAGTGACTAACTGTGCTAGGGAAAGTCATACAGAAGTCCTGAGAGTCAAACCAGGCAGACTAAGTCCATAAATTGGAATTAAAAAAATGAAATCCAGAAATTGTTTACATTAACCATTGTTCAAAGACTTTAGAAATGGACTAGCGAGGGGTACCCGCCGTTGCCCGGGTGTTTGGAAGTGTGTGTGGTTTTGGGTAAATAAAAAGAAAAATCGTTGGTTGTTAAAAAAAAAAAAAAAAAAAAAAAAAAAAAAAAAAAAAAAAAAAAACACAAACAGGTGCCCGTTTTGACGAGAACTTTGAGTGCGGGACAGTGTTTTATTTAACGCAAGTATTTGGTAGGTAAGTATGAGGATCGAACCCGAAACGTTGAGGCAAAGTTGTAAATTTAAGTGTGAAAAAAAAAAAAAAAAAAAAGTGCGACGTTAACCATTGCCCCACCGCAAGATGCTAACGGAAACATGTTTGAATTTATACTTGGATTTGGCAGGTGCCCGTTTTAATGAGTTAATGAGGTCAAGTTTGACTGCGGGATTTTTATTTTCCCAAGATGTTATAGGAAAAAACTAACCCACATGCGGCGAGCGACAAATGTTGAATATTTATCTTCTCGAAATCGAGCAAATTAAATAGACAGGCGAGCTTCGTTGTTAACTATGAGATATTACGATTTATGTGATATAAAAAGTTTTAAAAAGTTGTCAACCGACCGACTGCTTCTCTGAAAGAAGCCTTTTGTAAACATACACAAAAAGCGAACACACATTTTCGCTTTTATATTTATAGATATAGATGATGTAAAAAATAAAAAAAAAAAAAGTACTAGTTAAAATTTGAGAGACAATACCTCCATGTCAGGGAGTCTCCCAAGTTTTCGAACAAGGGGAGGAGAAAGAGGGGTATATTGCCGACTTTTTAGAGCTACGTGAGCCAAAATAAAACCTGGACGAGTTCTATACCGTTTTGATCAGTAGCTTTCATTTTAGTGAAACTGGTTCTCCAAAACCTTATCCTTTTGGTAGTTAAATCTTTTTGCAAAGTTCCCATAAAGTTGGGTCCATTGCATAGAGCGTCAGAAATTAACAAATCCCTTGTTTCATAACAAATTTTCTTTTAGAGTCAATGCATCAAACCAAGTTTACAAAAAAAAAAAAAAAAAAAAAAAAAAAAAAAAAAAAAAAACTGCGTTTCATACCTTTCTGCATTTTAATAAAACTGGTTGTCCAAAACCTCATTCTTTTAATCATTTTCAAAAAAAAAAAAAAAAAAAAAAAAAAAAAAAAAAAAAAAACTCATTTCATTTTTTTTTTTTTTTTTTTGCCTGAATATTTTTACGTTTTCAAAAAGAGCTCCACAGGCCATATTAAAAACGTTGGCAGGCCAGATCTGGCCTGCAGGCAATAGTTCGGAAACCTGATTTATGTCAGAAAATTTTATTTTTCTCAAGGTTAAAATTTGAAATATTTGAAGCATCTATGAAGTGGAATGAATACTTAAAATTAAAATTCATTTTATAGGATATTTAAAAAAAATTTTCCCCCCAGTTATCTTGAGTGTTCGATATTTAGTCTTTGCGCAGGTTTTCCTTAAAAAAGTTCCAACACATTTTTCATTTCACTTCAGCAAGTTCTCGGAAATCGAGCAGTCTCTTTCTCAAACTAACACTCGATTCCTAGGAGAGATTTGCATGTTCTACAAATAAAGTTGCTGAAGCAGTGAAGAATTGTATTATGTATTATGTCAAGTTGTCCTGACAAACCCTTTTACAGAAACTGAAGGCACTTGAGGATGGTGTCTAGTAGACAATTTAAACTATGTGGAAAAAAATTTGAGGGGGGGGGGGAATTTACAAAAAATCTGGCCTGATATGGTATCTGTTAGACTAGCAATCTAAATAATTTCAAACTGAAACCTTTATTTAAACTATACAGAAGAGGTGGGTAAGATTTGAAATGTTTAGATTCAGGATGTTTGTCTACTTAACAGATAATCGGCCATGATCCTGCTTGTAAATTACCAAACAGTATAAAAAGAATTTAAAAAAAAAAAAAAAAAAAAAAATCAATCATTTTATAAATACAATGAACAGAATTAAAGTCAATATATAAAAAGAGGGGGGGAAAAAAAAAATTGCATTTTTACATGATTTTGATTTTAGTTGAAATTAAAATGCAATGTACATGCAACAGACCATTTATTCAGAAATTCAGCTATGATCAGGATGAATGACCAATGAAAAAAAAAAGTTACGGGTAACAGAATTTTATGGCATGCCAATTTGAGAAATTTGGCAAAACAATTTCCAGAATTATATCACTGATGGTGGATTGGGAGAAGAGGGGGTAGAGTTAAGAGATCAATGAAGTGAATGAATGTTTCAACTTTTGGCCTCTACAGTTGGGCTTTGGGAGTTGATCATATTGGCCAAGGATGTCAACACGCTATTAAAATAAAAGGAGTCAACCACAATCCTTTAAAGGATTTTAGAATAGTCATTAAAAAACTTTAATACAGCATAAACACAATGAATAGTGTGGATGACATGTACTGCTAAGACTCCTGGAAAAAAAATTTATTGAAGCAGAAATCTGAGCAAAATTAAATCCAGTCATTAATAGGGCAATGACAACAGCATATTGTTTTGACTCAAATGTATCCGCTGATATATGCTCTTATATAGATATAATGTGGTTCTCAGTTGATTAGAGTCAAAGCCCTAGTCATTAATTCTTGTATCAATGGATATGGCTTAATTTCACAAAACCCGACAAAAAAAAAAAAAAAAAAAAAAAAAAAAAAAAAAAAAAAAAAAGGCATTTCAAATATTTAAGCACTTTCAATAGGAAAAACTTAAATTTCAAAAATATTAAATCTTACAATTTTTTTTAACATTTAATGTTTCAGTTTGTAAAATCTGAATGCAGTTTTAATTGGATAAATAAAAAAAAAATTAATTTTTAAAAACCTGAAGTTACTTTTGTTCAGGTTTTGTGGAAAAAGAGTCTTCACATTTGAATTATAATGTACAAATGTAAAATTCTAAACAAGATTTAATAGCATTATATCTTGATTAAATGCCAATCCGTTAAAACATTTCTGTGCAAGGAAATTCTTTCATGCTAAGAGTCTTCTAGTAATATATAGTGTACATAAGCGGTTTGTATAAAGAGAAGAACTGGCATCACAAGAATGCTGGATAAATGGTCAGACATGTACAAAATATAAACATACAAAGGTTTTATTTCAAATAATAAAAATCACAATTTACATAGAGATTTAAATTTAAAATATACCAACAATGTTCCTTTTTGAAAGAGCGATCCTCAACTAGGTACATTTGCATACCCCTTTTTCAAACACATTTACCGCCCCGCCACTGGAGAAAGCAGAGAATTCAAGCAAAAATCAGGCTTTTTTGCTTACCTTTTTCGCTTTCTTTTTTAAGTTTTCGGATAATTTCTGTTCTTTGACAGATTTTGTTTGCTCCGGCTGTTTTATTGAATGTGAAGTGTTATTTTTAGCAACCGCCGACTTGTCCTTTTTCGCCTTTTTTCTGGTTATTTCTTCATCGTCGCTTTCATCACTATCTTCTGGAATGTCCTCATCACTGCTGCTCTCTTCCTCATCTTCAAAATCATCTAAAAAAAAAAAAAAAAAAGCAAAACGAGTATTCTTTGAAGCAAAGAATTTTTTCAATTGTAAATGAAACATTTCTGCAAGACAAAGGGAAGTAACCCTTGCCCTCGGCTCGCTTGAGGAGAATATTAAGAGTTACGCCCCATGCATTCATTTCAGAAAGGTACATAGCGCTCTTGGTTTACTTACTAATTTTATTTATAAATGTTTATCTTTACCAAATTTTTTTTTTGAAGTTCAACATTTCAAAACATCGCTTTCGCAGAAAGCAAGCAGAGATTTACTTGTCTCCATGATGGGAGAAAGTAAATAGAAAGTTGCTTTTTATTGCCTTGAAAAACTGAGTTCTTAAAACAGTCAATCTGGATTAGTACAAAAATAAGTTGACTTGGTCTCTTTGCCTGGTCAAGAAGAGAAAAGATAGTGCAAGTAGAACAGATACTACACTTGGCTCTAGTCAAAAAGTTGACTCATTTAATGCCAAAATTCCTCTTGTCAACAATTACACGAACAAAATCATAGTTATACAAGAAAAATCTAGGATAAAAAGATCCACAAGGTTCAGGTGTTCAATGTCAATTTTCAAGTCCTTCTCCAGACAAAATTCTATTTGAAAACAATTTGATACATAAAGAATAAGCCAAAAACTAATATTTGAAAAATTAGTAATTAGATTTTTACATTGGCGACATTCCTTAAGTATTTGGATAATACCAGGTAATCTATATATATAAAAGCGAAAATGTATGTATGTATGTATGTGTGTTCGCTTTTTCTATATGTCAACAAATGTATGTATGTATGTATGTATGTGTGTTCGCTTTTTCTATATGTTTCAGAGAAGCAGTCTGTCGCTTCACAACTTTTTAAAACTTTTTATATCACATAAATCGTAATATCTCACAGTTAACAACGAAGCTCGCCTGTCTATTTAATTTGCTCGATTTCGAGCAGATAAATATTCAATATTTGTCGCTCGCCGCATGTGGGTTAGTCTTTTTCCTATAACATCTTGGGGGAGGGGCGTTCAGCAGTAAATGAATACTATCCCGCAGTCAAACTTGACCTCATTAACTCATTAAAACGGGCACCTGCTAAATCCAAGTAATTAAATAAATTCAAACGTCTTTCCGTTAGCATCTCGCGGTGGTGCAATGGTTAACGTCGCACGTTTTTTTCACACTAATTTACAACTTTGCCTTAACGGTTCGGGTTCGATCCTCATACTTACTTTTTTTTTTTTTAACCCCCCCCCCCCACACACACACACCTCCAAACACCCGGGCAATGCCGGGTACCCCTCGCTAGTTTCATGATAAAGGAGCGTAACTTGTATTGACAATATTGGAAATGATGCAATTTCAGAAGACATTTTTGATTTTATTTTCAATATTTGGAGAAATATAAATAGTAATATTTTTTAAAATACAATAGTATTTTTTTTTTTTTTTTTCAAAAGCTCCCATATTTTCAAGGCCTCAGATAAGGTCTTGAAAGACAAAAAACTCAAAAATGCAAGGCCTTTTCAAGGCAGTGCAAACCCTATACAAGAACGAACCCTGCAGATTCGGTTAACTTAAAAATCAAAAAGAATTCCAGAGGAAGGCAATCCTCTGAGAGAAGCTATTAAATTAGAAAAATCTTTCAGCATCTTATGACTAAAAGGTTGGATTGTTGAAGCAGTAGATCAGAGGTATAGGTGCACCTTGTATAACGAGCACAAAGATGCAGCGATGATGCAACACAGGATGGAGTTTGGTAGACAGTGCAGGAGTTATGAGGTGAAATCCTAAGTGACCTTTGAGATACATGGGGGATTACGAAAATTGACACCCACAGATGATCATGAACGGAGCATGAAGGGCCATGGAAAGAATGGACAAAAACTGGATTTTTCAAGAGAAGGGTGTATAATCAACATAAAACATCTGCGATAAAAATAAATTAGCAATAAACAAAAGTGAAACTTACTAAAACCACAAGAATGTGCACTTGTATTAATAAAATAAAAGCACTCCTTAATATAAATTATGAAAAATGAAAATTAACAATCTGTATGATGTAAATACCCAGGGCAGAAAGAAAATATTGTATTAAAAACATTAAATAGACATAAGTTCAAGTTTTGTTTTCATGATTTTTTTTTTTTTTTGTTAAGTGATTAATTGGAATTCATAGAGATTACAAAAATCCATCAAGCTTGAATTAAATTGAAGCATCTCGTCTTTAAACAGTTAAAAAGGTGGCATCTAGAGTCGTTCCTCAGGTAGGCATGAAATTTGATTTTCATGTGTAAGACTTCAATTTATGCGATTTTAACATATTTACTTTGTCGGGCTACATTATACAGATTTTAAATTTGTTAATAGAAATTTATGGACAAAAATTTAAGTTTTTCAGATTTGTACCAAATTTGATAATCATTAAACAGATGTAAAGCAAGATTCCCTTAGTAATTTTTGAAGCGTATTTAAACTAGTATTTTTTTTTTTTTTTTTTTTTTTTTACATAGGCATCACCACATTATCAAGGCCAAGAGGCTACTCAAGGATAAGGGTTAAAGAGTGTACAGTAGAAATTGGACAATATAGTAATCATTAGTAATGAAAATTTGGTAAATTTGATAACTTATATGGAACGGCTCATCAAGAACTTATTTACTTTAGACTTGAAGACAACCATATTGTAGTCAGCCGGAAAGCAGGAAAACGGAAGACAATTCCACAGGCGTGCAGTTCTAAGAAAGAAGCTTTGTTCATGGAATCTACGTTTAGGTTTAGGCACAGATAAAGAGTGGGAGAAATTATTGATAGTGTTTACAGCTAGACGAGTGTTTCTTGTGAAAGTTTGGCGAGGGGGGACCATAGATTGAAGCTCAGTTGAACACTTTCCATGAAAATAACGATACATCAGAGACAAACTCGCAACATCTCTTCTGTGAGATAGAGGTTGCAATTTTACTATCAGGAGACATCAAGCATTATATAGTAATCCAAAATTACTGTGCTGGTTTTAAAAGTCGATGCTCAGCAGCTTTGTGTATATGTAATGTACATTTAAGATTATCTTCCTAATATTCTATCAGTTTGACAAGAAAGTTCTTGCAGTTTTTTTAACTTTTAAATTCAGATTAACATCTCCGCTCAAATAAAAATTTATTGATTGAAATAAGCACCATCAGAACCAACATTTCCGCTAACGCAAAAACATTTACGCCAGTAATGTAAAAATCTTGCGTTCTGGTGGAAATGAAGTTGCTGAAGGCGTTTTTGATATTGCTTAGGTTTTTGAAGCATTTCTCACAAAGTTGTCAAGATGCTTGAAAAAGTGGTAGTTTGTGAGACGTCTGGAGCATATGGCAGATGAGGCAGTTTTGTAGACCAATTTGTTCAACTTCTACAGGGTTGGTTTATCAAAATGCGCTCGGGTCTTGTCAGAGAATTGGGCCTTTTCTGTTGATGAATGCTGCTGGGTGTTGTTGAAGTTTGATACATTTCGACCATTAGTTGACTACTTCTGTCGTAATGGTTTCACCCGCATTTAAAAAATAAAAAAAAATGCAATGGATGAAACTGGTCACAGACCAAACTGCTAGCATGACTTTCTGGTGCAACTCTGGCTTCAGGATGTGTCGTGGAGCTTCATCAGCATCTAACCACAGAGACAAGCGTTGCCATAAGAACGTTTTTCATCGCATGTCACAATCAGATAGTGAAACCAGTCATTCTTGTGTGAAAGGAAAGACACTTCATAACGTTTCTTTTGGTTGTCGTTCAATTTGTGAGGCACCCATTTATCAAGTTTTCCGTCTTTCCAATCTACTGATTGGTTAGAAATAATCTTACGCATTACATCTAATTCAGAAACAAATTCTCAAACAGTTGTGAATGGATTGGCTTCAACTAAGACTCTTAATTGTCAACATATGATATCCGACTACTAACTCATCTTCAAGACTCGTCGCTGCAAAATTTCTTAAACCACCATTGTGCTGTGCATTTAGTAGTGATTCCTGGGTCTAACACTTAATATCACAAGCTATTTTAGCAGTTCTTTGTTTTGTTAACGAAGCTTGAATAGAAAAAAGAAAATCCACCAATTTTTTTTTTCTTCATCTTGTATTCAACGTTCTGAAAAGAATTTTTAAGACGATTGTAATTTAAATGATTAGATCGTCTCAGAAATTTAACTAAAATTTAAATCTTAACATAAATTACATATCTAACATTGCAGTGTTCAGTCTTTGTGACACCAAAAGGGATTATATAGTAAAGAAAGGTTTTGTATGCCACACTTACGAGAAAAATTACGGAAGGGGGGGGGTCATAAAATTAAAGTTGTTTTTGTAAATATAAAAATTTATTTGCTTAAGATTCAGTCACTTTTGTTGCAATGTGTAGTGTCATGCATTGGATAGAATTGTGATTTGGTTGGTTGGTTGTTTTACGGCATATCAACCCTTTTCAGGTTACTTAATGCTGAATCGAGTTATTTTGGAAAATTTTTTTAATAGAGTATTTGTTTTTTTTAAGTCCATTTCATAGTTGGGACCCTAACAGGTACTACCAGTCCGGGTCAGAGTGGACCTAGGAGCAATGGCAATTAAAGGGTGGCTCCACCCTCCAAAGTCCGCAAACTGGGACCTCACCATCGGATATAGTTTAAGGTCATATCCAGGATCTTGTGATTTGGTTTCGCATGCAGACTTGAGCCTGTGTGTGAATGATCACTTCATAGTATTTTTTTTTTTTTTTTGCTTTTTTTTTTACCATTTATCAAGGTCTGAAGGCCATTCGAAGATAAGGGTCAATGAATGTAAGCATTCCTCTAGCTACAACGACCCACCCCACTTCACCCACCCACTCACTATGCTTAGATCCGGGTGCAGATCCCATGAACAAAACTTTCCTAGAACTGCCCACCTGTGGAACTGTTCTACTGGCCTGTTTTTTAGCAAGTAGCTGGTACAATATAGTAGTTATCAAGTTCAAGGTAAACAAGTTCTTGCTGAACTGACCCCCCCCCCACACCTAAATAATCCATTTCTACGACTAACTTAATACTCCATTGTCTCAGTGACTAATGTATACTTATTAATCCTTATCCTCGAGTGGCCTTCGGGCCTTGATAAGTGGTGACTCCTAAAAAGTAGCAGGAGGGATGTATATTAATATTTGGACACTAGTGCAGTGTGGGGGGGGGGGGTAAAATGTGCTTAAATATATTTTAATTTATCCAGATTTCGCATATATTATTATTAGTCGTGATTTCAAAAGTATTAGAATGGCATCAGCTAGAATCGAAAACGAAAGCAAAAAGGGTAGCATTCAAAAGCTGGTGACGTTACAAATGTACCGAGCATAAAAATAAACTATGTACAAAACGTATAAGTATTCTTACAATTTTGACCCCTTAAAACTATTGTAACTGGTTAAATACTCGAAAGAACGGTCCATAAAAAAAAAAAAAAAAAATCCAATCATTTGAAGCCGCTATAGTTTGAAAATATGGAGAAAGACAGTGAGTTTTGTAAATTAGATTATCGTTTAACTTAAATATTGTTTTCAGTCAGTCATTGAAAATATTTATGAAAGATATTTGAAATAAGCTCAGGTTTCTGATTTCACAGATGAGCATTAACAGACTTTGCAATAAAAAGACAATAGGTGTAATGGCATTCAAATCATGCAGCTTCTCATTGAAAGATGAATTTTTTTTAAACTTGCCAAAATAAAAAGAGGCTAATTGCATGGAGTATTAAATAGGTAAATGTCTTACCATCGTCAGAGTCACTTTCCTCATCACTGGAATCATCCTAAGAAAGAAAAATATCAATATTAATTTCAGATTAAAACGTACACACAAATGTATATAAATAAAATAAAACAAACAAATGTTATATACACACCCATGACAAAAATATTTAAAAAAGTCAAAGTTATAAGTTGTAAGCCATGTTTAGTTTCAGAAGAGTTTCCGATGGGTAGTTATTCTATACAAGTCCTGGAGATGAATTTTCAGTGGACAGATGTTCTGTACCGGTTTTGGACTTTAGAACTTTACATCTAAAAAGCAAAAGATCTTTCTCATGTTGACACTAAAAATTATGTGCTGGGATGCTAAAAGGTTTAATTTTTATGAAGCAATTCTGGTTTCTGATTGCTTGATAGAACGTGAATTAAGGATTTGTTGTTTTTTTTTTAACAGAATGTAATTGCGGATGATAATGTACTCACCTGAAATGAGTTTGACGTGAAGATCAGATCTTTAATTTGCTGGCAATACAGATTTGCTAATTTACAAAATTGATTAAAGTGAAAGTTAAAACTATAAATTTTAATAATCTACAGAGACTAACTCGTATGTGGTCCAGTTGTACAAGTATTCACGTCTTACCACTACCAAAGGGCAAATATAGAATAGAAAAAAAAAAAAAATTAACGAGGTTGCAGCTATATTATAGATCTTCACGAGTCTTTCTTGGAAACTACTGGTGGATTTGGGTAAAATTTTGTATGGACCTTCATTATAAGATGCAGCAAACTAAGCATTGTGGTATCTATTCAGTGGACAGATTATAGTACTAGTACAGTTTGCGGACAGGATGTATTCAAGCATCTGCTCGGATTCACCCAAAACTAGAATGTCACATTATGCAGCGTTTCACCAAGAAAATCTTATACTACCAAAACAGAAAATAGCAAAATTCATTAGATACGAATTACAATTAAAAAAGGAAAAATCTGCAATAGTTTTATTTATGCAAGAATATTTAGTTTTGTAATAAAAGTTAATAGAACATTTTTTCATGTTTCGTACAAGCTTTTTTATCTTAATGGCAACATGTTTTTTTTTTTTTTTGACTTGAGATTTGATACAGCAACCAAGAAATCAGCAAAGTCATATTCATCTGTTGAAAACGAGCTCTTCTATCAATCATGTGCTTCTGATCTGCCAGTGATTCTCTAGCTTGAAAATTGATTTCAGGAGTTTTAAAGTTGTGTTCTACCTACAATCTTTTGAGTCGGCTTCAATAATCTTGACAATACACACATCCGTCTGCATAACCCGCCGATTTCAACTCACCGGTCATTCACCCCCCCCCACCTTTTATGCATCTTGCATAGAGTTCGTGTTACTCACGTGATAGTCAAATACAAAAGCGACGTTGCCATTTTAGCTTTTTTTCTTATGCAAATAAATACGACACTCACGCTAGTCAGATGAGCTATGAGTTTCCCTACAGATTACTAAAGGAAATAATCCCAGCAAATGTCTCAAAGTTCCAATCATTTTTGCATTCTGGGTTTGCGTCCCTCCAGCTGAAATCAGCGAGAGACTCGCTTTCCAAGGATGCAGTTCACATAAGTCCTACAACTCATTCCATCTGCGAGTAACTTTGTTAACAATAGTCAACTTGTTCAGGCATCTAGGCTTGTTGAGGATGGTTAGATTTATTATGTTGCACGATTCACAGATGACTAGATTTTTTTTATTCTCTTCCAATATCTATACAAAAGTCGTCCGGTACTTTTGTGGCTTTTTATTGGATAATTGCATTAACTTTGATTGGCTCATCTATTTGATGCCGTTTTTTTTGTCAGGTTCTACGCAAACAAACGGACACTTAGACAGGTCCGGTTCGCAAAGTGCACCAGTAACTAGTTTGTAATTAAGAATTAATATTTAATGAGGGGGGGGGGGGACAGAAAAAAAAAAAAAAAACATTCAAACATCTCCATGTATTACTCAACTTAAAATTCGCTATTTAACTTATTTTTCGATTTTTTCTTTTTTACTTTGGTTAAATTTATTATCCACAGAAACACTTTCACTTAGGGATGTTGGTAACCTCCATATGGTCCTTGCCGTAAGTAGCCTATGTCTTTCTAACTAGAAAGATAAAAGTGAAATGAATGCCAAAACCAAGTACGTCCAGAAATGGAGTACTGTTGCCACATCTGGGAAGGATAAGCTGCCTTGACAGTACAAAATAGACTTCATAATTTAGTGTGGGATGCCCTTTTCTTTTCCCTACAACCTTTCCCACAGAAGGGACGTTGTGAGTCTGTCTTTGTTTTATCATTATTTCCACAGCAAGTGCTCGTCTGAGCTTTAATCTTTGCCCTCCCCTCACCAATCTTTCAACAGTTTAATTCATGCAGATTACATGTTTATTATAGAGTCAATTTTCGATCAATTATATTGTACCCAATATGTAGGGATTCCAAAGTAAAAAAAAAAGCAACATAATTTGGGTACCATCAGCTAGAATCGGAACCAAACAACCAGCTTCATTCAGTACTCTCCAAATCATGCCAATACATATAAAAAAAATTTTAACCTGTAAGTGTATATTTGTGCATATGTAGCAGTTAACATTTAGTTGACTTATGCCTGCCAAGTTCAAAAAATGAGCATACTACCCCTGAATTAAGAGTTCCGCAAGAAACAGCTGAAAAAGGTTAAGATTAAAATCATGATATAATACACTTTACCAATTTAAATGAAATCCTATTTTCTTGGATTACAAATATCGAAAACAGATGGAGTGGAGAATTCACATCTCGGATACAAACTGGAGAGTGGGGAGAATTTTCTGAATAATTTTAGTTCAGTCGGGTGAACTGAAATTTTCTAAAGCAAAACTAACAGAACGGATGTGTAGCAGTTAACTATTTACTATGAGCGGATCAATGCCCGGTGCCAAAGTGATTCAGCCGTACTGACCAATCGGTTGGCAGGGCACATTGATTTGAGCTGTCCCCTTAAGAACTATTTTTAGTCCTTTGGGATCGTAACTGCGATAGACAGAGGGACGCCAGCAAGCAACCTATACAGACCTCTCTCACTCACTCCTCCCACTGCTACTTGTTGATGACAGCAGTTTGATGGCAGACGACACCTTAAAACAGACATACTTTCTTTCCAGTCTGAGATACAATCTCACCTTTTTTAAATAAACCCTTTGTTGTTTTGTTAAAAGCAATGTCATTTGGCCTTGTGTTTATTGAAGTAATTTTATAGAAGAGAAATGCATAACATTTCCCTCCCATAGATGAATGCAAATTGAACACTGTCCAGAGAGAGAGAGAGAGAGTTCCAACTATTAAGTTGGGACACAAATTTTTTAAATGTTAAATCCTTACACTTTTTGTTTCTTCAACTTTACACTTCTTTTTTGATCCCCATTTCATTTCCTTTGTACGCTTTTTGGCATCTAAAAAAAAAAATAAAAAAAATAAATAAATAAATAAATAAATTGCTCATACAGTTTTACACCAATATTAAAAAACTGGTCATGAAAATAAAAATGGTAAGTTTTATGTACTTACGAGTTAGATTTTAAAATGTTTGTGCAACTACACTAGAGCGAAATTATAAATTTTTAATATTGAACTTCTAGACAAACCAATGATCTTAATTGTCATATTACAGCAATGAATACCTAAAAATCATGAACGATAAGGTAGAAAAGACATTTTAAAGAAAAAAATGTTTGGCAAAGTTTTAAGGGGAGATAAAGTATTTGTCAATTTTTTTTTTATAATAAACTAGCGAGGGGTACCCGGTGTTGCCCGGGTGTGTGTGGTGTTAAATAAAAAAGAAACCGGAGGGGGGGGGGATCAAAGCCGAAGCCCTGAGGCGAAGTTTGGAAATGAAATCGGCCAGCCAGAATGAAGCATTGTTATAAGCGAATAAGTGAAAGATGTTTGAAAGTCGTTGAGCGTTACGACGATGTAAGCATTGTTATAAGAAAAGAAAACGTTTTAATTAAGCGGGGGGGAGGGGGGATTGGTAATCAAAACATTGAAAGAAAAAAAAAACAAAAAAACTAACGTAAAGCAAACGAAAGATGAAAACAGAAAAACGAACACGTGAAAAATGCCTTAAATAAGCCTGTTTAGATATTAAAATTAAAAAAAAAAAAAAAAAAAAAAAAAAAAAAAAAAAAAAAAAAATCTGTAGGTACCCGGGTGTTTTGGGGTGTCGCTAAGAATAAGCGAAGTAAAAAAACAAAAAAAAAAAAAAAAACAGGAAAACGAACGTTACGTGAAAAATGGCTTAAATAATACAGGGTTCAATATTTAAATTGAAAAAAAAAAAACTTTACATAATGTAATAATTAAGTACTTAAGACTTGCCAATTAAGTAGATACTGATTTTAGTTGAAATTTACACAAGTCAAGAAATGTTTTGTTTTTTAAACTGATTTTGGCTTTCCGAGTTTTGCTATTTTATAGTGTGGTTGCAGACAGTCATGTAAATTTGTCAAGTATTTTAGAAAACGTTTTAACAGCAAAGTGTCTCATCCACCATTTTCTGCTTACATTAAAGTGCACGGTATAATTCTAACAAATTATGCACAGTTACAATAATGGCTAAAAATCATTTAAATTTGATTTTAAATGATATTGGATGAATTTGCCTTTTAAGATTTGGGTAAAATAGGAAAGACGTTTAATTTACCAAAAAAAAAAAAAAAAAAAAAAAAACCCCCCAAGGTTTCATACTTTTCAGTATGTCTTCAAATTATATTTGAACATTAGATACCGAAGCTATATGAAATGCTACTTTGAAGGCAGAGAGCTTTTACGTTAAGATTTTATTGTTGAAACAATCTATTTCCTTTTGTACTCTTAGATCTCCCCTTATTGAATTTCAACCTTGCAGTAGAATTAGGTAGAATACAGGTTTTGAACAGAAAAAGAAATTTGAAAAGTAATAAAGCAAAAAGATTCCTTGTCCATGATGTCAGCAAGTTGAAAAAACACGACCAATAAAAGTATTGTCCAAAGAAGCAGTGATCGGAAAGTGGGTCACAGCTGTTTACGTCCAGGTCAACACAAGATCATGTAACATGTTCCAGTTGATGCAAAGAACAAGCCTGACAGAACTCATGAAAGTGCTACAAACATGCAGATCCAAAACCCTTTCACTCGTAAATGAACTCCAGCAACAAAGTATTAAAATAATTTAAAAAATAAAGCGTTTTGCTAATTTTATACCAAGAGAAGCAACTCTTGTGCCAACAGAAGCCGAATCGAAGAGTTGTCTCCCTTACATTCCACACTTGTCTAACAGGTTTGAATTGGCTGCTATTCATTTAATTTGTTTTTTCTTCAACAAGTGAACACTTGATAAGATGAATAGATTGACAATTGAAGGATAATTAAAGCCAAATATTCCCATAACATCAAGATTGTTTTTATCCTTTCTCCACTTTAATGATAATATTAGTTAAGGAAAATTTCACTTCATATGCAATAAAAGTTACTTGACCGTAAATGTTCAGTAATTTATTCAGTTTGAAATTTAGACATTAGAAAAGGTTGTAAATTCATGAGTTCGAAAAGATGCACTAACGTCAGAGGTTAAATTAGCCAAAACATGAATAAAAGATGAAAATAGTTTGAACAATTCAAATTAGCAACCAAATAGACATACTTTTCAATCTTTGTTTTGCTTATTTCGTTATATTTAACAGAATATGAAATTCAAGCCTTACCTTTGGCAAGTTCTTTAGCATCTACTAAAGCAGGAACATCTGTAGAAAAGAAAAAAAAAAAAAAAAATGAAGTGTCAATCAATCTATGGACTTGAAATTTGGTGTATAGGGTATTCAAACATGGAAAACTAATAAGTTTTAATCTGGAAAAAAAAAAAAAAAAAAAAAAAAAAAAATGTTCGCAAGGGGGTCAAAAAAGAAATTGGTACTATCTTTAAATATTTATCTGTCCAGTTTCACAACTGCATGTATGAATCGTTCGCATGATAGTTTCCTTATTTTTAATATAAGGAAGCTATCATGCGAACGATTCATACATGCACAGTTGTGAAACTGGATTGATAAAAAAAAAAAAAAAATCACCGTCTTTAGGTTTTGATCTCAGATTCAATATTTTTCCTTACAAGTGAACTTTTAAGAGAAAAAAAATTTGCATGCACATGTCTCCATTTCTTCCAGATTTTTACTTTAAGAAATCTAATTTAATACAATGTACATCTATTAGTCTACTGTTCCCATTTCGAATCCAATTTCAAGTATTTGTCCACCTTTAGCAGCTATCATCCTGGTCAGATTGAGCCAGCTTCCCAAATTAGAATTGAATCTGGAACCACCGCAGTCCAGTTTTGATCTAGAGCCTGGTCACAGGATATGGCTACCCAATCACATTGGGAGAAAACTTTGGGAATGAGCTCTCCTCCCTCTGGTCAAGGGGCTGCTGTAAGTTTAGCCTTCAGCAGAGTAGAAACTGAAACATGATCCCTATGATGGCAATGCAGAATGCTGTAAGAAGGGGGGGGGAATGGTTGTTGTCAAAGACAGTTTACTGATCCGTTGCTCTCATAGCCATAGAGAACAATGGTCTTCGCCATCACCCGATAGATGCATCCCTTTCTGTTCACGTATATTTCCGTCAGGATGGAGAGAAAAAAAAACAAAAAACACGCAGGCAGTGCTGTTCATATTTGCCAGCCAGTCTTAACTACTACCTACCCAGTCAGTGTGATAGAGTCAAGATAAAAATTATGGACGATTTTTTTTTTTTTTTTTTTTTTTTTTTTTTTTTTTTTTTTTACACACACACACCTAATTTCCATGGAGTTCATATTTGATTTTAAGTTTGTTTTTAAGCATTACAAAGCTAAAAATAATCCTGGGTAAATTATACACTCTTCCCATTAATCTTGGCATCCTCTCTTCAGATGTTTTCTTGAAGTGTGGAAGATCGAGATGGTTTTGGCATCTGAAGGGAATGGATGACAAGCGTTGGTAACATGGAATGTTGTTCCTTTATGTTAGGCCAAAGTGATGGCTGAACAACAAGGCTGACCACACTAAAAATCGGAGCACCTGGTCAATGATCATAAATGCCTAAAGAGCAGCTATCAACACCAATGGTGACACAGCTGGAAACAGAAGAATCATGCAATAGTAATATTTCGAGTAAAAAGAAATATTCAAAAGGCATAAGTTCAGCTGAATAATATACAAAATTTTTAAAATAATTTTTCAAGGGGTCAAAAGGGCATTTATATAGTCAACTGTCAAAAGGGTTATGCCAAATCAAATCGATAAGCAAGATCCTATTAGGCGAGATGATTTTTATTTTTATTTTTTTTTTTTTTTTACTCTTTTAAGATAGAAATGTAACGTCACAGGAACAAATAAATCAGATAGCTTTTTCTGTTTAAGCAAAAGGTATTTATTACCGTCACTTTCCAAACAATGTTTTTTTGTTTTTTTCTTTACTGTTCATTTCGTCTGCCATGAGATTAAACAAAACCCCGTTGTTGACACCAGTTTAAAAATCACACATCTATCTCACTGTGCAAACTTCTTTCGACCACATGCTGTCTTTTCTGACGCAAGCCATGCACACTAATTTGTATAAATGCTCAAACGCTGCTGCTAATATCATTGCTCAAACATCTATCTTCCAGTTGCTGATATTTTCAGATGCCCATGCACTGTTACAAGAACGAGAAATAACTTTCATAAAAGTTGAGTTTGGCAAGAGTTTGGTTCTTACAAATTACTTTGTTTTTGATCGCTCACTAGCAACAAGAAATATTGAACACGTGCATGTACAAAAAACATCGCCACTACATATCCCCCACCCCCAATGTGGTTGACTTTATTGAACATTTACAAAAATGTCACGGCAAGAGATTTTCAATAAAGTAAGCAATTCTAAAGCTATACTAACATTTTTTTAAATGGCTTTGGAAATGTGAAAATAGATAGTGGGCTTCGATTAGAAGCACACAAGGAACATGGAGTAAAATAAAGTACTAACCTTCCGATTCTTCAGAATCCTCTTCAGATTCTGACATCATTGGTTCTTCTATAGAATCAGCCATCGACATGTCTTCTATCAAATAACCTGTTAAGTGGATTACACCTAGAATAGAAAAGATTAAAATGCATTTGTTTTTGAGGATTACATAAAACTAGCCAACTATTTGTTGGATTCTGACCCAGAAAAAGCAATTTTTCCTCCCCCCTTTGTCAGTCAGAAACATTGCTCACACAGAAACAACTAAAAGATGATGCTGCACAAGGTCAACCCAAGGTATACTTTCTAATCTTTTCCATTTTTTTTTTTTTTTCAAATTTAATATTTTGCTCCAACATTAAAATGTATTTCAACGAATGCAAAGTTTTTAGCATCAAAAATTAAAAAAAAAAATAGATACAATAAATTAAATTAGAAATGAATGGCTTAAAAGTAAAAACTTTGGATGACTCATTTGCAGTACTTTAAACGGTTCATAATATTTGGTGTTAATTTTGTTTATATGCAAGTGATAGAATGATGCCAATATAATGATTGTTCTATTTATTTATATATATATATATATATATATAAAAAAAAGGTACAATTTTCTGATTCCGATTAATTATTCCTACACTAGTGTATATGCAAGTATGTATCTAAAAATTGAAATATGTATGGTTTACGTTTATAAGCCAAATACAATGCAAAAATCTAATATATAAAATACTATGTCAGTGTCTGTCTTCATATTTTTTTATGGGCCGTTAGCCAGTTAAAAGTTTTTAAGGGGCTCAAAAATGGGTTAAAAAAATAAAAAAAAGTTATACATTTTGTACATTCATCTTAGTTAACTTTTAATCAGTTCATATACGTGTCACGTTGGTACAATGGTAACATCACCAGCTTTGATGCTACAGTTTTGCTTTCAGTTTAAAATCCAACTGATGGCACCCCAAATACTTTTACTTTTGAAATCATTAATAAACGAAATCTGAACAAATTAAAATTAAGCATATTTTACAACCGGGCAAAGGAAGGAATACTTGGCCAAAACATCGTGAAACAACAATTAGATGGTTTGGTTGGTTGTTTTATGGCATATCAACCCTTTTCAGGTTATTTAATGCCAAATCCAGAGATCCGAAGAAATTTTTAATAGAATATATTTGTTGTTTTCAAGTGTTTCTATTTAACCCATACTTGGAACCCTAACAGGTACTACCACTCCGGGTCAGAGTGGACCTGGGAGCAATGGGAATTAAAAGGGTGGCTCCACACTCCCAAAAGCCTGCAAGCTGGGGCCTCAGCATCGGCTATAATTTAGAAGATGAGGATAATAGTCCACAAATAAAGATAAATTACTCGTCTCAAAAGGATGCCAATAATAACCCATGCATGCATGGTCCCCCCATCTGGTGCTGCATGCGAGATGACGCCACAAAATAGTGAAGAAATGATGAACATGTGACGGTAATGCAAGTGCAGGTGTTCAGTTTCCTTCATAAATGGAGGATTAGCAGGGGGGGGGGGGGGCATGAACAAGCATTTTGGATCAAAAGTTATGGGGCAAAACATGTCATTTTTGGCCTTTTTTTTTTTTTTTTTTTTACCTCTTTTGAACCCCTGGGGACGCAACAGGAATTTTAGCAAAAAAAACTTTTACTGTGCACATCTATTTAATGAAATAGAATTTGTGGCAAAAATTTCAGGAAAACTAACAGACAGTTATCTGGCAATCGTCTGGACTACCGGACACAACTGAAAACACAGGTCCTTCTCCGATAAATTCGGGGGGGGGGGGGGATAATGTCAGTCATGCATAGTCTATATTCATCCAGGATGTTATGTTTTATGGGAGGAGCTGGCTCAACCCATCCTGGGTGAATACTACCAAGTTTCTGCAATTGCCTTGGACATGTGTACATTCAACCGACCCCACTCAGGTTTTATAGGAGCTGGGTGTCATCAGTAAATGTTTGTTGGTATATCTTAGTTTCCGAGAAAAAAAAAAAATGTATGCAGAAAACTTACATGATAGATTAGCCAAAAGAGATGGTAAAGATGAAGTTCTGTTTTTTTTTTTTTTCCTTCAAATTCTGTCAATGTGACACGAGGACTCAAAAATGACCAGTAAAACAAACAGCAATATTTTAATTTTCAACCAACGTTTTAAATTAGAAATCAAAATCTTACCTTGTCCGTTCAAGAAAAAGGTTAGTTCCTCGCCCTCAGTAAAATTACAATCAAGGGGTTGTTGATACAACACGCCATATTCAAGGGTGCAGAGTAAAAATTCCGCTTTGTCATGCTGTACCCAAAGGGAGACTGTAGAGGACTTAGTAAGATCCAGACCTGAAATTAAAACATTTTAATTTTTGTGTATATACATACAAGTGAATTAGGTAAATTTTTTTTTCTATAAAAAAAAAAAAAAAAAAAAAAAAAAAAAAAAAAAAACTTTCAAATATCGTTATAAAAAAAGATTAAAATTTTTAATTTAAAAATGCCAAAACCATGCACTTTTTAAAATATTTACCTTTAAAGATATGAAAAGGTTTTGCCTCTAGGTTTTTTTTTTTCAAGAGATTTTTGTTAATCTTGTTCCATTTGAAAATTGTGGAAAAAAAAAAAAAAAAAATTAAAAATTAAGTCACTTGAAAAGCCTCAATGGAGACAAATGTGGTTTCATATCTTTAAAAATATAAGATAGTTTTGGCTTTCTAAAAGTTAACTAATATTAAGATGCTGGCACTGCAGAAATCAGAGGCACTTCTACACTATCAGAAGTAAATTTTGTTGCCTATAAAATTGCGTTTTCAGATAACATCAGTTTCCGATTTTTTAGTCAATTCTAATTACAATGTTAGCTTCCAAATTGTGCAGTCAAAATTACCTGAATATTACCGAATTAAACTTTAAACATGTTCGCAGGTGAAAAATTGCAGCCATCTTTAAATCAAGAGAAAATTACTTCCCTTTTAGACTGTCTTACATAAGCAAATATTTTTTTTTCAAATTCTATTTTTTTTTTTTTAAATAATTTACCGTATACATTTTCATAATTTTTGGATATAATCATCTTAAAAAAATGATAGGAATAGGTAGATACCATGGTTTTCATGTGAAACCACTGTCAAAAAGTTTTCCTACTTTTTAACTGTGCCAAAACCAAAACAGATTCCATGAACAAAGCTCCTTTCTTTGAAGTGCACGCCAGTGGAACTCAAACGTCTGCCTGTTTCCCACCTGACTACAACTTGGATGTCTTCAAGTCCAACATAAATTCCTGATGAACCACCCCCTTAAGACACTATCAAATAGCCAATACTGACGATTATGATACTATCCCATCGATTACTGCAATAGCCTTATCCCGAGTGGCTTCCAAGCCTTGATAAGTGATTTCCATGTAAAAAAGAAAAAAAAAAAAAAAAAAATTATTTCCCAAATTTCATTCAGATAGAGAAAGGCCGGTACTTGTACAGTTTAATGAAGACATTAAAAAATGAAAACATCGAAAAAAAGGTTATATTGTATGCATCCATTAGGAAACAAAGTTCCCCGAAAATAAAAAATAAAAAAAATTTTTTTTCACTCAATTTCAATTTTTTTTTTTTTCTTCTTTACAGCGTAAAAACAATTTATGATACCGAGTAAAAGGTTCGATTTTTAGGAAGAAAAGCTAGTAACAAAGATGGGGAGTGTCGGCGCTTTACATGGAGTTATTTCCCCATGGCGTGTTAAAAATTTGCACAATGGCCGATTTCAACGCGCTCTCATAAAAACGTGTTTTCCCCGCTTTAAAATTAAAAACTACTCGATCAAATTAAATGGAAATATTTTCAGAGATCTTCAATCCAAAACGAATACGTACAATATAACATTTTTTCGGATATATTTTTACAGAATGTTCTTATTGCAGTTACTTTCGGGACCACTTTAAAAAGTCTCTTTCTGCCACATCTTTCTTCCGACTGCATGCTGGGCACAGCTAGCCCATTCTCATCTCCACACTTGTCTCCTTCGGCACTGACTTTCTTCCAAGCACGTGGCATGTTTTCTTTTTTTTATGTCATGTACACTTCCTAATTTGTATATCCACTTCGTAACCCAGCCATCCTTCGCTGCTGCTGGTATTCCCCCACCCACACACACGTACTCATATGCACTGTTAAAAATTCAGTGAGCAAGTGGAAACATCCCCCACTCAATAATTCTTTTCCAGAATAAAGTATTTAAGAAAAACATTAAAATGTGCCAAAAATGAGATTGGGTGGGAGGGAATCCAGTATCAGCAAATCAGATTGCCAATCCGGCCAGACTTTAAAGAGTTGATAAACTGATCTTTATCAGAGAAGTGAAACTTACTTCGGATCAGTGCATGGCATTTTCTTTAACTTGTTTTAGTCAAATCAATTCTTTTGTTATCGCGCAAGTTGGATCAAAATGCAGTGTCAATGCTGAAGCTGTCTATTTTGATATATCCTTTGTAGTTTTGGAGCACTTTGTGTCCCTGAAAGACTAGAAAAGTCAACAAGGACCAACAGTTGCTCAAAGCTGTAGAGACAAGTTGTCATCTTTAAGCACCAAGCGACCATTTCACATGCATCAACGCAAAGTTTTTCTTATTCTGCATTACAAGGACATCAGTCGTAGACTCCAGATGCATTGGCAAAAGCAATCTCTGGTCGTCTGACCCCAGTACAGACATTGGGATTTAAAAACTCTTTTAGCCAAGTAGTAGTCCTAATTCTGCTGAGTGCTTGCAAACCAATAAATCTTGGATGGGCCCCAGCAGGAAACAAAGTACCCGATTGCATAGTTTTCACTCACCCTGTTACCAAGCTTTAAAAAAAAAAAAAAAAAAAAAAGATGGATTAGAATTTTAAATTCTAAAAATTGTACCATACTTACCGGCAGGCGGTGTTGGATGGAGAGCTGCCATTGACAAGTGGAAAGAAGCTTCCACTGTTTGTGTGTAGCGTTTATCATTTTCAATAGTGACACCTTGGAAGAAATAAAGTTAAATAAATATTAAAATTAACAAGTATTTTTAGGTTATGTATCCACAATTTTATTTGTTATTTACTTTAACAAAGCAAAATACTAAGTTATGAAAATGACAAGCTACAGAATTTCTCATGAGGATGAAACCGGTTAATGCTGGAGTCCTTACAAGTAAGAAACAATTGTTTAGCTTCATTGACACACACACACACACGCAGACTAATATATATATAGTCTATTTCCGCGTATAAGACAACGCTTAAGTTAAAAATTCATAAGGCACAGAGTGTTGCAATCTAACTTGGGGACGGACGGACGAGGGACACACACACACACTATATATATGTGTGTGTGTGTGTGTGATGGGAGGATTCCAAATTTTTTATTCTTCAGATTCTTTTAGAGATTTTTGTAAATTTTCAAACATCATTACATAAAACGTGAGGTAATTTCCACAAATATTTTTTTCTCAAATGTTTTCCTTGTAATTGAAAATTGTAAGACAAGATTTATTTTGATTTTAAAACAGATTGTCTTAGTTCGTCATTAGTGTACAACAGGAAAACATTCATGCGTAGTTGAATATAGTTGAGGATTGGTCGGCAAAATGAGAAAACGATGCAAGAACAAAATATTTAACAACACCCCCTCCTTGTTATGAACAAAATAATGTTACCATTTAGAAAACATTTTTAACATGGGGAGGACATGGGCTTTAACTATTCAGTGCCTTCTTTCTATGAAGTGAAAATTTTATTTGAATTATAAAAATTTGGTGGGTTATTAGATTGATTCGCTTTCCTGTGAACAAAAAAATAAAAATAAAAAAAGATGCAAATAATGACAAATTTACAAATTAACACTGAGCTAAATCCCTATTCCAAAATGAAATATTACTTTTATAGCTGATTATGTGTGAAACCCTTAAAAAAATTTAACAGAAAGAAAAGCAATCATTTTATTATTTTGAGTGGAAAATCAGTTTGAATATAAATTTAATTCGAATAATCACTTCTGGGACATTCTAATTCTTTATGGATTAGAAAGAAATTGTTCCCCCCCCCCCCCCGCCTAACCTAAGTGATTGGCAACGTAAAACCATGCATGATCACTTTAAAAAAGTAGACATCTACCCACCCCCCACAAATTAATTCACATAATTTATCTAATAGAAAAAAATTTTGTTAACTGCCCTAACACTAGGTTTCAGAAAAAGGAGCCGATTTTAAGCTAAATCTATGAATGAAACGTATCCTCCACTTTAATTCCTAAATAAATCATTTTATATTTATAATTATTAGTGCTTGTAGGCAAGGTCTTTCATTTTTAAACAATGATGTGTAAACGGTGCATGTAAATACTATAATCTTATGAAGTTATCAGTGTTTTTTCTTTATTTTTCGCCAAGCGCAAGTATAACTGTTGCGAAAACAAATTCTATTCTCCATTTTTCAGCCTGAAAAACAATTTTGCATATAAATTTAACGTAAAATGACCCCCTTTCAAACCAGAACCAGACATTGTTTTAAGAGGTAACAGATTGTTTTTTAATTTTGGCCATGTTCATATTGCTGGTCAAACTAGTATAAAATATGCCATTAAAAAATTCATAAGAAATAACCCTAACCCGACTACTAACCCTAAGTCCAGGTGATATAAAAAATAAAGCAATTACTTGTGGTTTTATGATTTTGCCGATTGGGCTTGGTGGGTCAGTGGTAAAAAATTTAGTTAACTGCTTTAAAACTATTAGAATAGTCCGAAAATGGATGATCATTATACACTAAGTTTATGAAAATTGGGCAAGGGAATTGGACAATGAAAAAAAGGGGCAATGGAAAAAGGGCCATTTGGGCCAGCTAGGAATAAAAAAGCAATTATATAATTGCGATTGAAAATTCTAAATCTGTTCATTGTTTTAAAGAGCCCTAACCCCGATCCCAATTTGAAAAAATAAAATATACTAAGTGTTCTGTGCTGTTGAACTCTACAACTTGCAGAATTTGTCAGGTTACATCGAATGAAAAATTCGAAAGTGTAGTATCTGTTCTGATGCTACATTTCACCTATTCTCATTCAATGAAGGAGAAATTCTAGACGGAGGCAACTTTTATTTTTGTTCGAACCAGAGTGCCCCTTTTTTGGATTAAAAAGCTTGTACCTAACTTTGCCCTCTCGGGGTGGCAAGTAAATTGGAACACTTAAGATGAGAATAGTAGTATGAAGCGTGATCTTATAAAACCCGATCTTATAAAACCCGATCTTATAAAACCCGATCTTATAAAACCCGATCTTATAAAACCCGATCTTATAAAACCCGATCTTATAAAACCCGATCTTATAAAACCCGATCTTATAAAACCCGATCTTATAAAACCCGATCTTATAAAACCCGATCTTATAAAACCCGATCTTATAAAACCCGATCTTATAAAACCCGATCTTATAAAACCCGATCTTATAAAACCCGATCTTATAAAACCCGATCTTATAAAACCCGATCTTATAAAACCCGATCTTATAAAACCCGATCTTATAAAACCCGATCTTATAAAACCCGATCTTATAAAACCCGATCTTATAAAACCCGATCTTATAAAACCCGATCTTATAAAACCCGATCTTATAAAACCCGATCTTATAAAACCCGATCTTATAAAACCCGATCTTATAAAACCCGATCTTATAAAACCCGATCTTATAAAACCCGATCTTATAAAACCCGATCTTATAAAACCCGATCTTATAAAACCCGATCTTATAAAACCCGATCTTATAAAACCCGATCTTATAAAACCCGATCTTATAAAACCCGATCTTATAAAACCCGATCTTATAAAACCCGATCTTATAAAACCCGATCTTATAAAACCCGATCTTATAAAACCCGATCTTATAAAACCCGATCTTATAAAACCCGATCTTATAAAATCCGATCTTATTTGGTTTTAAAGAACCCTTAACATTTCAAATATATTTTTGGTCCCCGACAAAAGGGAGGGTGGATCTGTAATTTCACCCTTGTCCATTCGTTTGCACTTTCTTGAAATTTTGAAATTTTTCACAAACATTAAACGAGTAAAAAAAGTAACAGAACAGATTTTCCGAGGGGGGTAAAACTCCAGTTGCCCCCCCCCTACCCCAGGGGTGCCTTTCAGGTTAAAATGGCTTCAATTAATACTTGTGCTTAAAAAAAATTAAAAATTTATGGCTTGGATTTTTATAAAACTTTCTGAAAAGTTGTAACTGATTTCTATATAATTTTGTTTGTCTATATTTTGTAATAACTCTTGGGTGTGCCCTAGGGGCTCTTTTAGGGCTAATAAAAAGACTCCGTTTTTGGACTATTATCATATTTGTCCAAAATTTTCTGTGCATGTCTATTTAGCAGTATTGCATGGTGCTGAATTCAAATATGTTAAGGCCTTGGGGACTAAAGGGGGGGGGCTTGGTGATTTTTTTTTTTTATGCCTCGTTCACTGTGCACTCATGGGGGACCATGCATGCTCCTTGTTTTTAGGGAGTTCACAAATATCGTCCCCCAAAAAGTAGAATTTCATTGGGTGGAGGGTACTTTTAAAAATGTACATATTTCTTTTTTAATTTGACAAACTTGTAAATGTTTTCCCTTTATGTATCTTATCCAAGACAAATTCATTGCATATTTTTTAACTTTTGCAAAACCTGAAAAAGATTCAATAAAACATTAACTATTTCAGTAGTGGTCAAACAAACCGAGGTCAAAGCGGCTCCAGGAAAAATAAAATAAAACTTGTCCATTTGTTTGAAATCTTAATATTTAACTTACTGCGAAGTTCAATCTAGACATTTGGCAAGTAGATATGAACAAATATTTTAACATTTCAAACTGTTTCATAAGAGGAAAAGCAAGCGAGCTCTAAAAAGATTTACCAATAAAAAAAAATTTGAAAGCGACCCCACCACAAATTAACCACTATTTTTATTAATATTTATATTTTGGCTAAGAACAAGTGACGATAAATTCAGAAATATATCTACCAATTTCTCCATCTCAAATTTCATTAGGTAGAAAATTATGTTTCGTTTAGTAAAAGTTATTTGCTCTAATATCGTTTTTCATTTCTCAGCTGTTTAATGCATCAATTTTTTTTTTTTTTTTTTTTTAAATCATTTTTTCACAAGATCGCTCAAAAAATACCAATATATCATTTGTCAATAAAATTTGGATATCGAATTATCCTGAAACTTCATACAAAAATAGCTTATCAAAATTAGAAATTGGGAAATTTTTGCAGTGCTCCTTCTCAGAGTAAATAACTTCCCAATTTTACGTTTAACACTTGAGTGGCTATCTGAAATATTTGTAGGATTTATGCTAAAGTTGGTTTAGAAAATTGAAGACGTGGCATGATCCTTGGCCTTAATCTCATTTTAGCCAACAAAAGGGTTTGGGGAGTATTGCCAAAAACCAGACAATTAAATTGTCTATAAAAATTACCTTATCGTGAAGGAAGAAAATGAACTATTAAACAGATGTACATGGATATCAAAATGGAAACAAATGAAACATTGAAGGGCATTATGATCACCAGCTAGCAAGTGCTAACAATATAGAAACAATGTTATGCCGGGTTTTAAAAATTTTTTTTACACGACTGAAATAGAAATTAAATCAAAACTTTGCTACTAGTAATTAAGTTTAATTTTTAAAGAAAAATCAATTTTGTAGAAAGTATACTTAAAATTAAATCTATGAATTACTGCGAAATTCAGTGGTGATTGATTAGTGCTTATTTAGACTGGCACTTATGGCAGCAATTAAAAGTAAAAATATGAAATTCCAAAAATCACATTTGATAAAGTAATTTTTGGGCACTTCTGCAGTATGCAGACGGCAACCATTGTTAGGGGCGATAACTCCACTTTCAAGGTCAAATACCACAGCAAATAAGAATTTCTTTTCCAAATAAAACATTAAAAGCTTGTGTAAGAAAATTTTTAAAATTTTGTAATAAAAGCCACATGGGATTTTTATAAAGTAAAATAGCCCCCACCCTGAACAAAATTCAAATGAAACATTCCAAATTAAAACCATTTTGAATCGCTGTAAAATTGTCCTGATCTTTGACAGAAGCGCCACCTGGCGACAGTTTAGTGAAACTAAACAGATGGCCGCCGTCCGCATACTGCAGAAGTGCAGTTTTTGCTTTTCATTCAAGAACAAGTTTTACGACTAAGCAAATCGTAGGGTTTTCATCCACCATGAATAAATCCAATAAAATAAAGGGGAGACAAATCGAAGTCAAGATGAAAACTCATCAGTAAAATCTGTCAAAAGCTGGGGAGGGGGGTTAAAAATGATATGGAAATTTAGTTTTAATCTTTGTGTGTGCGCCATCCAAAAAATAAAATTTAAAAAAATTAAACAACGGATAGCACGACCACCAACAGATGCGCAATTTTCAAATATAGGTACGACCAAAACAAAGGAGAAAGTATTTTTTGACAGTCTTTAGAACACATACAAAAAAAAAAAAAAAAATCAAGTAATCAATACAAAATGTCCATGTCCACCGATCAAGTGAAGAGTGAACTTTATAACTGTACTTTTTTTTTCATGTTTATTTTTTGCCTACAAAACCTTTTATTTGTTTATTTGTGGGTTACAAATATGCTTAAAATCAGCCAAAATTGAAAATACATTGTATTATTGGAAGGGTGAAGATTGTAAATAAAAAAAATAAGAAAATTATATATATATATATATATATATATATATATATATATATATATATATATATATATATATACACACACACCAGATTTTAAGGCTGAAAATCCAAATTTTGAATGGATTATTTTTCATAATTTGTGTTATGAAGTGAGAGATTTGTTGAATATGTTAATTATTTTTCAGATTAAAAACTATTTTCATTCTACGAAAAAAAAAAAAAAAAAATCTTTGAAAAATTTATTTTCTTTTAGTAAGTCCAATATTGCTAATATACCATTAAACAGGAAATGCTTTAAAGAATACATAAAGACATCGATAACTGCACATTTTACTAAAAAGAATACAAACATTCGTTACGCGATATTAACTCACCTATGGTAGACCATAAAGGCCTCCCTACACAGTTCGGATTTAGTTATCTCCTTTTCCTTGACTTGTTTAAAGTGGGAGGGGGACTTTTGCATCAACCACTCTTCAGAAACACTTGGTCCTGAGAGCAAGACAGTCAAGAAGACCAAGCGCGATACTAGTTTCTGTAAATCGCTGGTGAAAACTTACGGACAGCGGTTTTTAATATTAAAGGAGGCGAAAACTATTTCGTGAAAAAAATCATCTAATTGCTATTAAACGAGGTGAACACTATTTTTTCATAGACTGATTCAAAACGTTTGCCATGTACTCCTGCGCCTTGTGACGTCACGTGACTATGCATCAGAATTTTTGACACCCCTAACACGAAACTGCAAATAAAATATAACTCGTAATTTCTCTTTTAAAGGTGGGTTGTTTATTTTCTTTATGGATTATACTTCCAAAATAAACTATTAAAGTTGTATAAAAATAGAAATATTTTTATTTCTTAAACATTAATGAAATTAAATTTTATGAGTTCAGTATTCTCCAATGTTTAAATTGTTCCCTCAATTAAAAGGAAAAAAAAAAAAATTAGGGTTTGAATTACATTTTTCGAGTAGTAATAAGCTTGGAAAGACAGGGGGTCGAATTATTCAATAATTTTCAAAGTTTGACACCCCTAGCGCATCCCCGCATGGTAGCAGTCAGTGTCAGAAATTTCGTGAAAACTATTGAATAATTACACCCGCTATCTTTTGAAGCTTATAACTCATCGAAAAATGTAATTCAAGCCCTAATTTTTTTTTTCAGTTAAAGGAGCAAGGTTTCATTAAAAAAAAAAAAAAAAAAAAAAAGTTTTAAAGGTTTTAAACTTCGGACTTTAGAGGTAAATTTTTAAAAAACTTTGTTTTAAATTTGAATATATTATTTATGGATCTTTTATCTTCAATTTGTGATATATAAAACTTTGGTACATAAATTAATTATTTACTTTTTAATAGACATTGAAAATGGGGGGGGCGTGAATTAAAAAAAAAATGTTTGTTTAAATTATATTCGGTTTATTGGAAAGAGCATAAAATTTCACATTGACCCTGAAAATATCGTAAAAATAGAATCAATAGAAAAATTGATAGATTTTTAAAGTTTAAAAATTGAAAAATACTGAACTCGTAACATTCAATTAATTTCATTACTATTTTGGGTTTGTATTACTGTACACAGATTCGAAAAAGCTGTCAAAAAACAAATATATAACAAATAAATGTTATCAAAGGCAAGATAAGTTACTTTTCTACCAAACTGGATATATTTTTCGGGTTTTTCAATGTAACATGTTTATTCAGCTCGAAAACCATACAGTGTTTACCGATGTATTGGAACATTCAAGATGGCGACTGATTCTCTCTTTAACACGGGAAAAGATGTTATAAATAAAAAACCGGATAAAATACTGTTAAAAACTCGCTCAATATATGTTACCGTGACATAGGTTGACATATATTCGGCGGGTTTTTAATAGTATTTTGTATAGTTTTTTTTATTTATAACACCTTTTTCCAAACTTACGATGTTAAAGAGGGTGTGAGACGCCATCTTCAATTTTCGAATACATCGGTAAACACTGTTTTTCGAGCTGAATAAATGTTACATTGAATAAAAACACAAAAAATATATCCAGTTTGGCAGAAAAGTAACTTCTCTTGCCTTTGATAACATTTATTTGTTATATATTTGCTTTTTGACAACTTTTTCGAATCTATGTGTACAGTAATACAAACCCAAAATTCCTACAAAAATTCTGATACACCTAGCGCACGGACGTACATTTCAACAGGAACTGCTCGCGTAGTTAGAACGAAGGCGGTGAAATGGCGCAAAATAATCCCAGGATCCAGGGGGTTAAATACTATGTAAACGGTAAATTTGCGACCGGGTTTGAATCAGATTCGTTGTCAGCGACCCCGAAAAACAAACTAGAACGGTCGGCATTGTGCTGCACTTAAAATATTTAATTATATTCTTTTAGACTTTTCAATCAACAGGTGCCAAAATTATACTTCAATCCAAAAAATGTTTCGGAAAAAAAAAAAAAAAAGAAAAAAAAAAAAAAAAAAAAATGGGTGACCGACCAGAATCGGTAACTAAAAAGTGAGCACCCCCCTTTTAAATGTCGAAAGGATTTTTTCGACAATTTTTTCTTCATAATCTTGTTAGTGTCCAATCAATAATAATCTAGTTAAAAAAAATTTCAAAAAGCCTATCAGTATAGAAATTACGCATGGAGGTAATGGTTGTACAACTGCCAAAGGAGGGAAAAAAAAGCCGTTCTTAACATGGGGAGGGGATATTTATTCCGAAAGCCAATGGGGGTGGGGGATTCTTGCTCAGGACAGCCAAGAATTTTTATACAACACTAAAATTTGGGGACCAAGAAGATTTGGGTATTCCTTGGGCGTTGAGTTCCATGGCGACTAGCATAAAAACAAGCGTAGTTGCTTCCTTCCTGGCGCATGCGCCGCATGCAACTTTTTTTTTTTTTTTACTGACGTAGTAACTAAACGATTATTTGTCACATTTATTTTGAAAAGTTTTACTCTTTATGAATATTAAAAGTTACTAAACATTTATTAATGTCTCACTTTTACAGACATTAGTTTTTAATTTTTTTTCAATGACTATCGACTTTTTAATAGCATTTGCGGATGAGTTAAAAAAAAAAAAAAAAAAAAAAAAAAAAAACTAAACCATTTACTGACAATTTCTCTGTATCTTGACTTTGATAACATTTGTTAAAAATATTTGTAAAAGTGAGAATTATCAGTAATTGATTTAGTTATTTTTTGTTTTATTACCCATCCGCAAATGCTATTAAAAGAAAAAAAAAGTCGATAAAAGTTGTCATTTAAAAAGAAATTAAAAAACAAATGTCTGTAAAAGTGAGACATTAAATGTTTATGAGCTTTTTTTTTTTAATATTCATAAAGAGTAAAACTTCTCCAAAATAATGTGACAAATAATCACTTAGTTACTACGACAACGTCAGTAAATAAAAAAAATGTTACGTGCGCATGCGCCAGGAAGGGAGCAACGGCAACGCTTGTTTTTTTTTATGCTGGTCGCCAAGGAACTCAACGCCCAAGGAGTACCAAGATTTGGTCAGTGTGGCCTAGTTGTCTCACTGAAGACTTACCTGTAAAGAGTTGATATTAAGAACGGCTTTCAGAAAAACGCTTTGCAGGTAATTCTTCAGTGGGAAAAACCAGGCCACACTGACCGAAGCTTCGAAGTTTCGGTACTAGTGAGTAGTGGTGGCAGTGCACTTACTGATCCGTGCTGAAATAACGTTATTTAAAAAGCCATTCTTAACATTTGGGGGGGGGGGTAACTATTCTATACTTTAACCTTACAATTGAATAAAAAAAAAAAAAAAAAAAAGTTAAAAAAAAAAAAAAGTTAAAAAAAAAAAAAAGTTAAAAAAAAAAAAAAGTTAAAAAAAAAAGTTTAAAAAAAAAAAAAGTTAAAAAAAAAAAGTTAAAAAAAAAAAGTTTAAAAAAAAAAAAAAAACTTTAAACTTGAAAATACGATTTTAAAAAAAGCGCGGATCAGTAAGCGCACTAGCAGCAAAGTTTCTAGTAGAACAAGGTGTACAGCGTGTACACTACCTTACCCAAAACGGCCATATGTCTGAAATGCCAAACGTGTTCTTTTACGAAGAAGTCGAATGTGACGCCGCGCAAACTATGTTCATTGGCAAAAAAAAAAAAAAAAAAAAAAAAAAATGGGGAAGTGGGTGTGCTTTTTGGTATGAATGAGAGAAAGGGACATTTGAGAAATCTAAACTTCCTTACTGGAAAATTATACTGTTCAAGTATGTGGGACCAGAAAAAGTTTGAAAAAAAAAAAAAAAAAAAAATTTTTTAAACGGATCGAAACTACAATTTGCATTTTTTAAGACAAACTTATGTATTTTTGGTACCGTGCTGAAACGTTTTTATTTTGAAAGCCAGTCTTAACATGGGAGGGGAAGGCGTTTTGTAATTATTCTGTGCTTCCCACATTACAATTGAAGAATTTTAAAAAAATTTTAAAGTGAAACTATGGTACTAATGCAGAGTGATCCGGACGTAAATAATAACGTTATTATTTAAAAAGCCATTCTTAACATGAGGAGAGGGTGTTTGTACCTATCTATACTTCAACATTACAATTGAAGAAGGAAAAAAAAAAAAAAAAAAAAAAATTTAAATAAACTTGGAAATACGATTTAAAAAATAGCGCGGCACTCTGCACTAGCACCGAGCGCGGTACCAAAACTGCATAAGCATCGAAACAACTCCAAAACAGAGTTTTGGACAAGTTTTACCAACTCAGCGTTACGTTCAATGCAGTTCAGTAAAATCGTTAAGAATCAAAAATGTACGACTTAGTTTTAAATGAAAAACCAAAATTTACGTAATTTTTGGAATATAACATCTCCGTTCTGTAACGAGTATGTACATCATACTGATTTTTCTTTACTTTTAATTGCCGCCATAAATGCCAACCTGAATAAGCACCGATTAAATTGTTAACCCTAAGACTTCCGAATTCTAACAAGTGAGAGTTCATTTTATATTTTTATTTCATTTAATTCACCCTCGTGGCTTCTTTATGACTAATTCTATAAAAGGAACATGTCGTTCTTCATTAAAAAGAGAAAGGAAATTTAATTTACTTACCCCAAAACATCTTGGCCACTTGTAAATGATTTTAAAAGTACGTTGAATAAATGCTCGGCCTTAGAATTTATTAAAGATCAGCAAACACACGTGCTCACCGGCTAAATATCGTAAAGCGGCCGTTAACCATTTACGACAGTATATCGGTCTTTTTTTTTTTTTTTTTTTTCAGTTTACGACAGTGTCACGTGATTTGGCACGGCCATGTGGTTCTTCGGGACATTATTTAAATATTTTGAATTCCTTTCCCCTCTCTTCTTAAAACTTTTTCACTGCCATATTTAGAAAATTTGTGTGCGCCGGAGAGGAGGGCTTATTATACCAATCTGAAATTTCTCCCCGTACTTTTGTTTAGCAGGGAGACCCGACGTTGCCCGGGATTGATGATCAACAAATGTTCCACATTTCCAATACTTTTATTGTCATAGAAATCGGTGAAATCGTCCATTTTTTTTTTTCAATCAAATCCATTACTTGCCAGCTCGAGTCAGAAACCAACTGCGAATGCGTATGAAATCAACAGTTGATTCTTTGATAAGACAGGGGGCGCGTTCAAAATGAATGTTTCTGTTTAGAGCACAATCGAAATATGATACTTGACTTTTGCATTTTAAACTTTAATGTAAGCCATTATATAAAACTTAGCGGGGGTGCCCGGCGTTACCCGGGTGTTTGGAAAAAAAAATGTTAGTAGGCAGGCAGGCGGGCTCGAACCCGTGACACGAAGGTGGGAAAGAAAATGAAAGAAAAGCCGAGATCATACTGCTACGCTAAGACGCGAGAGGAAGTGAAAAGCGTTCAAATTTATTGATGTCAATCAAAAACTTGGCTTGAAGTGAATAAGTTAAGAATCACGCAGGTGTAGAAATGAAGGTTGGCTGTGTAATGATAGCGCTGCTCTTTCGTTTCAGTAACTTTTATATAGACTCTTTCGTTCCGGTTTCGTGATCTAACTTTTGTATGCACTCACGCTTGCGCATAGCAATTAATCAATAAAGCGGGGCAGCATTATTCAGTTCCCTTCTTACCAACCAAACACACATGTTCTAATCTTATTCTTACACATCCATGCACAACACAGCATGACATGGTGGCAAGCGGTATTATCATACAACACACAATCTTATAACGTCACAGACAATTAAAAAAAAATAGAAAAAAAAAAGAAAGGTATAAAACGGTGAGTAAAAAAAAACAAAAAACGATTTTTTAATCTCACATGCTGAACAAATTTATTTTCTAACCTCCCACACCACACAAATTGTCTGTACCTTTTTTCTTCGCACTTTCTTATCGTAATGGCCACAATTTCATTACAAGTCCCTAGTTTTGGGGCTCGACATGTATCGCCGAATCGTTCAAACTATTTCGACAACAAATGGAACTTTACTTCACCGTCAAAGCGACGAAACACGAGGATAAAGTCCCTCTAATACTTCTCGCGACCGGCGAAGAAGGTTTACGTCGGTATAATAGTTGGTCGATGTCAGATGATGATTGCAAGGATCCACAAATAATATTTGCTGCATTTTCGGAGCAGCTAGAACCGTCAACAAATCACCGCATTTGTAGACTGGAACTTGGAAAATACCAGCAGAGACCAAATGAAACAACAGACATCTTCATCAACAGATGTCGGCTGTTGGCAAAGAAATGTGATTTCAGTGCCGACAAATTAAACGAACACCTCGTCGAGTTACTAATTGCCAGCACAATAATACCCGAACTGCAAAAGGAACTGTTAAACAAACCGAAGGGTTACAGAATCAGGGAAGCTGTTAGATTAGCCCGTTCACACAAGGCTTCAGCAGTTTATGTCAACCAGCTCCACCAGTTACAGGAATCGCCACAGATAGCTGCAATAAGCTGTGGTACACGCCAGTGGCAAAGGATTGACCAAAAATGCGGACAAACCTGCAAAAATTGTGAACGCAGTCACTGTTTTGGCAAAGGACACTGCCCTGCCAAAAATGATATATGCCACACATGTGGCAAAACAGGTCACTGGGCTACAGTTTGCATCTCAGGGAAGCACAAAACCAAGAGACAACAAGGAAGGCCCTGGCATAACAGTCATAACCAACAACGGGAGTTTGGCAAGAAAATAAACAGTGTCGCTAAACACAACGATCAAGCCATGACTGACATAGACACAGCAATGAAAAACCTCACCTTTAGCTCCATCACAACTAACAGCGGAAAGTCAGCAAACATGAAAGATCCTCGAAATGAGGCATTTGTTGATCTAAGCATCAAGTTGAAGGACCACCCAGGCACTCATACCTTCAACCTGAAAGTAGATACAGGGGCACCAGCAAATACATTGCCTATCCGCATATTCCGCAACATGTACCCTAACAGTATAGATGAAGCTGGAAACCCAATGCCCGGATCACTCACCTCAACACAATGTCTGTTAACAGCCTACAACAATACCAGGATAAACTGTTATGGCACCACAACTTTTAGGTGCAAGTATAAAAACTCCCCATGGCTGGATACCCAATTCTATGTGGTTGATGTACCAGGAGCAGCCATATTGGGCATGCCAACATCAGTGGTTCTTAGGGTAGTGACAATGAACAGTGCCATCTCAGCCCAACACCAACCCATCAATAGTGTAGCTGACCTAATGCATCTATACCTTGAGAGATTTGACCGTATTGGTGAATTTCGGAACACTCACAAGCTTGTTGTCAACCCCAATGTATCATGACACATAAACCCACCGAGAAGGACACCTATAGCCATGCACGGAAAAATTAAATTGGAACTCAACAAGATGGAATCGCAAGGAGTCATTCACCGCATCAACGAACCCACAAACTGGGTAAGCTCTCTCACTTATGTCACCAAACGTGACAACACAGGGTTTGCTTAGACCCACGAGCGCTAAACAAATCTCTCATACGGCCATACCACCAAATTCCAACTGTCGAGGAGCTCAACCACCGATTTGCAGGAGCAAAATTCTTCTCAAAGTTGGACGCTAAGTCTGGATACTGGTTTATAAAGCTCGACCCTGAAAGTCAGCCACTAACAACTTTCCAAACACCATTTGGAAGGTATTGTTTTGAATGACTGCCATTTGGTTTGTGTGTCAGTCAGGACATCTACCAACTCGAGATGGACAGAATACTCGAGAAATGCACTAGTGCTTGTGGTATAGCTGACGATATCACCATATATGGGTCAACAGAGCAGGAACATGACGAAAACCTAAGACGTTTCATGGAGGTCGCTACCGAGGAAGGCCTTACCTTGAACTCGGAGAAGTGCAAGATCAAATGCCATGAAATATCCTTTTTTGGAAACCTGTACACACACACCGGACTAAAACCAGACCCGGCGAAGGTACGTGACCTACAGAAAATGCCTGAACCACATAACAAGACGGAACTACAACAATTCTTGGGTATGATGACATACCTGTCTCATTTTGTCAAGGACTTCAGTTCCAAGACAGCAGTGTTGCATGACCTATTACGCAAGGACTCTGATTTCCAGTAGACACCACACCATCAGGAAGCTTTCAAAAAGATAAAAAGTGAAGTATCTGAAACTTCCCAAACATACCAAATGACACTCAAAAACGTACCCGTAGTGGTAGGGTGGTACGACCACCCTCAAAAATGAACTTATGATGAGCAAACGCTCATACCCTCCCAGCAAACATCTCATGCGGCAGAATAATCCCCTGCTTCGCTGTAGCTATTCAGGCAGTCTACCCTGTAACAGCTTTTCCATTTTCTTTGTTTTGTTTTACATACCTAAGTCATCTTTGTTTTCAGAGAAAGAGAGATGTAATAATAGCGCTGCTCTTTCGTTTCAGTAACTTTTGTATAGACTCTTTCGTTTCAGTAACTTTTGACTCTTTCGTTCCGGTTTTGTGATCTAACTTTTGTATGCACTCACGCATGCGCATAGCAATTAATAAAGCGGGGCGCCATTATTCAGTTCCCTTCTTACCAACCGAACACATGTGTTCCAATCTTATTCTTACACATCCATTCTGCACAACACAGCAGGCCAGTTTCTGCCGTATTTTGCTTCCCCATGATGTTGGGGAAAACCAGCTCCCCCGAAAAAGGGGGAGCTCTCCAAATGAATAGCAATTGTCTAATATGAAGGGTTTCTCTGACATTGATCAAGGCTAATTGCATTTCTGAAGGTCCATGCCGGAAAGCCAGCGAACTCATTCGATTGGATTAGTTTTGCTTTATTTATATGAAAAAGACGAACAAGCACGCAAAAGGACGGAATAGTAGGGTATGTTATAAAAGTCGGTCGAAATAAATGTAGAGACAACATCTGTTTGCAAATCATAGATATTATAATCTAGGAAGTATAAATAAATGTAACCTCGTTGAGAACCCGCCTCCCAAAAAAAGCCTTTCTTGGACATACAAAAACGCGCGCACCACTTTTGCCTTTTATATATAGACTAGGGGAGGGGGTATCCGGCGTTGCCCGGGTGTTTGGAGGTGTGTGTGTCGGAGTGGTAGGGAGGGTTAGATCAAAACAACCCTGTTTAAAAAAAAAAAAACGTTGGTCAGGTGTTTGGCGGTGTAAAAGAAAAAAGGTAGGCTCAAACCCGAAGCCTTGACGCAAAGGTGGAAACGAAAGGGGAAAATACCCAGACACCTAACCACGAGGGGAGAGGAAGTGAAAGCCATGTTAATTACTCGTTTATAAAGTGAAATTAACAGGTGCTCAAAAGTTAAGTCACATGATGTTTGACCTTGGCGCGATTTGTGCTGCAAGCCAATTTCTATTTCACCCGCCCCATCACATAGACAGCATATAAAAAGTTTTAAGAAGGAGCGAGCCAACCGAGAAGTCCGGCGAAAAAAGCCTTTTGTGGACATACAGAATAAGTGCACACATATATATACATAAATACATACGCACGCACATTTTCACTTTTATATATATATATACTAGTGGGGGGGGTACCCGGCGTTGCCCGGGGTGTTTAGAGGTGTGTGTGCTCGGGCAGTAATCAAAACATAAGAATAAGCGAAGTAAATATTTTTAAATATTAAAATGTTAAAACTTTAAATAATCAAAAAAAACTAACGTAATGCAAACGAACGATGTTAAATGTAAAAATCGGAAAAACAAAAAAAGAAAACAGAAAAACGAACGTTAAAACTTCTTTAAAAAATCTGAAAAATAAAAACCAAAAAAAAAAACACTGGGTCGTTGTTAACTGTGAGATATTACGATTTATACGTGATATAAAAAGTTTTAAAAAGTTGTGAAGCGAGCGACCGCTTCTCTAAAAAAAAGCCTTTTGTTGACATACAGAAAAAGCGAACACACATACATACATACATACATTTCGCTTTTATATATATAGATAAATAATTTCAAAAAATCAACAGTAAACTCTCTACAGTGCAAATGTAGACTACAATATATTGCGAACTAAGTCACTGCGGGGAGGCATGTGAGCTTCCTCTTGGTGCACTCAGGTGGATTCTCAACGAGAGTAGGCAATCAACTATTGTTATATTCGCATATCCCTCTATATTTACATGATAAACCAGAAAAGCAGCAGCAGCTGCGACAGTCAATAATGGCGACGCTAAGACAAAGATGTTCATCGAGTTAATACAAATGAACTCATTAAATACACACATCAATAGAATAGCTCACACATCACTTCAACCAAGAAAACTGCCAGATAAGGCTGCACAACAAAAGAGAAAACCAAAATGTAAACACAAGCACTGCAGTAAACGCAACTCAGGGAGCATATTAACGCAAATAAGTATTACACAAAACATTGCAACAATTCAACACCGACTAGGTTACATTCACAACTTTTTCATCTTTAAATTGATATAACACATGCATACACGCACCAAACAGACAACTCCCTACAACGCATTAAGACACAAATAAACAAACACAATTAAAATAGCAAAATATAAGCTAATTATCAATTTGCCCCTTGTCTTCAACTACGTCCGCCACACCACTATAAAAACAGTAGCCATCGCGACAAAAGGTTAATCGCCCATAGTCACAGAGAATCTACAGCATGGGATAATCATCGGCTCCGTCAGATCCCTTCCTGACGTTAAATCCACTCTCTCGCGCATGATCCTTACGAACTCTGAACACTTTGTTTATTTTTACTTTCTCATTAAGTTTAATTTTTATAAATAAACGATCGAGGAATAAATCATTTAAAATTTAAATCCATATTGTTTGTCTGGTTCCTTCTAGCCATCATTCGCTTATTCATAATATAACAATTTGATTGAAAAATTGACAATTGCATCGATTTCGACAATAAAAATATTGGAAGTGTGAAGCATTCGTTGATCCTCATTTAATCCCGGGCAATGTCAGGTCTCCCTGCTAGTCAAGTATAAGGTGAATTTTTTATCTGACACTGTTTGCTGCTGACTTCGAGTCACCTCTGCATCACCTGTAGCAGTCACCATAATGTACTATTTTCTCTTGTCGATTAATGCCGCCTTGCTGACTGATCAATCAACTAGCAGGAACTAATTACCCTTGTCGGCAATTAGCCAGTTCTTTAGTGGTACTTAGGTCTGATTAGATCCTTTTTTAACCACAAATCTATCTATCTATATATATATCTATAAAAGTGAACGCGTCTGTCTGTGTGTCTGTCTGTGTACATTTCCCTATGCAATAACTCTCTCAATTTTTAGTCTGCAAACTCTAAATTTGATATACAGGGTACCGAGATTTGGGAAAATCTATGTGATGGGTTTTCGGCCAAAAATTTGGCTGTTAAGGGGTCAAATTTCAACGATTTGACCTTTAAGAACTCTACCAAACTCCTCCGACAATTTTGGGTCTACACCCTTGAAATTTTAGATATAGGTTCCATGGACATGGATCTAACGTAATAACTTGATTTGAGGCCAAAACAATAAATTTTCAGGGGTCATAATAGGGGTCAAAGTTTAAAAAATTACCCCCTTTTTTTTTTGCTCAGCATACACCTCTAAACACCCGGGCAACGCCGGGCACCCATGCTAGTATATCTATAAAAGTGAACGTGTCTGTCTGTGTGTCTGTCTGTGTGTCTGTCTGTGTACATTTCCCTATGCAATAACTCTCTCAATTTTTAGTCTGCAAACTCTAAATTTGATATACAGGGTACCGAGATTTGGGAAAATCTATGTGATTGGTTTTCGGCCAAAAATTTCGCTGTTAAGGGGTCAAAGTTCAACGATTTGACCTTTGAGAACTCTACCCAACTCCTCCGATAATTTTGGGTCTACACACTTGAAATTTTAAATATAGGTTCCTTGGATATGGATCTAACTTAATAACTTGATTTGAGCCCAAAACAATAAATTTTAAGGGGTCATAATAGGGGTCAAAGTTAAAAAAATTAACCCTTTTTTTTTTTTTTTTTTTGCTCAGCATACACCTCCAAACACCCGGACAACGCCGGGCTGAAATACTAATATATCTATAAAAGTGAACGTGTCTGTGTGTCTGTCTGTGTGTCTGTGTATCTGTCTGTTTGTGTACATTTCCCTACACAATAACTCTCTTAATTTTTAGTCTACACACTCGAAATTTGATATACAGGGTATTGAGATTTGGGAAAATCTATGTGATCGGTTTTCGGCCAGAAATTTGGCTGTTAAGGGGTCAAATTTCAACGATTTGACCTTTAAGAACTCTACCAAATTCCTCCGCCAATTTTTGGTCTAAACACTTGAAATTTTAGATATAGGTTCCTTGGACATGGATCTAACTTAATAACTTGACTTGAGCCCAAAAACAATAAATGTTAAGGGGTCAAAAAAGGGGTCAATGTTTTAAAAAAATTGACCTCTGCGGTCTCTTCCAAATTACTCAGACAATTTCTGGTCTAAACATTTGAAATTTTACATAAAGGGTATTCAGAGATAGGGCAAGCTTTTCCATAAGTTTGGGTCGAAAACTTTTAGTTACAAATATATAAATGTATGTATGTTTGCATGTCTGCCTAAAACTTTTGACAGAGGCGACGGATTTTACCAAGATCACTATCGCTTTAAAGTTCGACCTTTCATACGACAAATATCGAAAAATTGGCTAAAAACATAAATATCTTCCCCTTCAACTAGGCACTTTTCTACAGGGGGAAGGGTCACTTTTTTTGCCGATATTTTTTAAAGTTATCCTTTCCTTTAGATTGTCTAGCATTAATTTTTAAAAATGTCACTTCCGGTTTAGCGGTGGTCGTAACAGCATAGACGCCAGGCTTTTACCCCATTATTTTCCTCCTTTGCGGTACGGGTTCGAGCCTGCCTTCCTACTATCACTTTTTTTTTTTTGTCCAACAGACACATCCAAATACCCCAGCAATGCTGGGCTGAAATGCTAGTATATCTATAAAAGTGAACGTGCCTGTGTGTCTGTGTGTGTACATTTCCCTATGCAATAATTCTGTCAATTTTTAGTCTACAGACTCGAAATTTGATATACAGGGTAACGAGATTTGGGAAAATCTATGTGATCAGTTTTCGGCCAGAAATTTCGCTGTTAGGGGGTCAAAGTTCAACGATTTGACCTTTGAGAACTCTACCCAACTCCTCTGACAATTTTGGGTCTAAACACTTAAAATTTTAAATATAGGTTCCTTGGACATGGATCTAACTTAATAACTTGATTAGAGCCCTAAACAATAAATGTTAAGGGTCATAATAGGGGTCAAAGTTTAAAAAATTTACTGTTTTTTTTTTTTGTTTTTGTTTTTTTGCTCAGCATACACCTCTTACCCGGGCAACGCCAGGCACCCATGCTAGTATATCTATAAAAGTGAACGTGTGTGTACATTTTACTACGCAATAACTCTGTCAATTTTAAGTCTACAGACTCGAAATGTGATGTACAGGGTACTGAGATTTGGGAAAATCTTTGTGATCAGTTTTTGGCCAGAAATTTGGCTGTTAAGAGGTCAAAATTCAACGATTTGACCTTTGAGAATTCTACCAAACTAATCCGACAATCTTGGGTCTAAACACTTAACATTTTTGATATAGGTTCCTTGGACATGGATCTAACTTAATAACTTGATTTGAGCCTAAAGCAATAAATTTTAAGGGGTCATAATAGGGGTCAAAGTTTAAAAAATTGACCATTTTTTTTGTTTTGTTTTTTTTGCTCAGCATGCACCTCCAAACACCCGGGCAACGCCGGGCTGAAATGCTAGTATATCTATAAAAGTGAACGTGTGTGTGTGCGCATTTCACTATGCAATAACTCTCTCAATTTTATGTCTACAGACTCGAAATTTGATATACAGGGTACTGAGATATGGGAAAATGTTAAGGGGTCATAATAGGGGTCAAAGTTTAAAAAATTTGCCGTTTTTTTTTGTTTTTTTTTTGCTCAACATACACCTCCAAACACCCAGGCAACGAATAATTTCCAAAAAGTTCTTATCAATGTGAAAGTTATTTAGACTGTTCGTTGGATAAAAAAAAAAAAAGCAGAGAATGTCCTTTGTTTCCTTAGTGAGAAAACAGGCTTACTTTTTCTTTTGTGATATGAGAAAGAAAGAGGAAAGTAAAGGTCTTTGTGCGCGGCTGAATTATTCTGTGTGTGTGTGTGTGTGTGTGTGTGTGTGTTGCGTGCGTACGTGCGAATAGGTGGGTTTCGTCATGCTGGCAAGGAAGTAACAACGGAGACGAAAGTGAAAAGGGAAAAGAGTGTGTGAGGTTGAGAAGAGTTTGCTCATCATTCATTTATTTATCTAATAACGGAAGGAAGTCTCATTCTAACATTTTTTTTTTTTTTTTACACAGTGATCACCACTTATCAAGGCCCGGAAGCCACTCAGGGATAAGGGTTATTGCAAGTACATTACGTTAGTGTGGAGATTTGATGAAGTGTTTAATTAAGGGGGCGGTTCATCAGGAATTTGTTAACATTGGACTTGAAGACATCCAAGTTGTAGTACGGTGGGAAGCAGGCAGACGGAACAGAGTTCCACAGGCATGCAGTTCTAAGAAAGAAGCTTTGTTCATGGAATCTGCGTTTTGATTTAGGCACAGATATAGAGTGGGGGAAATTTTTCAGTGGATTCAGCTAGACGGGTGTTTTTCGTGAAAGATTGGCGAGGGGGGACCAGAGATTGGAGTTCAGACGAGCAACTGCCATGGAAATAACGATAAAATAAGGATAGGCTCGCAACGTCTCTTCTGTGGGAGAGAGGTTGCAGGGTAGAGAAAAGGGCATCCCCCACTAAGCCACAAAGTCTATTTTGTACTCTGTCAAGGCAGGATAGGCTGTTTTTAGCAGCTCCTGCCCAGATATGGCAACAGTATTCCATCCTTGGATCCGTGGATAACATTTAATAAACAAACTTTATTTGTTATCCTCGTTAGTAGCTTTGGTAAAAGAGAGAAATATATTAGTAAGAGAGTTCAGCGTTTGTACGTCATGATAGAATTAATACATTGCCGGCTTGTTGAAGAAGAGTCTAGTTCAGGGTTCCTGCGTGCACGTGTTTATAGCTAGCAGTTGCTGGAACAAAAGAAGCCACTTAAAGGAGACAGAAAGGACAAAAACTTCAGTGCGTTGACGTGTTGTCGTGCGTGAGTGTGAGTTGTATCGACAAGGACAGTTCTTTAGCGTGACATGGATGTTCGTTTGGGTACAGCATGTGGAAGCAAGTAGGAGTTTGAAGAGAAGCTTGTTTTGTACTCACGCTCAACCTGGGGGCGAAAGCCCCAAGCTAATATGTGCTGCAGGCAGAAAGAGAAAGAAATGGTTTGTGATTTCGCCTTTTATATACTCGATCACGTGACTGAGAGCTGGCTTGTGATTGGACAAGCCAGGGAGAATGGATTTCAAATCTCAAAGTTGTAAGAAGTATTCTCTGCCTACTTGTAGCGGCTGCTGCATATATTTTTCGATAGGCTCCCAGGCAAGTTGGGAAAAAGGTTTGAAAATTAAGTCTTTCTTTGAGCGTTGATTGGTTAAAAAGTGCACATCTTTGTCACGTGATATGCTTTCAACTACGTCCACCTAACAAAACACATTTTAAGTTTTCTTCCCCACAGAATTTGCATGGGTATATTTTTTTGAAATCTTTGCACCTCTGAAATTTATTAATCTCTTTCCGCGTGTGTAATTCAGTTTTTATTTATTTATGTTACGTTGTGTAGGTTGGGAACGGTCGTAGTTAGTAAGTTCCCCGCTGCAACAAAACCTAGCAGCCGACTTTTACTGATCGTCTAGTTTGTTTAGGACTTTGGTTGTCATGGCAACTGCTAAAACAGCAGAGATATTTCCCCCTTGACCGTGCATTTTTTTCTCTTACTCGTCGTCAGCTGTCAACCGCTTGTCATAATACCGTTGCCGGCTGAAACAAAATTAACATGCACACAAAAATCAGACGTAACTCAGCACACCAATCAAGACGTAAGACACGATGGCTTTTTGTATAAAAATATATTTTGTTATAGAAATATTTTTCTCATTCTGTACATAAATGATTTTCAACAGTTCACAGTTTAACGGTGCAGCTTGCTTCTCTGTCATTCAGTGATGGAGAGGGGGGAAGAGACATTACGCACTCAACAAACGCACTTCTTCTGTGGTCCTCAGACCAGCTCCTTCTCGCTCCTTCTGCTCCTTCTCCTGGACTCCAAAAATCACGTCATTATATTGAGATGATTTTTGTTCGGTATTTTTCCATTCCACTGGTCGATCAACTCTGTTATCGATAATGGATCACGCATTTCTCGGTCACGTTTTAAGTTTTTGTTGACAATGCATTGGCTGCATCTGACCCAGAGACTCGGTAACCCATTTCTCTTCAGCTGACCGACTATTGAATTTGTTTATACACATGCGTCGCCACCTTGTGCTAGCTTCACATGACATTCCGATCCTCCATTATAGTGCAAGGAATGTCACATTTCAGCCAAAAATGCATCTTCCCACAAACCTTCACTTTTGTAAACAAAAACATCGTCGTCCGATTTCTCTGTTTACGACGTAATTATTTTTGCCGCTTCGACTGGTGGACAATCAATATTCGATGCCCACCTTTCAAATCTTTTATTATTTTTTTTAAAGAAGTTTTTTTTATTTTCACAGATATGTATCGGATGGTCCCAGCCATCCATTGCATAACATTTATTTATTTATTTATTTTTAAAACATGAAATGAATGCATGTGTGTTTAACTGCACAGTTTTGTCAGCAGAGGAGCTCGGACCAGTAAAGAAGACAGATCGCTCTGCCCACTGAATCCCTACGACTACTTCACTGAAGACCTCTATTGGACAACCTGGGGATACTTTAAGTTACTACCTCACGATATGGGCACGTTCTAGAACTTTCTTTGTTTTCTTTCTTTCATCTCAGACACTTCTTATGAAATAAACCCTTTCGTTGTTTTGTTTAAAAAAGAGGTGTTGGTTAAGTATTCTGTGCTTTTGTGTTTCAAATTAATATTATATTAGGGGTTTTGTGCACTCACGCATATAAAACTAAAATAAAATTCTAAAAATTCTAATAACACAAAATGAAACATTAATTATCTGAACATTTATTGAATAAAATTAAGAAACATTTCGGCGCTTCTACACTATTGGGACGAAATTTCAGAAATCATAATCCTGAATTTCACATGAAAACAATGGTATCTACATATCCCTCATATTTTTAAGATGATTATTTCCAAAAATTATGAAAATAAAAAATAGAATTTGAAGAAAATTATCGTAAAACACAGGAGAGTTCAAAAAGGGGGTAATTTTCTGTTTTGATGTAAAACAAGATGGCCGAAAATTTTCACCTGCTAACACGATTAAAGTTGTTTTTTGTTTTTTTCAGTTATATTCAGGTAATTTCGACTGCATAATTTGGAAGATATCATTGTAACTGCTTAGAACTGACAAAAAAGAAAATCAGTTGAAACCATTGTTTTTTATCTGAAAAACTCCATTTATCGGCTACAAAATCTTGTCCTAATTCTGTAGAAGTGCCAAAATTTGCCTTTCTCAAAAAAAAAAAAAAAACGTCACGCACTTTCTAATAATGACTATTCAAAATTATTTCTAAACTATCTAAAATACTAGCAGGCTGTCCGGCGTTGCCCAGTCATAATATATGCACAAATATTATATTTTAATTCATACAGAAACTGAGACATATGCATGTGAATATTATATTTTTTTCTAAACAGTTCACTTCTTGTAAGTAAAAAATAAATAAATACTTGAGCTGAGGTTGAAACCAAAACCTAAAGACACTGAGTCAGTTACGATAACCATTAGAGCAGCTAGACATGATCTTTATAAAATGCTTTCAAACCTACTTATTCTTAACATAAAGAAGCTGTCGTGTTTCACCATCGCACATGAGCATACGTGAAACAGTTGACAAGCAGATAAAAATCCCATCACCCCCATGTACTAATTTTTCGCTTTTGACCCATTAGTTGCCTTTTTTTATGGATGAAAATGAATTAAAAAGTTTTCCACACGTCTGAATGCCCTATATGCCAAATTTCAAGTCTGTAGATCAAAAATTCGTTCAGTGTATAGGTTGAGAAGTGTCTTCACACACACACACACATACACACACACATCCTCACTTTTATAGATATATAGATTTTAAAAATCATATATTTTCATATAGTAACAACTTTCATTCATTTAAGAATTTTCTTTATTTTATTTTAATTCAACAAATGTTCAAATAATTAATGTTTTGACATTTCTTAATTTTTGAGATGAGGATTGGTTATTTGTATTATTATTTAGCAGACTACTGTTCTGATCTTGAGTGTGATTTTCACAACGTTTCGGTCGATATAACCTCCGACCTTCTTCAGGTGTATCTTGTTGAACTTGAGAATTTTGAATGGAATTTCGAGCAGAACCCTTTATTTACTTCTTGTTCCATAGGCCATGACTGGATAGAGGTCCTAAGTAATTTGCAAATGTATTTTTCGGTCGCACCTTCAGGAGAATATCACTTTTACAATTGATTTTTCCCAGTACGGACTTATTTTGTACTTATTTTTTTGTATTTATTTTTTTGTACTTATTTTTTTTTTTTTTTTACTTATTTTGTACTTATTTCTTTTTACTTATTTTGAATTTTTTCTTTTTTTTACTTATTTTTGTACTTATTTTTGTACTTATTTTTTTGCTTATTTTTTGTATTTATTTTTTACTTATTTTTTTTACTTATTTTTGTACTTATTTTTTTGCTTATTTTTTGTATTTATTTTTTACTTATTTTTTGTATTTATTTTTTTGCTTATTTTTTGTACTTATTTTTTACTTATTTTTTTTTACTTATTTTTTACTTATTTTTCCCCATTTATTTTTGTACTTTTTTGCACTTATTTTTTGTACTTATTTTTCTATTTATTTTTGTACTTTTTGTACTTATTTTTTGTACTTATTTTTTGTACTTATTTTTTACTTATTTTTATACTTATTTTTTATTTATTTTGTACTTATTTTTTACTTATTTTTTACTTATTTTTTATACTTATTTTTGTGCTTATTTTTTGTATTTATTTTTGTACTTATTATTTTACTCACTTTTTGCACTTATTTTTTACTTTTTTGTAATTATTTTTTACTTTTTTGTACTTATTTTTTATGCATATTTTTTGTATGTATTTTGTACTTATTTTTAATTTATTTTTGTATTTATTTTGTACTTATTTTTTGTACTTATTTTTAGTACTTATTTTTTTGTACTTTTTGTGTATGAAAACACGCTATGCAACATGCAAATATCTGTGTTCGATGTTACCAAGCTAATCAGAAACCTTCATTCCAGTAAAGCAACTGACCCTGATGGCATTCCTATTATAGTGCTTTAAAAAAGCTTCAACTAGAACCAGCACACATACTTACAAAGCTGTTTAAGCTTTATCTTCAGAATTGCTTCCCAACAACCTAGAAAACCTCAACAATATGCCCTATATTTAAAAATTCATGTGATCGGTCATCCCCCTCTCAGTACAGACGAATAAGTCTCCTATGAATCATGAGAAGTTGCTGGAATCTTTGTTAAATAGAGAAGTAATTAGCCACCTCAGAAAAAATAACCTCCCCAGTGGCATGCAATATGGCTTCCGTTGTGCTGGATCTATAGCAGATATGCTAAGTTAGGATTAGTGAATCTCTCGACTGAGGCTTCCTTTCTAGGGCAATTGCTCTTGACATATCAAAGGCATGAAGGTCTTGTTGCAACAGTTTTGTCTTCTAATGGGGTATGATCCCGCACAGTCGGGAGATTCTATTTATAAACGATGCTGCTAGGAACTGACAAATCAAATTAATTCGCGTTCTGTTACCAACCAATAAGAAACCAGAATGGCTCCATAAATATTAAACCTTTCTGTAGAAACTTCGCATATGTTTTCTTTGTGTCAACACAGGAAGAATCTTTTGCTCTGTGGATTCCAATTCGAGAACTGTCTACTGCGAACCAGTCATCTCCCAGGACTTGTGTAGAACAACTAATCATCGGAAACTGTTCTGTCTACTGAGAACCAATCACCTCCAGGACTTATGTAGAACAAGGAACAATTGGAAACTGTTCTGAAACTAAACATGGCTTACACTTCTAGAGGTCTACTCCACAAAATCTCCAGCTACGGTATAGCTGGAAATTTATTCTCAATTATTAAATCATTTTTCTGCGATAGATTCATAAAAGTAGTTGCAGAAATCAGAAGCTCTCAGTATTAATGCTGGAGTTTCTCAGGGGTCCAACTCCTTTCCTGATCAATATCAAAGATCTCCCAAATCACATTCTAAGATCATTTGTAGACATTTATGCTGATGACACTACAATCTATGGCAATACTTCAAAGGCTGTAAATGATCAAGTTTTCTCTGATTAGCTCTCGTCTCATCTTGAGCACGTGGTGCAATGGGGAAAGAGGTGGCTGGTTAATTTTAATGCATCTAAAACCAAGCTTCTATTTTTACATTATCAACACTCTGATACCCGCTTGGCATCAATTGAAATGAATGACTTTCAGCTTTGGGAGGCTCCATGTTTTGACAAGCTTCTAGGTCTGACCTTTACTTCTGATTTGAGATCGAACACATACATCAAATCTGTTTCCAAGGTTGCTGGAAAAATGGTGGGATTATTCTACTGCTCCAGTAGATATCTCACTGCTGATGCAATTCTCTACTTGTATCACAACCAAGTACATCCAAGGTTGGAGTATTGTTGCCATAGCTGGGGAGGAGCTGCTAGAAAGATCTTATCCTGCCTTGACATAGTTCAAAATAGACTTCGTAGTCAAGTGGGGGATGATTCTTTCTCTACCCTGCAACCTCTTTCCCACAGAAGAGACGCTGCAAGCCTGTTTCTGTTTTATCGTTATTTTCATGGCAAGTGCTCGTCTGAGCTCCAATCTATGGTCCCCCTTTGCCAAACTTTCACAAAAAAACACTCATCTAGTTGAAACCACTATCAATAATTTCCCCCACTCTTTATCTGTGCCTAAACCTTAACGTTGATTCCATGAACAAAGCTTCTTTCTTAGAACTGCATTCCCTGCCTTTCCAGCTGACTACAATATGATCATCTTCAAGTCCAACGTAAACAAGTTCTTGATGAGCCGTCCTCTAAAGTAATCCAATTTACAAAATTTCCACTACTAACGATTACTATGATATTGTCCCATGACTACCGCACACTCATTAACCCTTATCCTTGAGTGGCCTTTGGGTCTTGATAACTGGTGACTCATTTGTAAAAAAATAAAAAGATTAAAAGTAAATAACCAGAAGAGAGGATGATAAAACATACTGGTGGCAATGATGATAGTGATGAGGAAGATGGAAATGAGGAAGTGACGCTTCCGATTCTTTAAAGAAGTACCTGACAAGTATGAAAACTGGCCCCTGCCATGTTTGTGATTATGAGATCAGGGGGGGGGGGTGTAAGGAAAATCATAACTTACTTGACTAGCATGTGTGCGTGCTTCAAAGGGTCATGAACAAAAAAAAATAGGAAAGAAAGAAAGGCTAAAATGGTGACACTCAGTTGGTTTTATGGTTGACGTTCACGTGAGTGACGCAGACTGTTGCCGTTCCTATGCAAATGAGACAGGTGAATATAAACGGACGTGAAGCAAGCAGGGGAACAAGTTGGAAGAAGTTGTGCTACATACATAGTCATGTGTAAGTCAACTTGAAAGAGTGTCGAGTTTTGGAGTTAGAAGTTTTGATAGCAGTATATTGAATTTACCCGAGAAATTATTAGTTTAACCATATTTTTAACAAAAAAATCATAGACAATAACGTTTTGAAATGTGTTCATTTAAAAATGGTGTGCCCTTAATTTGTCAGTTTAATTAATAGTTATCTCTCTTGTTTGCCATATTGAATTAGTTGCACAACTCTTCCACTTTAAAACATGCAATATCGATAAATCGATAAGTTCTTTATTTTTCTGGTAATTATTTTTCGCAATTTTTTGGAATTGATAGTAATTTCGACATGGCACATAAGTATGTAATAAAGTTTTCATCTGAAATGTGTTGGTTTAAAAGATCACCAATGTAAATAAGCACTAACATTAGTTATTTAAATATTATTTCAACAACTGGAGTTAGTGATTGTTAAGATAGAGGCGACAGATCGATTTTATTTTAATATGTGGTTTTAAGTAAAAAATAACAGTACTTACTTGATTAACATGTCGCAAATAGTAATATATCAAAAAATTATGAAAATCCATCCAATAGAACAACTGCTATTGTGTTTTTAGTAAAAAAAAAAAAAGTCTACCTCTGCTACATCGGCCATTAAAGTGGTGAAAAAGGATATAAGTATGTCACCTTTATTCACAATTTTTAAAGTGTTCACACATAGGGAAAATGCAATTTCTCCTCAAATTTCCCTAAAAATTACTTTTAATTATAAATAATTTTCTACTCAATGAATTTTCGTAATTTTTGGATAGATTACTATTTTCAACATGACACATAAGCAATTACTGTTGCTTAAAATCATATATATATATATATATACATATATATATATATATATATATATATATATATATATATATATATATATATATATATATATATATTAATCGATTTGTCGACTCTATCTTAACAAGCACACTGAAGTTTTTCATGAATATTTGAGTCAATAATGAAAACGGATGCCATTTGTATCAGAGTTAACTCCCTTTATTAAGATGGTTGTACAGTTCCTTTGAAAACAGTAGCAACGTGTATTCCGTCGACATCACAGTACTGGGTAAGTATCACTTTTCGTGCCTTCCACACGATTAAATTAACCAAATCAATTGCTTGAAAATCTTCCTTTTGTATCGACGTCTTTAGAAAACATAACGAAAATTCTAATCGAATCATTTAAAATGTTAAATTATGTCTTTTAATCAAAGACCTGAGCGAATTTTAAATTAGATATCCCAGAATGCAAGCGACTTCCGGTTTCCGTAATCCGTCTGATTATTGTAGCAGCCATAAAGTTTTTAACTCGTACAGACCATATTTTAATCAAATCGCTTGACATCCTTTAAAAAACACTTCCAAAATAGATTTTTTTTTAAATAATTATACTTCATATTATTTTAGACGAGGAGTATGTGATTTGTATTTTGTATTTTATTTAACGATTGTTGAAAATTGCATTAATTCATTATTTTTTTTTTTTTTCGACAACCCAACATTACAATTCTTGTACGTTAGTTAAAAATATGGAATGCTCACATGGATATATATATATATATATAGATAGATATTTTTTTTTCTTTTTTTTTCGTGTGTTTTTCTGATTTTTTTTTCTTTTTCTTGTTTTAAATTACACCAAAATAGATTTAATCTCAAGAATTAGATAAAATGGGGAGGGTGGGGTGCGGTGCTACTGTTAACTATTCTGTACCTTCACTCATTTAGCCGATCTGAAACCCTCGCTTTTTTTTTTTTTTTTTTTGTAGTAATTAAAGCTATTTGTTTCGTAGAAGAGTATTGTGGCATTCGGTCAATTTAACTGGCTTATATTGAAGATTTCAACTTCCAGATGCCTGCCATTGAAACAATATTGGCTTTTTACATATCACCTGAATAGGAAAACGTGCAGTGTAAATAAACCAGCTTTATTTTCGTTTCAAGAACCCGAATTTAATTTTATGTAGTTGCCTTTCTTTCAGCTGTTTATATATATATATATATATATATATATATATATATATATATATATTATATATACGGTCCTTCTATAGATTAGCCGATAACGAGTTAAAGACTACACAAAATTGAATTTGGGTTCTTGAAACAAAAACAAAAAAAAAACAGAAACACTGGTTTATTTACGTTGCATTTAAATCATAATTGCTTTTATTTTATGCAGACATTTTATTTTTCGAAAATTATTGCATTTCACATCGAGTCTTAGTTATCCAAAATAGCCACATTATAACCCCCCCCCCCAATACTTTTAAAAAGTTGTTTCGGGTTTGTATTACTGTACACATAGATTCGAAAAAGTTGTCACAAAACAAATATATAACGAATAAATGTTATCAAAGGCAAGATAAGTTACTCTTCTACCTAACTGGATAATTTTTTAGTGTTTTTATTTAACGTCACATGTTTATTCAGCTCGAAAAACAGTGTTTACCGATGTATTGGAAAATTAAAAATGGCGCCCGACTCTCTTTGACACGGTAAGTTTGGGAAAAGGAGTTAAAAATAAAAAACTAGACAAAATACTGTTAAAAACCCACCGAATATATGTCAGCCTATGTCACGGTAACATATATTGAGCGAGTTTCTAACAGTATTTTATCTAGTTTTTTATTTATAACTCCTTTTCCCAAACTTACCGTGTCAAAGAGAGAGTCGGACGCCATTTTTAACTTTCCAATACATCGGTAAACAGTTTTTCCAGCTGAATAAACATGTTACATTAAATAAAAACACTAAAAACTTGTCCAGTTAGGTAGAAAAGTAACTTATCTTGCCTTTGATAACATTTATTTGTTATACGTTTGTTTTGTGACAACTTTTTCGAATCTGTGTATAGTAATACAAACCTCGCCATAAACAAAAACAAATAAATTATCCCCCGTTGCTAAAAAAAAATAAAAAATAAATAAATAGCATAGGCGATTAACAATTTCCAACAGGGGAAAGGGGGGGGGCGAAATAAACAAATAATCAACAAATAACTTCTACCAAAGGCAAGAAAAGATTTAAAGTATGGCAAACTAGAAGAGTACTTGACGGAAACAATGTTAGGTCAGACATAATTCCTGATATTAAAAACTTCTTGTCTTGGGTTGGTTACTATTCTGGTTTAAAAGGTTTTGTACTAATTTTTATTTATTGATTTATTAAATTGTTAGAGGAAAGTACAGAATAGTTAACAAAGCCCCCCCCCCTTCCCATTCACTCCATGTTAAGAGTGGTTTTGTAAATAACCGGCAGATTACAGATCGTGCTGAAATGTTATTAATTTAGCCATTCTTAACATGGGCTTAGTAATGCAAATGATGCCGCCGACACGGACTTGCCTACTATCACGAACGATGATGCCGACATGGACTCGCTTAGTATCACCAATACGAACACAGACTGCGAGCGACCTACAAAGCATGAATGGTGTTCTCATATCACTCCTGGACGAGTGCATTCTCGTACGTCAAGTGAGAGCATGCACACACCGTTCTTGGAAGCTTCCGTGCATGCTGTTAAAAAAAATCAAGCTGATAAAAACGGTATATGTCCATGCCGAAAATATTATTTTAACTCTATATACCTATGTAGTTCATGGGATTGGCAGAGTTTGTAAAATTATTATTAGGAATTTTATGTGCTGGAAGTTATGTACACTTGGCGATATGCAAGTAGCCGGAGACTATGGCAAATTTTGTTTGCATGCCAAGAAAAATGTGTTGGTTGTCCTCGGATTGACACAGTTTAGTTAGTAGTTTTCTTCCATAGCCCTTGAGCCCTGGAGGGACATAGGCCGTCTACAACTTTTTTGTAGATGGTTTTGTAGCGAGGAGTTCTTTTTACAGAGTGAGGGTGCTGGCCCCATGCCCAACCTCCCCAGAAGGTACATACAGCGCCTCGCCTTCCCAAATGGTCACCCATCTGGTACTGGCCAGGCTCAACGTTGCTTAACTTCGGTGATCTGGCGAGAACCGGTGTGTCAACGTGATTGTGCCATACTAGTAGTTTTCTTCTTGAGGCTAAGTTTTTTTTAAGCACAAATGTGTTTCTTTTAAATAAAATTCAAAGACAGGTGATCGGTTATGCGAAAGATTGTTTCTGATTGGTTAAATCCTGATATAGGAAACCAACTGGGAGCAGTGGCAGTAGCACACTCAGGGAGTATACTATAGTTGGCAGTTAGAATTTTTTCAAAGGTATAGATCTCTCGATACTATGAATTCACCAATCGTAGATGTTGATCGATACATTTTTCCTGAAAATGGACTCCAGAGAGATTTCTAGATGAAAAATATGAATCTGTTCCAATTAGCCCTTGAGTATCGATACACTCTACAATGGAAGGTTTTACTGTGCTTAAATTTGTTCTTAATTGTGACAACTGAATGCTTTGAGAATCCCAAGTGTGATAGAACGCATGATGTTGGACTGGTGCATCAACCAATAGTCTATTTCTATTGGACAAGTTCCAAAAATGAGTCTCCAATATAATAGGTCCCACACTGTCAACCATGTGCCAATCTCTCTCTCTCTCTCCCATCACTGCAAATACTTGTCATAAGCCATCTTCATAAGTAATCAAATCTTATATATATATATTATTCCTTAATTGGAATTTTTTATTTTGAGATGAGCATTTTTATGTTAATTTTATATTTTTTATTTCGGACTATTAGTCTCATCTTTATTAGTTGTTGTTTGTTTGTTTTTTTTATTGGTTCACAACGTTTTGGCCAACTTCCTCTGGCCTTCGTCAAGTGGTAACCGCGACAGATAGGAACTTCGAATCTCCTAACTGCATTCTCAGCCATCACTGCCATCCGTAGTTGTCGTTGTCTCACCACATTTTTGACCAATTACCTCTGGCACGCTTTGGGTGGGATTGAAACCGCTATCTTCAGACAATGTTCATCTGGAACCGTAGAGATTCAACGTCTCTATCAACTGCGCCACGGGCCCCGAAGGGCGATCAAGGTTGGATTCTTTGATCTTATAAATCCACATTTATTCATTATCTGATCTTCCATAGTCGGGTCCGTACCGATTGGTATATATATATATTATTCCTTAATTGGAATTTTTTATTTTGAGATGAGCATTTTTATGTTAATTTTATTTATTTTTTTTTTTTTTTATTTCGGACTATTAGTCTCATCTTTATTAGTAACAAACAAACAACAACTAATAAAGATGAGACTAATAGTCCGAAATAAAAAAAAAAAAATTAACATAATCAAATCTTATTCATCATTTTCTATCCTCATAATATTCTTCATTCGGTTAACAATCTATTATCCATCTCATAACCCTTATCTTCGAGTTGCTTTTAGTCTTGATAATTGGTAACTAATTTGAGGACCTTGCCAAGGCTGCTGTAAAGATGGACTCCCTTTACTGTGCTAGAAAATTACTAACCCCTGAGAGTATTCTATAAAGCCACCAGTCGCCCAGTCATGGAATGTTGTCACATCTAGTCTGAATCTGCTGTGGCTATCCATTTCAAAGCTGGAATTGGCTCTCCAGATGTAGGCCTGGGTGGGTGATAAGGAGACCTAGGTTTGCTCAGTTACTAAGGTCCTCTTTTTGGTGTTGCAGACAAAGTCCGATGGAAAGGCAAACCAATATGGTTGGAACCAGCGCAGCTTCAGGAGTTGCCAGAAAGGTGTTGTAGTGCTTCACTATCTGCCTATCGGGACTCCAAACTACATTTTTTGCCAGGGCTTACTGCCTTAGCCTTCCGCAAGGCAGTGAAGCTATTTGTCGATAGCTGGTGAAAAAGATAGGTCTAAGGCTCCTAAAATTCATACTAGAATTATCTGCATGGACACATGACATAGTATTTGGTAAAATTTAGTTGTAAGTTACACTCTTATGGAGGTTGAAAGTTCAATCCTCAGTGCGGGTGACACTCAAAATACAATTGTGAATTATTTAGAACTTTTACCCAGTCAGGACTGCTGAAATGACGTGGATTAAATAAAGGGTTCTGTTTGACGTTACTTGCAAGATGCACCTGAAGAAGGCCGAAGATTACAGCGACCGAAACGTTAGAATAACACTGGAGATAAGAACTGTAGTCCAAATAATATGAATTATCGATCCTCATCTAAAAAATTCAGATACATTTGTATATTGTGAACATTAAAGTGACCACGGACATAAATATTCGCATAGCAGTAATCAATAGAGAAAAAAGCAACACAACACAATTAGCAACAAAACTGAAATGCAGAAGGTATCTGTAAAATTCCCAACAAAGTATATTCAAATGAAAAACAAGAAATGAATGGACTGTTTTTTTTATGTCAATCTTTATGTAAGCAAAAGCAATTGATATTGATAAATACTAAAAAGCAATCCGCTTATGATATTTTAATTTATGAAGATTACGTATTTATTATTATAGAGCCAATACTCCATTGATTATTATATTGTACCCAATATATAGTAGTGATGTCAAAATTTATATATATATATATATAATATAAAGTTGAACGTCTGTGTGTGTGTGTCTGGTCATGAATAGGCTCCTATATGGTTGACTATTTTAAAAAACTGATTACATATAATGATAGAAGATGTATCAAGGATCAGGAATGGGTATGTTTAATCTGGCAGAATGGTGGTTCATAAAAATTGTGGGGTCTGCATTCGCACCTGGCTCCCAAAGTATGGAAATAAAAAATGAAAAAAAAAAACGTTTACAAGGCTTTTTGATATAGATGTACATAAGAATACTTTGATAAGTATGTTTCAACTTAAATAGGGATGGTATAATAAAATTGTGGGGTCTGCGTTTGCGCCTCTACTCCATGTAAATATGGCACAAACTTTAACAAAGATTTTTCATATCTATTTGCGTAAGTATACTTTGATAATTATGTTTCAGTTTGAAGGAATATGGTATAATAAAATTATTGGGTGTTCGTTCACGCATGAGCTCCATAGAATGTAAATATGTCACAAAGTTTAACAAGGTTTTTTAAAAGGGGTGAGGGTCCACAATAACACCTTAACTTTAATCTTAATTCACATTAGCTTTTATTTATTTTTTTTAGTTGAATCATATTGTGTCAAATAAATTCACCTCATAAATTCACATTCTTATTAAAGTGAAAGCCAAAAAACAAAAGTCAGAACTTTATACAATTCTCGACACTAATTTCGCATAACTGTTTTTTTCCTTCTCCACTTGCACGTGGCACTCTTTCGAAAATAGATAAGTAATAAACAATAAGAACGTTACTTGTTATCATGTCAAAAGAAGGAAAAAATCTTGCTCACGTGATTACGTGTCTTTTTAAAAACATTTACATAACCTTTTTATTTATATATCTGTTTAAGCTTTTTTCGTCAGTGTACTAGAAGGAATTCAGTTGATTAAACCCTTTCTACGTGTTCTTTACATTACAATAGTACAACCCTGAATCCAACGGTGCAATACTACACCGTTCAATACTGTAAAACTGAAACGAAGCTGTTCTGCTTGAAAAGGGCGCCAGATTCTTTGCTTTAAAAAACTAAAGTAATTACGTGTTTACTTTTTTAATATCCCATTTTGCTGTTTCGGATTATTTTACTAAAGTAAGTAAAGCTTCATTATTTTTCAAAACTGTTTTTATTTCTTCGTTTTTCGATATTTCGTCGATATTATTTCGTAAGAGTGTTTAGCAGAAAAGCCAACAAATGACTACCCGAAAAAATAAAGAAATAAATGTTACCATAGTCAATAAAAGTTTAGTTCATGTTTTTTTTTTTTTTTTTTTTTTTTTTTTAAATAGTTTTTAATGCTGTTTACTTGAAATAATTTCAGAGAACCGAAATTAAAACGAAATTTGAGGCGATAACTACTTAAATGAATTTTTATATAAACTACACATGCCATAATCGAATATTCCTCAAGCGCAAAATAATGGAAAACATTAATGTTTATAAATATTCCTTACGTTGACGGAACTCTCTTAAATTGTTAACACAGAATGCTCAGGTGCCCCTCCTTCAAATTGAAAACGGGGTTCTCCATTTCAAAGTTGCTGCCATTTTGATTTTTTTTTTTTAAACCGGTTCGTGAATTAAAAAAAATTAAAAAATTTATTACAAACTACTTAAAAATACAAACCAATGAACTTTTCTACCATAAAAGTAACTTTTATTGACTATGGTAACATTTATTTCTTGTATATTTATATTATTATATACATAACATTTTCTCTTTGTAAGGAAACATCATTTTGTTGGTCACTCTTGGCTACGAATGGAAACAAAGTTGATATAAAAAATATATTTTCGCAAAAATTATCTTTACTTTCATCATATTTTGCTTATGGTAAAATTTTTGAGTATCAAAACCTATCTCTTTACAACCCCTTCCTTTTCATAACCTATCATACTTTCATCAATCACAGTCCATTTTCTGTAGACTGTTTTTGAACCCAGTCAACGACAGGTACTTCTGCTAGTGTATATATGTATATATATGACTTGGATGCCATCAGATAGAATCGAAACCAACACATAAAGTGTTCCAGACTTAGTCGTTAAGTTTGAAAAGTTTGCTAAAAAATTAAGTCATGATTTTTTTTTTTTTTTTAGGCATCACCACTTATCAAGGCTAAGAGGCCACTCGAGGATAGGGTTTAAAGAGTGTAAAGTAGTCGATTGGACAATATAGTAATCGTTAGTAATGGAAATTCGGTAAATTTGTTAACTTAAGTGGAACGGCTCCTCAAGAACTTGTTTATGTTGGACTTGAAGACAACCATATTGTAGTCAGCTGGAAAGCAGGCAAACGGAAGACAGTTCCACAGGCGTGCAGTTTTAAGAAAGAAACTTTGTTCATGGAATCTATGTTTAGGTTTAGGCACAGATAAAGAGTGTGGGGAAATTATTGATAGTGTTTTCAGCTAGACGAGTGTTTTTGTGAAAGTTTGGCAAGGGGGGGGGCATAGATTGGAGCTCAAACAAGCACTTGCCATGAAAATAACAATAAAGCAGTGACAGGCTCGCAAGATCTCTAAATTTGAGACAGTGGAAACAAATTCAGACGTTTAATATATATATATATATATACACATATAATGGTCGGGTCACCGGCGACTAAAATGGTTCCCCCACCAGACTTGTTTGGTGAGGAGGGCGGCTAGTCTCCCTGAAGGATTAAAAACAAGACCTTCCAAAGGGCGAATGAACTTTTTTTCTGGGTCAACGGCCAACTAGCACCGTGTATATTTGTGTGTGTGTATATGTGTATTGGGGTAGAGAGGGCTCCCGTAAGCCGTGGTGAAGGCAACCTTTCTAGGAGAAGCAAATCTCTGATTTAAAAAACCATAAAGCGGAAGACCAGTACCCGCATTAAGCTGGTCTGCAGTTTAATTTGTTGCTGGCTATCTTGCTCTTGCTTGTTGCTGGATCTCAACATTTTGAACCGAGAGAGAGACTTAGCTGTCGTACAAAGCTAAGACTCTGTAACATCATATTTGTATAGATACTCCCTCAGACATTTGGGCTCATGGATTTTAAATGTCTGAGGGAGTGGCACTCGTCTGACAAGACGTTGCAATCATCATATATATATATACAAGATTCAAGCAAGCAAGGACCATCGGATGGTCCGTAGGGTTTTATAATTATTAAGATAGACAGAAAGCTAAGAGATTAAATAAATCCAAAAAGACAAAACAAAAAATGGATATACGGACGAATTCACACTGCAATCAACCGTTGTTCGCTTGTAACTGTACATGCATTTCAACATACGGCAGAGATTGGAATAAAGTTATTCTACAACTACAACAATCGAATCAAAATGAGAATGTTATTTATTTATTTATTTTTTTTTTTTAAAGGAGTTACCACTTATCAAAGCCTGGAGGCCACTCGAGGATAAGGGTTAATGAGTGTACAGTAGTCCATGGGAAAATGTCTAAATACGGCCATCAGCTGGAAAGCAGGAAAACAGAACAGTTTCACAAGCGTGCAGTTTTAAGAAAGTTTTTTTCATCGAATCTACATTTAAGTTTAGGCACAGATAAAGAGTGGGGGAAATTATTGATAGTGGTTTCAGCTAGAATGGTGTTTGGAAAGGGGGGGGGCATAGATTGGAGCTCAGATGAACACTTGCCATCAAAATAAAAACAAAGCAGAGACAGGCTCATAACGTCTCTTCTGTGGGAAAGAGGTTGCAGGGAATAGAAAAGGGTATCCTCCACTAGGCTACCAAGTCTATTTTGAACTCTGTCAAAGCAGGATAAGATGCTTCTAGCAACTTCTGCCCAGAAGTAGCAACAGTACTCCATCTTCGGACGTACTTGGCTATATAAGTAGAGAATTGCATCAGCAGCGAGATATCTACTGGAGCGTTAGAATGATTCCACTATTTTTTTCTTGTGATCTTGGCAATGGATTTGATGTATGTATTTCATTTCAGATCAGGAGTAAAGGTCAAATCCAGAAGCTTGTCAAAACATGCAGCCTCCCTAAGACGAAAGTCATTCATTTCAATTGATGCCAGACGGGGATCAGTGTTGATGATGTAAAGATAGAAGCTTGGTTTTAGATGTATTAAAATTAACCAGCCACCTCTTTCCCCATTGTACCACGTGATCAAGATCAGAGGAGAGAGAATCAGAGAGAACTTGGTCATTCACGGCTTTTGAAGTGTTGCCGTAGATTGTAGTGTCATCAGCATAAATGTCTACAAATGATTTTAGGATGTGATTTGGGAGATCATTGATGTAGATCAGGAAGAGAGTTAGGCTCAGGATGGACCCCTGAGGAACTCATTAATACTGTGAGCTGATTTCTGCCCATCAACCACTACTCTTATGAACCTATCAGAGAGAAATTATTTACTAATTGAGAAGACATTTCCAGTTATATCATAGCTGGATATCTTGTGGAGTAGACCTTTATGCCATGGCGTATCAAAGGCCTTTGATATGTCAAGCAATTGTCCTAGAAAGGAAGCCTCCGTTGAGAGATGCACTCACCCTATGAGATATGACTGTAGAACTAGCAGAACGGAAACCATATTGCACGTCACTAAGGAGGTTATTTTTGCTGAGGTGATTGACTACTTCTCTATTTAACACAGATTCCAGCAACTTACTCATGACGCACAGGAGACTGATTGGTTTGTACTGAGGAGATTCCGATCACCTAAAATCCTTAAATATGGGGCATACTGATAAGGTTTTCCAAGGTGTTGGGAACCAATTCTTCTTAAGACAATGCTTAAACAGCTTTGTAAGTACAGGAGCTAGTTCTGGTTGAAGCTTTTTCAGCACTATAATTGGAATGCAGTCAGGGCCAGTTTTACTGAAATCAAGGTTTTTGATTAGCTTGACAACATTGCGCACAGATGTTTGTATGTCGCATAGCGTGTTTTCAGATACAGGAGGAGGAGATACAGTTGGTTGGCAGCCTTGATCGCATGGGGTAGAATTAGTTGCAAAGTTTTGGGCAAAAGTTTGGCTTTGTCCAATGCTGACGAGATTACCTCAGGCCAGGTGTTGTTAGGATAGAGCACATGTTTTTGTTCAGGACCCTGTTTGTTATTTGCCAAAACTGGTGGGAACCAAGGTGCTGTTCAACTACTTTGGACTTAACAGACTGAGCATACAACTCTCTCGTGTTCTTTATTACTCTTTTACAGTTGTTGCTAGCAGCCCTGAAAACGGATTTAGTCTCAATACATTTGTTACATTGGAAGCAATGGAAAAAGTGATTTCTGTGTGCAATGGCAGTAGTACATTCTGGAGAGAACCATGGCTGGTTGTTAGGTTTTGCTGGAATTTTTTAAAGAGTATGAAACGGTCTATACCTAAAATTAACCATTCCGTCAGGTCTGATACTATAGAGGACAGATTCTTTTTAAATATAAAACGCAGAGGTAGATCTGATATAAATCTACAAAAGCTATCCCAGTCAGCTAAAGAGTATCGATATGCAGTATGATGGAGAGGTACATCTGAGGACTTATTACATTTTGTTTTTATCTTAACTGAGACAACTAAGTGGTCAGAAGATTCCAGTAGAGACAGAACAGAGAATGAACAAAGTTCAAGACAAGTTGTCAGAAAAAGGTCTAGGAGACTTGCATACTGACCGTCACTGTCGGGCACACGGGTGGGTTCGTGAACCATCTGAGTTAGGTAAAAATCAATAGAGAAATTGTGACAGAAACACCCCTCATCACCTCTCTAATTTGAGTCGGCTAACCATTGCACATTGTGAACATTGAAGTCTCCTCCACAGATGTGAATGTTAGCCAAAGGATGAGCAGACAGAATGTGATCAATTTTCTCAGATATGCTCTTAAAGATAGTAACTCCGCTGTCGTGGGTGCGATAGAGAGCAAATAAAAATGCAGTGGTGTGAGTAAGTGCAACCCAGAAGCACATATAGGGTAATTTAGGGTCTTCTCTCGCGATGTCCCTACCACATGGAAAGCCATCTCTAATGTAGGCATATATTTCATGCCCATAACGATCTTGGGGGTCAGATTTTGATATGTTAGAGTATCGTTTAATTATGAACTCATCTAGGGAAATAGTCGGTCTAATGCCAGTTTTGCTTTGGAATAATAGGTCTGGTTTATTCTCATGTAATTGGGTTTCAACCTCTGGAAGGTTGGAACATAGACCCCTGATATTGGAGAAGGAGACGTGGTAGTGGAAGTTGGAGTTCTGGGTTTAATCGTGTATTTTTTCTGAAGACTTTTCATGATGGAGTTTTGGGATTTGTGGAACAGGTCGACAGAGTTGGTTAGAGCAGGGCAGAGAGGGAAAGTAAAGGGGGAAAAAGAAACAAAGTAATTTTTTTTTTTTTTTTGTAACCTATGATAAGGTAAAACCGTAATAATTACCCACTAATATGGCATCAAGAAGCCCCACCAGAAGCTGCTGCATGATCCAGAATCCATTCACCAAATGGCAATACAGCAGCCACAGCACTTTGCACCTGCTGATTGGATGACCTCCTTAGTGGTTAATCCAAGGTTCGGGGCCCTGGCTATCAGCGGATAATGTCAACTCAGTAACATAGCTACAAGGATAGACATAGAAACAGAAAATTTCTGACATCTCGACGATTGCTCACACAAAAATCCTGCTGATCTTGAATACAGCTTTTTCTTCTCCTTTGTCAGAAAAATCACTTGTTCTAAATGAGGACTGAGCGACAAATTAGGAGGAGCGAGAGTTACGGGAGTTTCCAATAATGCATCTACAATGCATTGTCTACTCTCCATAATGTGTGTGTGTGTGTGTATGTATGTATATATATATATATATATATATATATATATATATATATTATTATTTTTAAAATGTAATTATCCACTGACATGTGTTTTGTCATCTACAACTCATCAGATGGCTGAATCCGAATCAGGGGAGTCGTAGACGATGAAATGCGTATCAGTGGATAATTATATTTTAGAAATAATACATATGCCACTCCCCATTTGGGGGTACCAAATTTGGTCAAAGAGAAAATTATTCCCAATTTGCATTTAGGTAAAAATGCACTTTGGTATAAATAATTGAATACGTTCAGAAAGTATCACAAAAACAAATGATACTAGTGCAGAGAGTGATCCGGACGTAAATAATAACGTTATTCAAAAAGCTATTCTTAACATGGGGAGGGGAGGGTGTTTTGTACCTATTCTATACTTCAACCTTACAATTGAATAAAAAAAAAAACATATCATAAAACTTTAATTAAACTTGGAAATGTGATTTAAAAAACAGTGTGGATCACTCTCTGCACTAGCACCAAACAAATAAATATAATTGATATATATAAGAGCAAATAGTTAATAAAACTTGGTTAAAAAACACTTTGAAATGAGTTAAAAACATATTTAATTTTAAAAGGAAACACTAAATAAGTGGATAGTCCTTAATCCGCGGAGTTTTGAAGAAATATTTTCCTTCTCATCAGAGGGTAGGAATTAGCAAAATGCGGGATCGGATTTTGCTTGCAAAAGTATTTGATGAAACTGATCATTTGATATTTGATTATTTTATATATATAATATATATATATATATATATATATATATATATAATGTGTATTATGGAAATTACTCCAGACAAAGCATGATGCAAGGAGCTAAAATGAAAATAATACTTTAAGGTCAAAAACTAATCAACAATAATTATCAAATGGATAGATTCTGACTTAGAAAACAGCAGTTCTGCACTCTTTGTCAGAAACATCGCTCATGGAATGTGAGGATTAAGGGATAATATAAAGGAAACGAGAGTTACAAAACTGCCGAAAGTAAATTCCAGACTCACTTTCTACTCACCTTGAGCTGTTCAAATAGATGAATTTATCTAGCTTCCACTTTGAGGGTCCTGGATATGACTTTAAACTAAATCCAGTGGTGAGGCCCTAACTTGCGGGCTTTGGGGAGTGTGGAGCCACCCTTTAATTACCATTGCTCCCAGGTCCACTCTGACCCAGAGTGCTAGTACCTGTTAGGGTCCCAACTCTGGGTTAAATAGAAACTGACTTGAAAACAACAAAAATATTCTATTAAAAAAAAAATTTCTTCAAAATCACTGGATTCGGCATTAAATAACCTGAAAAGGGTTGATATGCCGTAAAACAAAAACAACCAACCAACCAATCCACTTTGAGAGAAATATGAAAAATTTTGGTGCTTCTATATTATAATAACGAAAAAAATATTGAATTTCAAGCAAAACAAATGGTACCTACATAATTGTCATGTCCCAAATCGTAACATATCCAAAAATTATGAAAAATGATAAAGTAGAAAAATAATTATTAATGCAAAAATAAATTTGTGAAAGAAAGCGAAATCACTGTTATGCTTACTAAAAAAAAAAAAAAGATAAGCTGACAGGGGAGATAATTAAGTTCTGTTGCTTACGTCACGTAATAAACATAATTTAAAATGTCGGAAAACTTTCTTCAGCTGATATGCATCTGTTTTATAACCGGGCGAGAGCTTGATATGAGTATCTAAAACGGTCCCCTATTATCAGGTTTGAAACTGACGGTACTGATGACTTGTTTCATCTAAACTTTCTGTAAATAAAAAATATGAATAATACGCTCTTATTCTCTAAATTTTTTTCTTATAATAACGCACTCTGCTGGAATCCTTTTTTCAAAATATATATATGTATAGGATTTATTTCTTTCACATTTAATATGGCTGTCACAGTGGGCGAATTGTTAAGGATATTGGATAGCAGTTATTTTTATCCAGGGTTTAAATCATTTGACTATAGGCACAGTTAGAGATAAGCCACACTGATGATGGTTAATGACCATGAAACATGTCTGTGAATAATAAACATTTATTTATGAAAAAATAATTATCATAACAGCTCCATTCAACTCGAGCACTTTAAATGAAATATGAACAGTTTCTTAAGGGATTTTATCTTCGGGCCCCCTAAATCAACAGAGATTAGACCATTCCTAAAGGACCTGGTCCCTGTTGATTGCAGCCCTAATTTTTTTTTTTTTTCAATTAAAGGAGCAAGGACCAAGGTTTCATTTAAAAAAAACAAAACAAAAAAAAAAGGGTTTTTTTTTTTTTTTTTTTTTTTTTAAAGGTTTTAAACTTCGGACTTTACAGGTAAATTTCTAAAACAAACAGTTCTTTGTTTTAAATTTGAATATATTATTTATTGACCTTTTCTCTTCAATTTGTGATATATAAGACTTTGGTACATAAATTAATCATTTACTTTTTAATAGACATTTCAAAATGGGAGGCGTGAATTATTCGACCCCCTGTCTTTCCAAACTTATAACTCCTCGAAAAATGTAATTCAAGCCCTAATTTTTTTTTCAATTAAAGGAGCAAGGACCAAGGTTCCATTAAAAAAAAGAAAAAACAAATAACGTGGTTTAAAAAAAAAAAGGTTTTAAACTTCAAACTTTACAGGTAAAATTCTAAAAAACACTACTTGTTTTTTGTTTTAAATTTGAATTAAATAATTAATTTACTCACCGAAAAGTAAATAATTAATTTACTCACAAATTGAAGAGAAAAGGTCAATAAATAATATATTTATTGACCTTTTCTCTTCAATTTGTGAGTAAATTAATTATTTACTTTTTAATAGAAACTTGAAAATGGGGGGAGGGGGGGCGTGAATTAAAAAAAAAAACGTTTGTCTAAAATATTATATTCAGTTTATTGGAAAGAACATAAAATTTCACATTGACCCTGAAAATATCGTAAAAATAGAATCAATAGAAAAATTTTGATAAATGTTTGAAGTTTAAAAATTGAAAAATATTGAGTTCGGAAAATTCATTACTGTTTTAAAAAAAAAAAAAAAAAATTTCTATTACTTTTAAAACAACTTTAATAGTTTATTTTGGAAGTATAATCCATAAAGAAAATAAATAACCCACTTTTAACGGAGAAATTACGAGATTTTTATATTTTATTCGCAGTTTCGTGTTAGGGGTGTTAAAAATTCCTACAAAAATTCTGATACACCTAGTGTAATGCTGGTTCTGTGCAATTCTAGGAGGTTAACCATCCCAGGTTTTGCCTTCTTCTCTTTGAGAAAGAGTTTATTGTTAATCGCCTGAAGCGCCCTTACTAGAGAATGCCGACAAGGCTGACCAGGCATTTTTTCAAGTCAGAGTTCCCCTCCTCTAGAGCACTGACTTCTTGATCCCACTTTCCAACCCTGATGTCACAGTTCTTGCAGTGGGAGAGAACTAAATACCGTTAAAGAATATTGTAAAAGTTCTCTCCCTTGGCGAATAGAATCCATTCTGAAAAATTACTGTATACAGTAGAACCCCGGAATACGGTGAACTAGGATACGTTTTTTTTTTTTTTTTTTTTTTTTTTTTTTTTTTTTTTCAGGTTACGATGAGGAATACAATATTTTTCCATCCCCTGGTTACGGTATTTGCCCCGCCTTACAGTGTTATTTATAATGTTATTTGATTATATACATGTGTAATTTTTAATGACATATCCCGGGGTTCTACTATATAGCATTTATTTCACTCACTTTTGATATGGCTGTCTGATGGACAAAAATTGATAGTAGATTGATATTAACAAGTAGCAACCCCAGTCCAAGGTTCAAATCGTCTGTCAGTACAATTATAGCAGGCAGCCCAGCATTGCCTGGTCGTAAAATATGCTTAAATATGATATTTTAATTTATGCAGATTTTGTATTTATTATTATAATCAGTTCTTTATTGATTATTATATTGTACCTAATATATATTAGTGATTTCAGAAATTAAAAAAAAAATGACTTGGGTGCAATCAGCTGAAATCGAAACCAAAACATACAGTGCTCCAGCATAATTTACCATCTGAACTAAGTCTGTATGCTTATCAAAACCTTAAAAATTAACATAGTTAAACATATAAATGTATATTTGTGCATGTGTCGAGGATACTTACACCTGCCAAATTCCAATTCTTCAACTTTGATCTCTTAGCAGCTACTTCTACCAGGTAAATACCAAAGCAAATATGCTTTACAGGTCCAAATTCCTTATATATCAAGTTTCAAGTCTGTTGACCAAAAATTGACAGTAGTTTGGTTAAGATCACTTTTTAGAGATCATTCAACACACACACTAGACATGGTCACTTATATTAGCATTAAAATCATTTTTATTTTTATTTTTTTTTTCAGGTTGGCACAGAATATAGAAATGGAACAAGCGGAAACTATAAAACCTTGCAGCCAATCTGAAGATGGTCCGAGTCCAAAACGACAAAAATTAAATAACTCTGAAAACCAGGTATGTCATTTCTTATTTTCTTTTTTTTATTAATTGTTTTTTTTTTTGTTTTTTTTTTAAATTCTTGCTGCAGTCTCTTTTATTAGATTTGTTAAAATGTTATATACATTTAATGTATTAAAGATAAGCTATAAAGTCTCGAAAAAATGCAAGAAATGGAAAGTTGTTGGTTTTGAGAAGGGTCGATAAAAACAAGTGATTTTCTGTGAGTGTAAGTACATGTATACATTTTTTTTTTTTTTTTTTAGACACTGTATGTATATATATATATATATATATATATATGTGTATGTATGTCATAACTCACTTCCACATACTAAAAAGTGAAGAACCCCCCCATGTATACCATGTTACGAAACTTATATGGTGAAACACCTTTTACTTGACTGCTATGACCTCACAAAAATTCGTCAACACTATTACAAGGCTACAAAATTAAAAGAACTCTTTGTAAAAAGAAAATCCTGAAACTCTTCTAAATTTCTTAAAAAGAGCAAATCTTTACCATAAAATATAAATACCATCAAATAACAAACTATACCAAAACATTGCCTGAATATACCCAGCAAAAATCGATTCTGAAAATATCTAAAAATTTAGATCTTATATACAGCATTAAATGACCCAAAGAAGGTTAATATGCCGGTTAAGCAAACAAATATATATATATATATGTAGGTGTGTATGTATTTAATATATAGAAAATTGCTTGTTTTTGTCTTCCCTTTTCAAGACTGACAGCTTTCCATTTTTTTGCATTGCAATAACCTAATATTTCCATGAATACATATCACACACAATGAGTCAAACAAACTACATCTCATCTATTATAATAAAGTTGTGTTTCAAAGGAAATCTACATTCAAGAAGTAACCTCATTTGTATATTACATTAAAGAAAATCTATTTTAATTAGTTCTGTTATTAATGGTTATTAGTAATAAGAATAGTTTTAATTGTTCTGTTTAGAGGTGTTATTTATAATTAATTTATATTTAATTTTATTTATTTTTTTATTATCAGGCAACATCAGTTGCATTTAAATACAGAAGTAAGCTTTATTTAAGCTATGAGAGTTATTTCTTGTTTGATTTTCATAGATGAATATGGATGTGTTAGGATATCCAGTGCATCTTAGTGAGTGACTAAACTATCCGCCCACCAATATTTCAACCTGGCTCTGATGGATATTCAGCTAATTATTGTATATTTTAAATTTTATTCCCAGAATTCTCTGACTGCTTCTGAAACTCCTCCTACAGTTGTAGCACAGATAACTGCCACAGAAAATGGCACTTCCAAAAGGGTGCCAGATATAATTTATGAAAAACCTTTAGGCGAGACAGATGTGGGAATTTCAGAGTACATTAGCAAACACAAGGGCTTTCATGCAATCCTGAAACAGAGGTAAATGTTTGCTTGTTTTTTTTTGTTTTTTTTTAAATGTTTTTGTTTTATTTGGCTTGTTCTCATCTTGAGTGTGATTATGTTATGACTCATGGCATAGTGGATAAAGTACTTGGTAAAATCCAGTTGTAAGTTATACTCTTCTTAAGGCTGAAAGTTCAATTCTCTGTGTGAGTGTCACTTAGGACTTCTACCCAGTCATGACTGACGGAATGAGAACATTCTATCCCCGTGAATTAAATAAAGAGTTTTGTTAAAAATTCCGTGCAAATTCCAAAATGCAACAAGATACACCTGAAGAAAGGCAGAAGTTACGTTGATCGAAATGTTGTGCGAATAATTTAAATGATACAAATTGATTAATTTATTTATTGTGGACTATTATCTTCATCTTTTTTAGTTGTTGTTTCCCGTTTCAGCCAATTATCCCTCTGGCCTTCACCAGGTGGTAAACGCGACAGGATAGGAACTCCGAATCTCATTCCAATTAAATAATATAAACACAAATTGAGTTTTATTATCACAGCATTTTGGTCAATGTAACCGCCATCCTTCTTCAAATGTATCATGTTGAACTCTGAAATCTTTCTGTTAAACTCAGGAATCTGTGCAGAATTTCAAATGGAATCCTTTATTTAATCCACGGGGGTAGCATGCTCTTGTTCCATCAACCATAACTAAGTAGAAGTCTTAAGTAATTTGCAATTGTATTCTTGATATTGCCCACACTCCAGATTCCAGAAGAATTGAATTTATTCCATCCATGGAGCTTAGATTGAGCTCATTACACGATTTTGTAGTGTAATTTCAAATTTTTTGCTAACAGCAGATGTGCTAAGTTATATCTCATAGGATTAGCGAATCTCTCGACGGAGGCTTCCTTTCTAGGGTAATTGCCCTTGACATATCAAAGGCCTTTGATATGTTATAGCATAAAAGTCTACTCCACAAAGTCTTCTGCTACTGTATAACTAAAAATGTCTTTTCAATTATTAAATCATTTCTCTCTGATAGGTTCATAAGAGTAGTGGTTGATGGGCAGAAATTAAAAGCTCGCAGTATTAATGCTAGAGTACCTGAAGGGTCCGTCCTGGGCCGAACTCTCTTCCTGATTTACATCAATGATCTCCCAAATCACATCTTAAGATCATTCGTAGACATTTATGCTGATGACACTACAATCTATGGCAACACTTAAAAAGCTGTAAATGACCAAGTTCTCTCGGATTCTCTCTCTTTTGATCTTGAGCAATGGAGAAAGAGGTGGCTGCTTAATTTTAATACATCTAAAATCAAGCCTCTATCTTTATATAATCAATGCTCTGATCCCCATCTGGCATCAATTGAAATGAATGGGTCTCATCAAAACATGGAACCTCTTCAAGACAATCTTCTGGGTCTGACCTTTACTCCTGATCTGAAATAGTACACATGCATCAAATCCGTTGCCAAGGCTGCTGGAAAAATAGTGGGATCATTTTACTGCTCCAGTAGATATCTCCCTGCTGATGCAATTCTCTACCTTTATATGAGCAAAGTATGTCCAAGGATAAAGTACTGTTGTCACATCTGGGCAGGAGCTGCTAGAAAGATTTTATCCTGCCTTGACAGATTTCAAAATAGATTTTGTAGCATAGTGGGGGATGCAATTTCTTTCCCCGAGAAGAAATGTTACGAGCCTGTCTCTGCTTTATCATTATTTTCATGGCAAGTGCTCATTTGAGCTCCAATTTATGGTTTCCCCTGGCCCGACTTTAACAAAAAACATTCGTCTAATTAAAACCACTATCAATAATTTCCCCCACTCTTTATCTGTGCCTTAACCTAAATGTAGATTCCATGAACAAAGCTTCTTTCTTAGAACTGCACGCCTGTGGAACTCTCTTCTGATTGCCTGCTTTCCAGCTGATTACAATATGGTTGTCTTCAAGTCCAACGTAAACAAGTTCTTGATGAACCGCCCCCCCCTAAGTAATCCAATTTACAAAATTCCCACTACTTATGTTTACTACGCTATAATCACATTGACTAATGTATACCCATTAACCCTTATCCTCGAGTGGCCTTCGAGCCTTGATAAGTGGTGATTCCTGTATTTCTGTGTAAAAAAAAACAAAAAAAAAAGTTTTTAAATTTTTTTCTGTTGAATTTTTTATTATATTTAAATGTTTTACTTCAGTATTTTCATTGTTACGCTTCAATAATCAGCGACGCTCAGCAGAAGCTGGTGGGTGATGTCATGTTCTGAAAAAAGTCAAGCGGCTATTTAGTTAAGTCTGGTTCAAATTCTACACAAATACCATGTTTTTTAATAATATTTGTTGAATGTTTCTTTTTGTTTATCCGCTATTATCATTAACATTGTTATTACTCTTATTACTCTATTGTTTATTGGTCCCCAGACAAAAGGAGGGTAGACCTGTAAATTCACCCTTGTCCGTTCGTCCGTCCGCACTTTTCTCAATAACTGCACCTTGAAATTTTTTTAAATTTTGTACAAACGTAAACCTGATATAAGTAAAAAAAAATTACAGAACGGATTTTCCGGGGAAAACTCCGGTTGCTCCTCTAAGGGTGCCTTTCAGGTTAAAATGGCTAAAATTGACACTTTTGTCCTTATAAAAAAAAATTGATGCCTTGGATTTTTATAAAACTTTCTGAAAAGTTGTAACTAACTGATTTCTATATAATTTTGTTTGTCTATACTTCGCGATAACTCTTTCTTTTAAGGCTAATAAAAACACTCTATTTTTGGGACTATTTTACCATATTTGTCCAAAATTTTCTGTGTATCTCTATTTAGCAGTTTTGCATAGTGCTGAACTCAAATTTAAATATGTTAAGGCTTTGGGAACTTTTGGAGTTAAATGGGGGAGGGGGCAAATGATGAACTTAGTCATTTCTTTTTTTTTTTGCATGGTGCAGAACTCAAATTTCCATATGTTAAGGCCTAAAACTGCACCATTTGTCCATTTTCACCATGATTTGACATCCCCTGGGACTTTTTTGGGATAAATGAAGTTGGGGTGGGGGGGTGCTGAACTTAGTCATTTTTTTTTTTTTTTTATGCCTTGTTCACTGTGCACTCACGGTGAACCATGCATGTTTCACATGTTGTTATTGATCTTCTTTGTATTAATATTGCCAACATTATATAGTATTGGTTTTCATTAATTCTAGCTTAGGCTAGGTGTTTTCAAATTGGGGTCGATGGACTGCAGAGGATCCAAAAAGATATGATAGGGAATTCTAACCAATTTGAAAAAAATACGGATCCAGACTTGCTTCAGAAAGTGACATATGTGTATGATTATCAGCAATATCGTCAAGAATCGATAGTTTGTGCAGAGTCAAGCAAGCACACCATTCTCACGAAGTGTGTATTTTTAAAAAATCCTGTTTAATTTATTTTAAAAAAAAAACATTTGTAAAGTACTATTGCTGTTTTCATTTACACAAAAAATTAATTTTTTGAATAAAATAAAATTTAATTTTTTTGCATTTTGCATCAATATAGAGTATTAATTTATTTGAATACATTAACTTAAACTGAAGTTCTATTCTACCTAATGTATAGTACTAATTTCAAAGGATTTAAAAAAAAAAAAAAAATGACTTGGGTGACATTAGTGTTCCCTACCGTATTAGCTATCGACAGATAAATAAGAAAAATTTTAAATTAAATCACTTCAAGGTTTCAAGTAAACTTAAAACCAGTTTTATTTCACTAACATAAAATTAGGTATAAATTTCATATTCATTTATAAGGAGTCCCTAGAGAAAAAACTGAGCTATAAAGGCATCTACAAGTCAAACAGTTTGAAAATCTCTGCGTTAGTTAATGAAATTTAATGACTTAATCTGATTTCCTAAGCAATGCCAAGCCACAGGTTGGCTAGTTAATGTGTTGAATGTTTCATTTGTTTTTTTGTTTTTCCAGGTATTCTGATTTTGTTGTGAATGAAATTGATCTAAATGGGGATGTTGTACAGTTAACAGATATTTCTCCACCCAAACAAGAGGAACGAGTAAGTAAATTCAGTACTTGTCTAGAATTCACCCTAATATTAAAAAACAAAAATAAAGAAAAATACATATCTGATGACAAAATGAAAATATCATATTCTAAAAATCGAGTAAATTGCTCAAGTAATTGTATTTTTAAACTAGGGAGGAGGCGCCCAGTATTGCCTGGTCGTAAAATATGCTTAAATATATTTTACTTCATGCAAATTCTGTGCTTATTATTACAGAGCTAATTCTCTATTGAATATTATATTGTACCTAATATATAGTACTGAGGTTAAGATTTAAAAGAAAATATGATTTGAGTACCATCAGCTGGAATCGTAACCAAGACATCTAGTGCTCCAGCCAGTGTAGTTATCAAGAGATAGGTAAGAGAGAATTAATATTAGACTAATCTGGGTGCCCAATGTTGCCTGGGTGTTTGGAGGTGTGTGTTGAGCATAAGAAAAAAGAAATTATTACAGAGCCAATTCTCTATTGAATATTATATTCTACCTAATATATAGTACTAATTTCAAGGTCCTGGATATGACCTTGAACTATATCCGATGGTGAGGCCCCAGCTTGCGGGCTTTGGGGAGTGTGGAGCCACCCCTTAATTGCCATTGCTCCCAGGTCCACTCTGAGAGAGTGGTAGTACCTGTTAGGGTCCCAACTATGGATTAAATAGAAACCGACTTGAAAAAAACAAAAAATACAAATATACTCTATTAAAAAATTGTTCTTCAAAATCACTGGATTCGGCATTAAATAACCTAAAAAGGGTTGATATGCCGTAAAACAACCAACCAACTAATTTCAAAAGATATAAAAAAAATGACTATCAATAGATAGACAAAAAAAGAATTAAAATTAAACCACTTCGAATTATGAATGAATTTGTGCATGTGCAAAGGTAATAGAAATGTTAGCAAGTTGAAATGAAAATAAATAAATTCCAAATAAACTTCATAGCCTAGTAGGGGATGCCCTTTTCTCTTCCCTACAACCTCTTTCTCACAGAAGAGACGTTGCAAGCCTGTCTCTGCTTTATTGTTATTTTCATGGCAAGTGCTTGTCTGAGCCCCAATCTATAGTCCCCCACCCCTTTACAAACTTTTATGAGAAACACTCGTCTAACTGAAAACACTATCAATAATTTCCCCCACTCTTTATCTGTGCCTAAACCTAAATGTAGATTCTATGAACAAAGCTTCCTTCTTAGAACTGCACGCCTGTGGAACTCTCTTAGGTTTGCCTGCTTTCCAACTGACTACGATATGGCCATTTTCAAGTTCAACGTAAACAAGTTCTTGAGGAGCCATCCCTTTAAGTAATTCAATTTACCAAATTCACACGACTAACAATTACTATGATATTGTCCCATTGAGTACGTTACACTCTTTAACCCTTATCCTCGAGTGTCCTCTGAGCCTTGATAAGTGGTGACTACTATGTAATATATACATATATATATATATATATATAACTTCTAGTGAGATTTTCAGTTTCCCGAATTTATTAATTAATTAAATTGTTAGGTGAAAGTGCAGAATAGTTTGAAAAAAAAAATAAAAAAATAAAAAAAAAAGCTCCCCTCTCTCCATGTTAAGAACGGATTTCTAAATGTTATTATTTCAGTACAGTCTATAAACTTCTAAAGATTAATTAGAAAATTTTTAATATGAAAATATGGGGGGGGGATTTAATTATTCTGTATTTTCATTTAGCTTTTTAATAAGTTAATAAATTTTTGTACAAAAGTTGTCAAACCAAATAAGGCATATTAAGGAGTTACACATTTATATGAGTGCCAACCCAGGTGGGAAGTTGTGCAGCAAGATGGTATTTATTTGCTCCCCCACTGAGCAAATTAGGCACAAGGCCGTTTTTAATGTGAGGTAAAAACCAGCTCCCCTAAAAGGGGTCACTCTGGTTACCAAAAATAATAATTGTCCCAGTATAGAGGGTTTCCCCTCCATTGACTGGTACAAATTATCTTAAGTGCAGTATCTTCTGGAACAGATGCTACACTTGGCTGGGGGCCGGGGCTGGTGACCGGCCAAAATTGGAAGTTGTGCAGCAAGATGCTTGTTCACATTGTATTTAAATTTCTGGATGTTAGTAGGATCGGGGGAGGGGGAGCAGGAAGAGAAAAGCAAGCTGTCCAAGGAAATAAACTCTTGGAGTAGAAAATCTTTGCCATCTATGGATCTCTATAATGAAGGAGTGGAATTTTGCTTCAAGTTGGGTGTGGACACCATTTTCCATTTAGTATTTGCTGTTCCCAAGTCTCCAAGTTATCTGATCCTTAACCCTGCCAGACAGCCTATTCTTGAATGCAATACAATTAAATACAGTATAACCCTCATTCAAAACTCGCTAACATGACCGTGCATTGAATGGATATCATAATACTTAGTTTGGGGAAATTTCAGTTAGATTGGCCCAGTAATTTCTGACGAAATTTCAGTTAGATTGACCCAGTAATTTCTGACGAAATTTCAGTTAGATTGACCCAGTAATTTCTGACGAAATTTCAGTTAGATTGACCCAGTAATTTCTGACGAAATTTCAGTTAGATTGACCCAGTACTTTCTGACGAAATTTCAGTTAGATTGACCCAGTAATTTCTGAGGAAATTTAAGTTAGATTGGCCCAGTAATTTCTGGGGAAATTTCAGCTAGATTGGCCCAGTAATTTCTGGGGAAATTTCAGCTAGATTGGCCCAGTAATTTCTGGGGAAATTTCAGCTAGATTGGCCCAGTAATTTCTGGGGAAATTTCAGCTAGATTGACCCAGTAATTTCTGGGGAAATTTCAGCTAGATTGGCCCAGTAATTTCTGGGGAAATTTCAGCTAGATTGGCCCAGTAATTTCTGGGGAAATTTCAGCTAGATTGGCCCAGTAATTTCTGGGGAAATTTCAGCTAGATTGGCCCAGTAATTTCTGGGGAAATTTCAGCTAGATTGGCCCAGTAATTTCTGGGGAAATTTCAGCTAGATTGGCCCAGTAATTTCTGGGGAAATTTCAGCTAGATTGGCCCAGTAATTTCTGGGGAAATTTCAGCTAGATTGGCCCAGTAATTTCTGGGGAAATTTCAGCTAGATTGGCCCAGTAATTTCTGGGGAAATTTCAGCTAGATTGGCCCAGTAATTTCTGGGGAAATTTCAGCTCGATTGGCCCAGTAATTTCTGGGGAAATTTCAGCTCGATTGGCCCAGTAATTTCTGGGGAAATTTCAGCTAGATTGGCCCAGTAATTTCTGGGGAAATTTCAGCTAGATTGGCCCAGTAATTTCTGGGGAAATTTCAGCTAGATTGGCCCAGTAATTTCTGGGGAAATTTCAGCTAGATTGGCCCAGTAATTTCTGAGAAAACTTTTAAAGTAAATGTGGTATTGTGGTAACTAATCTCTATTAATCAGCCCAGAAGTTTCCAAGAAAAAGTGGAATGGACAAATAGACAAAAAAAAAAATAGATACTCATGTTATTAAGTATGTCTGAATATTACAGTTTTATTACCTTCTTTTATCATATTTTTTTAATTCCCATGAAATTCAACGGATTTAAAAATTGTGATTGTTTTCTCTCTCCTGAACAGGTTCTCCAAGATGTTTCTGATCGCCTTTCAAGTGAAGATATTAAAAAATTGCAAGTTTTAACAGAGATGAAGAATAAGTCTCCGCCAGTTTATATTGAGGTGAGTTTTCAGTTAAAACTAACAAGGTCACCCAATATTATCCGGGACAAAAGTGTAACATCACTTCTATCTCTCTCGCTCTCTACTTTACCTGTTTTTTCATATCCTATTTTTTGGTTATAGTTAACTAAGATACTTCCTAATTTTCTTCAGAGCACTACCGGAAGCAGTGGCAAAGCAAATCAGTTCCTTCACTTTTATTTTCTTCAGTTTTTCTATTGTGAAGCAATTTATTGAAATAAACTAAAAGAAAAGGACATTACTGAAAAGTATATAATAAAAATTAACTAAATTATGCAGATAAACATAACACAATTAGTCTTTATTTGCATTTTTAATAACAAAACTTTGAAAAAAATGTTTTTATTTTATTTGAAATTTTATAAGAAATATGTTTATGAAATTATAAAGATAAGTTTTTTTTTTTTTTTTTAATTTTAAAAATAAATATGTTTATAAAAGTCACGCCTTTCCAACTATCACATTGTACTAAACGTGTTCGAAATTTTGTCTAATATGTCTTTCATTACTCTAGTGCTGATGCACATGTAATGCAATGGGGAAAAAGGTGGCTGGTTAATTTTAATGCATTGAAAACCAAGCTTCTCTCTTTTCGTCATAATCGTTTTGACCTCCATTTGACCCTAATTGAAATAAAGGGCTCTCGTCTTGGGAAGCTTCTAGGATTGACCTTCATTCCTGATCTGAAATGGAACACGTACATCAAATTAGTTGCCAAGATTGCTGGAAAAATGGTTGGATCATTCTACCGCTTCAGTAGGTATTTCACTGTTGATACAATCCTCTATCTGTATAAGAGTCAAGTACGTCCTAAAATGGAGTGCTGTTGTCACATCTGGGCAGGAGCTGCTCGGAGTGCTCTATCTTGCCTTGATAGAGTTCAAAACTGACTTCTCTGCAACCTCTTTCAGAAAGAAGAGACATTGCAAGCCTGTCTCTGCTCTATCATTATTTTCATGGCAACCGAACTCCAAATTCTACCCAACTTACACCATTAACGATTACTACACTAACACCTTACATTCATTAACTCTTATCCTTGCATGGTCTTTGGGCCTTGATAAATGGTGACTCTCTGTATGAAAAATTTTTTTTTTTTTTTTTTTTTTTTTTTTTTTTTTTTTTTTTTTGTTGCAGGTTGCAGATGATAAAGCAGAAAGGACCAAAATCCATCAAGCAATACGAGATGGCTTTTTGGGTTTGGAGAGCTCCACAGAGGAACGAGACAACAAACGTGTGATTAAAGTTGTCTTTCGCAACTCTGACAGTGAGTATGGCGCCATCTTTGATTGACCTTCTTGTGATTCAGCCTTTTTTTTTTTTTTTTTTTCTGTATGTTTTCTGAATTTTTGAGATGAAGATTGGATTCTTCAGACTACTATTCTCATCTTTAGTGTTATTTTCACAAAGTTTCGGTTGATCTAACCTCTGTCTTCAGCTGTACCGTGTCAGGCCTAGGAATCAGCACAGAATTTTGAACGTAACCCTTTATTTAACTCCTGGAGGTTGCATGCTCTTCTTCCGTCAACCATAACTGGGTGGAAATCCTAAGTAATTTGCAATTGTATTTTGAGTGTTGTTTTTACAACTGAATTTTATCAAGTACTCTATCCACTGTGCCAGGGGTCCTTGCAGACAATTTTAGTATTAATATTGGGAGCGTTAAATCGGTTTTGTTTTCTAGACGTACAATCTTACTATATAGTGTTCTATATCACTATTTAGTACATTTTAATATTTTATTGGTATTATTGTAGTATTAGTTTTTTTTATTGTACTAGCAGTTCAACCCAGCTTTGCTCGGGCCCTATGTACTGTTCATAACTTTATGTGCATATATATATATATATATATATATATATATGTGTTTGACTCGTGTCCAGGTAACCTACATCTAAAATTTCAAGTAGACCCAAAATTGGCAGAGGAGTTTAGTATAATCTGAAAAGGTCAACTCTATAAACTTTGACCTCTTGCCAGCCAAATTTTCACCCTAAAACTGATTAAAAAGCTTGCTGCATGTCTGAATATCCTTTATGTAAAATCCAAATTGAATGCTTGCCAAAATTATATAGACATCCTGACAATTCTTTTGTCGTTCTTCTTAAAATCAACCCAATACTTCATGCATGGAGGAATGGTGGCTTTGTAGAGGTACAGGATACTCTCGGGTGTGAGCAGTCTTCTCATAAAGAGGTAAAGAATGTATGTGAAAATACCTTTTCTCACTATTTCTCTCTCTTCTTCTCTCCAGCTATACTTGTGGTGATATTCCTTATTGTTTATAATGGATTATTCCAATTCAATCTTCTGTTTTATAGTTAGTTTTGTTATCTCTGACTGCTAATAGAGAGACAAACAGACGGAGGCAAGAGTAGATAAACATTGCATAAAATAAGAGTGGAAGAGGGTCAAACAATATAGAGTGAAAGAGGGCAAGGGTTCAAAAGAGTCATCGATCTAATAGGTCCCGCACTGTCAGCTCAGCTTCAATCGCTGTCACATCAACAAAATGTTCCATCCCTCTCCCTCTTTTACAAATCTTTTCAATGGTAGGTGCTCTGATGAACTACAAGCCCTTGTATGACACTATCGGTCACCGGGGAATGTTACTTGGTTGAGGTAGGTCCTGGGAACGCAACTAGCTCCCGGGGGGAATAAACGATATCAAACGATAGGCACATGTAAACATCAACACAAGGGTCAATATTTTGTCGGCTATAACTGGCTGGCATGGGGTCACTCCTTGAGACTTCGTTGTGTCATTACAGGCAACTTTTCATCCTCGTCATCAATAGCAGGGACCTCATGCTGAAATCGAATGCTTGTACAAAAATAGCTAACAAATGCATTTTTATAAAAAATATATAATTTATTTAACAATGAGGGAGCATATTCAGTTGACCCATTGTGTGCGCACCAAACCACTATGTCTGGCCCGTGAAAAATCCAAGCTTCGGCTGTTTCAAACGATACAATCATATTTAATTCTCTCTTTTTACATTAAAAGAGAGAGATACGTTTCATCGCCCATATTTTATTTTTTCGATTTTAATTTATTTAACCTTCAACAATGAGGGAGCATATTCAGTTGACCCATTGTGTGCGCACCAAAACCACTATGTCTGGCCCGTGCAAAATCCAAGCTTCAGCTGTTTCAAACGATACAATCATATTTAATTCTCTCTTTCAATGTAGAAAGAGAGAGATACGTTTCATCGCCCATATTTTATTTTTTCGAATTATAATGTCAACATAGCTTAACTTCCATTGTGCACCGAATTCATAAACACCTGTCAATCTTCGTGTGCCGTTTCAACCTTAAAAATGTGTACTCACTGAAATGTGTGTGTTTGCCTCCACACAAGTGCAGACCAAGTCAGGCACAAGGTTCATTAATGTAGAAGCCCCCAATTCCCCCAAAAGGGGCGCTCTTCATTGTGCTACACCTGTACCTCCTTGATATAATTCCCCCAACAAACCTAACAAGCAGCAAAATCCCACCCCTACACAGTAAAAATCCTTAGATGTAAGAAAGCCTTCTACTCTAATAGTTTCTTCTCTAGGATTGCTAGACTTTGGAACTCCCTTCTGCTTCCCTGACTGTACTGACATGCAGAAGTTCAAGTGTAATGTAAACAAAGATCTCGCTGCTCAACTCCCCTATATAGTACCCCTGCAAATTATATCCCAGATAGTAGTCCTCTACATCAAAGTGGCACTGAACCTCATTTGGGGTGAAAATGCAATAAAAAAAAATAAATAAATAAAAAGAGTAATAGACAGAAACTTATTAATATTAATAACTTGGTAAATATAATAACCGGCTTTATTTAATAGTAGTGGGAGTGCCTGGAGTTGCCCGGATGTTTGGAGGTGTAAAAAAAAAAAAAAAAAAAAAAAAGTTTTGGTAGGAAGGTAGGCTCGAACCCGAAGCCTTGAGGCAAAGGCAAAAAAAAAAAAGCCTGACATCTTACCACGGCACTAAGAAGGCAGGAAAGTGAGAATGCATGAAAGCAAACGATTAAAAAGTTAAGTGAATGAGTTCACACAGGTGCGTAAATTTAATGAGGTCAAACATCACGCTATAAGGGAATGAAATCCCGCACTTAACTTTGGCTTCAAGCCATTTTTTTTTTTTTTTTTTTGTTTTGTTTCCCCAAGATGTTGGGGTGGAAAACCAGCTCCCCCATAAAAAAGGGGAGTGTTCAAATGAATAGCAATTGTCTGATATGACGAGTTTTCACTGCATTGATCAAAGCTGATTGCTTTCTGGACGTTCCTGGCAGGAAAGCCAAGAAACTGTCTTCGCTTCTATTAATTTCACTTTATTTATACGAAAAACACCAACAAACACGCAACAGAACGAAATAGCGCAAATTTTTATAAAAGTTGATCAAAATAAATCTAGACACAACGTCCCTTCGCAAATCATAGATATTATGATCTAGGGGGCATATAAGAAGTTCTAAGAAAAAAATTATAATAATTTTCTTACATTTTTAGATCGTCACAGTCGAGGTTCGTGGCCACCCGGTCGAGGGAATTATTGTAAGTTTGTTTTATACAAAGAAAACAAAGACACAATGGATGCGATTAATCTGATTGCCAAGAAATTAAGGTAAGATTTTTGATAAAATATGGATGATTATTAAAAATATTGCGATTTAAAAAAAAAAAAAAAAAAAAATTACTCCTGTAAGTTATGTTATGTTTTTTATAAGGCTATTTTTTATATTATTTAATTGGACTTCATAAACGGTCCAGAAAAAGTTGCGTTAATATTCAAATCCTTTTGGAAAACAGGAAATTACAACGAGCAAAAGAGCTACGTATATTATTTAATTGGAACTCATTATTGAGATGAGTATTATTTTATTAATTTATTTATTGCGGACTATTATCCTCATCTTTCTTAGATGCTGTTTCACAACTTTTCAGCCAACTATTCCTTTGGTCTTCATCAGGTGGTAACCGCAACTAACAGGAAATATATGACGCATTCAGTGGAAAAATGATATAATCACTAAAAGTTGAAATTGAGATTTTCATCTCAAAACGTGTAAAATATCAAGAAGAATCTAATCAAAAAAAAATCATTGCTGAATTCAAAGTATTTATGTGCAAATAAGTGTTTGAATATCTGATATATGTCTGTTGAAATGCGGATGCTTAAGACCATAGATTTTCTTTAAATTCTCTACCTAATTATGTTCTATTTATTTTGATTTTTTCCAAACTTGCAAATCAACGAGCACCAACATCATTGTTGCTCATTAAAGTCGAAGATCTTAAAAATTTAATTTTGTAAGCCATTTTCAAATATGACTGGAAGAAAGAAAATAAGAAAGGTTAACCAGTGGGAAAGAGAAACTGCAAAATATTGGAGAAGAATATGTCAGTAGTTCTTTTAAAATGCATTGTAGGAAAGCGCGGGCTTGGAGAAGCATGTTCTTGCAAGAAGAAATGTTTTGTAAAAATAGATGGTCCGGAAAAAGTTGCGTTAATATTCAAATCATTCTGGAAAACAGGAAATTACAACGAGCAAAAGAGCTACGTATATTATTTAATTGGAATTCATTATTGAGATGAGCATTATTTATATTAATTTATTTATTGCGGACTATTATCCTCATCTTTCTTAGATGCTGTTTCACAATGTTTCACCCAAAGCCGTCCAGAGGCTTACTTGGCCAATAAAAATCGTGGTGAGATGACAACAACTATGGATGGCAGTAATTGCTGAAAAAGTAGTTAGGAGATTTCTATCTCGTTGTGGTTACAACCTGATGAAGGCCAGAGGAATTGTTGCCCGAAACATTGCGAAACAACATCTAAGAAAGATGAGGATGATAGTCCGCAATAAATAAATTAATAGACTATTTTTTATTTGTTAAATCTGAAGAAATTAAGATTTTATCATGAAATTTATAACCTTGTCTTCATCATCATCACGATATTTTGGCATGTGTTGGATGGCTTTTAGAAACTGATTTCCGAACTTATTTATCTCTGGCCAGGTTTTAAATTATCTTATCCTTTTTTTTTCTCCAAACTATCCTCATCACTTCCTTCCCCTGTGAATTGAACTCTAATCCATTCTTTCATCATCTTTTTTTTAACCTCCATTTTACATGCTGGCATGTGGTGGACGGCTTTTAGAAATTGACTTCTCAACTAGCTTATCTCTGATCAGGTCATTATTTAAGCTACATAGTTTAAAATGTGACAAGAAGTAAAAAAATAAAAATAAAATACATTTTTTGATAAAAGATTAAAATTTTAAAATTATAATAACTCCTGTAATTTTATAAGTTTTTTTTAATGTTTTTTCATAAGGTTATTTTTTATTTGTTAAATCTGAAGAAATTAAGGTAAGATTTTATCATGGAAATCTTATCTTCATCATCATCATCATCATATTTTGCTTAAGGTCCGTTTTACATACTTGCATGTGTTGGACGGCTTTTAGAAATTGACTTCCCAACTAGTAAAAATAGTAAAAAGAAAAAAAAAAGTAAATTTATCAAATTATACAGTTTTATCAGATTTGTTAATGTTGAAGAGGTCTTAGTCTTTGATTGTGACAAAATAATTTGTAATTCTTGAAAATCCAGTTTCAAAATGGAAAATAGCAGATTGCTAACATCGGGGGCTAGTTCTAACAGATCTTCTGCTTTATCATTTTTGTGATTTTTGGAATTTTTACTGATTTTGATATGACACATAAGTATGTAGTAGTATTCTTATCTTTTTCTTTTTTTAATAAAATTATTATACTGCAAACACCAAAAAGAAAAAAAATGTTTTATTTTCCTCTAGGGTAAAACCAGGCCAATTTCAATATTCTGGAACCAAAGACAGAAGAGCCAAAACATCTCAGCACATAACAGTTTTCAGGTACGCATTATTTATTTGCGTTTCTTTTTATTTCGTAAATATCTGCCTTTCACTTGGCAATATTCCGAGTCAGTATATAAATCATGTTTTTTTTTTTCTTGCCCAGGATTCCTGTTGAGCGCCTTTACGTATTAAATAAAGACTTGAAAAATTTATGCCTTGGAAATTTCAGGTAAGAACTTATTCTGTTCCCTCATTTTATGAAAACTGGTATAAAAAAATGGACAAACTAATATAATCACTTAAAATGTTTGTTTTTTTCTAGTCTATATACAGTTGTATATCCCAGAAGGAAAACTGATAGAACTCCTTAAATTCATGCTAACAAATCTTGATTTGGATATTTTCTCACTGCCGTTAAATATTCAACTCTGTCCTCGCTCAATTCGTCCCTTAAAGCAGCTATCCAAAAAAATGGTACTTGTACAGTTTAGTCAAGACATTAAAAAATGAAAATATTGAAAAAAGGTTATATTGTACGTATCTGTTTTGGACTGAAGATCTCTGAAAAAAAAATTCATTCAATTTGATCGAGTAGTTTTTTTGTTTTTTTTTTTTACAGCGGAAAAATATGTTTTTATGAGAGCGTGTTGAAGGCAGACATTTTGGATTTTGTTTAAATTTTTGTTTGAATTTTATAAACGCCACGGGAGATAACTCCAGTTAAAGTGCCGACACTCCCTCCCCATCTTTTAATTCTAGCTTTTCTTCCTAAACATCGAAACTTTTGCTCAGTATCATAACAAATTGTTTTTTCGCTGTAAAAAAAAACAAAAAAAAACTATTTGGTGAAATTTTTTTTTGGAGAACTTGGTTTCATAACAGATACCTTTTTTGAGAAACTTGGTTCTATAACAGATACCTTTTTTTTCGATATTTTCATTTTTTAATGTCTTAACTAAACTGCACAAGTACCAAAAAAATATTTATTGTGAATGCTGGACATGTTATTAACCCATAACACACAGCCACGTGTAGCATGAGACATTTGAATCAACCGTGATTAACATCTCCGCCGACTACTAGCCATGAGGAATTTTATATCTCTAACGGGAAAGATGATTTTCACAAAAAAAATAGTGTTCTTTGATGGTATGGCTAGGTTGAAAGAATTGATGAGAGTTCTTTGGATTAGTAGATGTAGAACAGTTGAGGTAACAGGATCGGGTTAGGCCAAAGAAAACATAAAGAAAACATGGGAGGAAGTGATAAGGATGGACTCAAGAGAAAGAGGGGTAAACAAAAACAAGACCTGGGCAGAGGTAATAGCTTAATTTGGAAGTTGGTTTTTAGAAGTTAACACATAGATATGATGATGATGATATAGATAAAATTCAGTTGTAAAATTACACTCTTCTGGGGGTTGAAGGTTCAATCCTCAGTGTGGGCTTATGAAATAAGACCATGCTACTCCCATAAATTAAATAAAGCGTTCTGTTAGGAATTCCCTGCAAATTCCTAAGTTTGACAGAAAGATTTCCCAAAATAGCGGAAAGGTTTCCCCGAGTTTGACAGAAAGGTTTCCCCGAGTTTGACAGAAAGATTTCCCCGAGTTTGACAGAAAGATTTCCCGAGCTATGCAAGATACACCTGAAGGTGTCAAAGTAACACTAAAGATGAGAACGGTGCTCCAAATAGTCCAAATAACAAGTATAATCGATCCTCATCTAAAAAATTCAGAAACGTAAAATATATTTGTTTCATATACACACGATGATCGCTTGAACACGTTTACTTATTAGGGTTTCTTTGTTGTTGTTTTTTCCAGCTATGTGGATGATTGCTTAAAACTTGGGCAGTTACTAGGAAACCGTTTCATCATTGTGCTCAGGTAAGTTTTTTTGTTTTTTGTTTTTTTTAAATTATTTTTACTGCATACCCTCATATGTGGTTGCTAAAATATATCAAATTTAGACTTCAAAATACTAGTTGCACCTTCCCGACATTGCTTGGGAGTTTTTACTTATTAAAATGATTAATCTGTTGAGGTTGTGTCCCTTCCACCATTGTTTCCCATTGTCCGTGTATGGGTTTGTGATGATGTGTCATTTTACAATGATATAAGCGTTTGAGTAATTTAGAGTTACACCCCTTTGTCTGTATAGAAAACGAGTGTTTGTGTACTTGCTCTCTTTGTTTCCTCATATAAATAAAAACTGACGGTCTTTCCTGTGCCTGTGTTAAAACTAAAATGGCTACGTGTTAATTTATCTTTTTGTCCTTTATTTTTTTTATATTTTCTTTTTTTTTTTAATTGTCTAAATAAATATGTCTATCAATCAAAAATAAAATTTTGATAGGATTAAATATGTAATCCGTTGAAAATAAAAAATTTTAAGAACAAATTAAAAACAGATGTTTATAGCAAAACAGAACAAAAAATTGACATTGTATTTGTTAGTCTATATGCAAAATATAGTGATGTGAAAAACTCCCCTTCCTCCCTCTGTAACGTAATTAACATCAACACTCGAGACTCGTACAGTGTATGCAGACAATTTTAAGAAATCAAATGCAAGGAAAGAATTTGACTCTCTTTTTTTTTCTTTTTTTTTTTTCCTTAGTTGAAACAACAGACATTTATTTACAGGTACTTTTCAGAATAACGTCTTGTTTTTATTCGAAAATCTTCTCATGCTCCAATGTACTAAATAAGACTCTGTCATGTTGAACATATGGTACTCTGTCTTTTGTCGGCCATGTTTAGGATGTATATTTTTCTGTCGCTCTCGGGCCACGTGTTTAAAACATTTACTACTCTTTTCTAACATCAATTATGCAGACAATGACAAGAAAACAAAGGCAAGGAAAGAATTTGACCCGCTTTTTTTTTATTTTTTAGTTGAAACAACAGACATTTGTTTACAGGTACTTTCCAGAATAACATAAAGGGTCCGCATTCTTCTCTTTTTATATTTTTCGTTCCTTCTTCTTCACCATGACATCACCTTGCTTGAAGGTAACATTGCCGTCACAAACAAACAAACAAACAAAAGAAAGAAAGAAAAATCTAAGTCAGCATTTTTTTTTCTTTTTTAACAAGTTTTTATTACTGTTACTTTCTCGGTCTCTCGCCATCATCCATCTCACCCGGTGTGCACTTTTCTTCTTCCTCCAACCGCATGCCGGCCACACCCGGCCCATTCTCGTCCTTGACTTTACACGTCCATTTTCTTTGATGCCTACTTTGTTTCTTTCGACCACGTGGTGCATTTTTTCTCACGCACACTTCCTAATTTTGCATATGCGTGATTTTTGGCTACTGCTGCTGCTCTCTTCACAAGCCAGCCATCCTTCGCTGCTGGTCATCTTTTCTCACGCACTTATATGCACTATATTACATGGTCATTTGCAAACGTTTGCTGTTGCTGCTGCCATACACGTGTCCGCACTCTATTACACCTTCTCTAAATGTTGCTAAACAGCTGTAATCTCAGAACGTATATACCATTCACTGGACAAAGCGTGGGAGGATAGAGCGGTAGCTCTAGATATATTTAAGGCTTTTGACAGGGTATGGCATGAGGGTCTTCTCAGGAAAATCAGATCATACGGTATCACTGGACGAATATTTAACATAATTAAATCCTTCTTAGATAAGAGAAAAATCCAGGTTGTCCTCGACGGTCGTACATCTAAACAATATGATATAAATGCAGGAGTACCTCAGGGGTCTATCCTTGGACCGCTGTTATTCCTAATATTCATAAATGACCTCCCTGACAAAATTGTCTCTGAAATGAGTATGTATGCTGAGGACACCACCCTCTATAGCAGGCATGAGGGGAAAACAAATGAACACATATCTAAAGAAATGGCAGAAACACTAGAGGATGACCTAATCCGTAGTGGAATGGGGCCAAAAATAGATGGTCACATTCAATGCTGCCAAGACTAAACTTGTTTCCTTCAATAATTACAAGAAATATTCCCTACCACCAATAGCAATGGCCAATGACTCTTTATCTGAAAGCACATCTTTTAAACTCCTCAGCCTAACATTCATTGGAAACATGAGTTGGAACAATTACATTGAGAACATTGCCAGGACCGCTGCGAAGAAGGTGGGTTCTCTCTTCCGTGCTAGAAAGCTATTAACGCCTGAAAATATCCTATACTTCTATAAGGCCACCATTCACCCATGTATGGAGTATTGTTGTCATATTTGGGCTGGTACATCTACCACTAGTCTCTCGCTCGTAGACAAGGTTCAAAAGAGAGTCGTCAATCTGATAGGCCCTGAACTGTCATCTAACCTTCAGCCTCTGTCCCATCGATGAAATGTTGCATCCCTCTGCCTGTTCTACAAGTACTTTAACGGTGAATGCTCTAACGAACTGCAAGCACTTGTGCCCCCTCAACGTAAATACCCCCGACAAACCTGACAAGCAGCAAAATCCCACCCCTTCACAGTTGAGATCCCTAGATGTAAGAGAACCTTTTACTCCAGTAGTTTTTTCCCCAGAACCACTAGACTTCGGAATTCCCTTTCCGGGTCCCTGTCTCCCCAACTGTACTGACATGCAGAAGTTCAAGTGTAATGTGAACAGACATCTTGCTGCCCAACTCCCTACACAGTACCCCTGATGCTTATGTACTTGATAGTAGCCCCCTACACCAAAGTGGCAATGTGCCTTGTTTGGGGTGAAAATGTAATTAAAAAATAAATAAATAAAATAAAGCATTTGTAGGATTAAATAATTAATCAATTGAAAATAGATTTTTTTTAAGCACTCCTCCCTCCGTCTTTGTTCGCTTTCCTTTTCTTTTTTTTTTTTTTTTCTATTCCCGCGCCTTTCTTAATGGCGATAGAACATGTAATGTTTTAACTTATGCCGAATTAATTGAATTAAAAAAAAAAAAAATTAATAACAGATTCTTATGTCAAAACAAACGATTGACATAGTATTTGTTAGTCTATATGAGAAATATAGAGATGTAACGATGTTATTGGATCGAAAAAAAAAAAAAAAAATGGGTTGATGTGAAATTTTTGCGTTTGCTGAAAGGAAAACGATGCCACTCTCAGCTTAATGAAATGCAAAATCAAGAGAAAAAATGTTTTTTTTTTTTTTTTTTTTTTTTTTTTTTTTTGACAGATATTTACTTTAAGCAGAAAAAGGCACTGTAACTCTTACATGACTGGAGGGGACAGTAAAAAGGATCACACCGTTTTTTTTTTGTTTGTTTGTTTTAACTTAATGTTAACAAACAATTACAGAAGTTAATAAGTATTTTAGTTTTTTAAATTTATTTTATTAACATTATTTAAAAATGTTCTTTAATGAAGTTCAGTTCAGCTACTCTGCCTTCATTGTTTATGAATCAAATAGCTATTTAGATTTCTTTTTTGTTTAAACATAAAACAGTTATTTAAAAAGTTTAATTTATAAAGTTCTGTATTGTTTAAAAATAAAATGCTTATTAACTTCAGTAATTGTTTGTTAACATTATGTGAAAAAAAAAATGGTGTAATCCCTGTTAATGTCCCTTCCAGTCGTGTAAGAATTACTTTTTTCTGCCTTTTTTGCTTAAAGTAAACATCTGCCTATTTTTTTTTTTTTTTCTCATTATGGATGAAGGAGAGACGTTTTTATTACTTCCCTATCTATTAGTGATTGGACAATTTCAATATTTTTTTTCTGATTCTGGTACAATTACCGATTCCGATTCTTTATAAATCTCTAAATATTTAACTATAAAATTGTTATTTTTTTCTTTGATTACCATAAAAACATGTATTAAATATGAATATATTTTCTCAAATGTAAAAACACACTTGTGAGGGGGGGGGGTCTATAGATTTTAGTTTTACTGGTACTTTAAAACCAATAAATATTTATTTAATTACAACTACCATGAGTGAAAGACTTTCTTTTAAACAAAATCAAATGAAAAAAGAAAATTAAAGGAATCGTTTTTGGCATTGGAAAATAGACAAATTTTTCCGATTCCGATTTGCCAAAAAGTTTTTTTTTTTTTTTTTTTTTTTTTTTTTTGTTTTTTCGATTTAATCGTTCCAACACTATTATCTTCCCCCAAAATAACTATGAATAGGTTTTAGCAATAAATGCCTCAAAGAAATTGCATTAAAATATATACGTATGACTACAACTTGTTGATGTTGTTGTACCGCCCTGAGAGGGAGGAAGTGTTAAGGGGCCATTAAATTCACAGGCAGTCGCCTGTAGCTGCAACATGACCTTACGAAATAAATGTCTATTCATTGAATCTACTTTATCTGCTGACGTCACAGTGATTGGTTTTATTTCTTCTAAACAAGTCAGAAGTACTGATTAATTTTCATTTCTTCAAGCTGAAGAGAGGTGGATGAAGGAGAGACGTTTTTATTACTTCCCTATCTATTAGTGATGGGACGATTCCGATACAATTACTGACTCTGTACTAAATTACCAATTCCAATATTATATACATCTCGAGATATTTAACTATAGAGTTATTTTTCCTCAATTACCATAAAAACATGTTAAACATGAAAATATTAGGGTTTTGAGGTTTAGATAGTTGGGTTTTTATTTCTTCCTCAACAAGTCAGAGGAGTACCGAATATTTATTTCTTCCTAAACAAGTCAGAGGAGTACCGAATATTTATTTCTTCCTAAACAAGTCAGGGGAGTACCGAATATTTATTTCTTCCTAAACAAGTCAGAAGAGTACAGAATAATTTTTATTTCTTCCTTAACAAGTCAGGAGTACTGATTTATTTTTATTTCTTTCCAAACAAAGCAGAGGATTAACAAGATAAATTTTATTTCTTCCTAAATAAGTTAGGAGTACTGATTAATTTTCATTTCTTCCTAAACAAGTCTTTTTTATACAGACAAAAAATGTTTTGAATCTTAACCATAAGAAAACCTTTGGAAAATGATATTACATTCAAGTAATTTTTCTTTTCAAGTAATAAATTTAATCATGTGACAAAACAGATCATCTTATCACATGAAACAGAAAATAAACAGAAAATATAAAATGCTTTATAGCTTCAGGTAAAACCAATTAAAACCCCATAAATTTTTTTTTTAATGTTTGTCATCAACAAATGTAATTATGTCACAAGCTGAAGAGAGGTGGATGAAGGAGAGACGTTTTTATTACTTCCCTATCTATTAGTGATGGGACGATTCAAATATTTTTCTCGATTCTGATACAACTAGTCTGGGCGCCCAGCGTTGCCCGGGTATTTGGAGGTGTGTTGAGCAAAAAGAAAATAAGAAAATTGCGAGCGCAAAAAAAAAAAAATAAATAAATAAAAAAGCAAAAAAAATAAAGAACCCATAAATTTTTTTTTTTAATGTTTGTCATCAACAAATGTAATTATGTCACAAGCTGAAGAGAGGTGGATGAAGGAGAGACGTTTTTATTACTTCCCTATCTATTAGTGATGGGACAATTCCAATATTTTTCCCGATTCTGATACAACTAGCCTGGGCGCCCAGCGTTGCCCGGGTATTTGGAGATCTATTGAGCAAAAAAACAAAAAAAAAACAATGGTAGTAGGCAGGCTCGAATCCGTGACACGGAGGCAGAACAGAAAGTGGAGATGTGTGTAAGGGTGTTGGTTGAGCAAAAAAAAAAAAAATAAGTATTAAGCAGATTCGAACCCGTAATGTAGCAGAGGAAAAGGAGGTGAAAAAAAAACAAGCATTCGATGAACCTACCACGGTTGTGACATCACCAGCGGTCGCAATAAGGCCTTTAATGCAACGTCGTTTATGTGAGGTTTGAATGACTTGCAAAATATGTCAGCGAAAAAAATTACCCTCCTTGTAGAAAACTTCCCAGTTGAGGGTGAAGGAATTAATGTTTTTGGCCAATTTTTTTATATTTTTTGTCCGAAGGGTCGAGCTTCAAAAGGATACTGATCATGTGAAAATCCGTCGCCTCTGTTGAAAGTTTTAGGCAGACATACAAACATACATACATACATTTAAACAGACAGGTGAGATTTATTCCATACTAAATCACTAATTCCAATTCTTTATAAATCTCTAAATATTTAACTATTGAGTTATTTTTCTCAAATGTAAAAGTACACTTGTGAGGAGGGGGGGGGCTATAGATTTTAATTCTATTGGTAGTTTTAAAGCAATAAATATTTATTATTTTATTAATACCGGCAATGGAAGATTTTGTTTCAAACAAAGTCAAATTAAAAATAGATAATTAAAGGAACCATTTTTGGCATCAGAAAAAGGCATAAATTTTTGGGATTCTGATACTCAAAATTTCTTAATTTTCTGACTCCCAATTCTGATTAATTGTCTCAACACCAGTTATAACCAACTCTTATTTTATTAGTATATAACAAAAACTATTGCACGCTAAGAAAAACAACCCCCTTTTTTTATAACAACAAAAAAATTATCGTTCGGTATAGATGGAAGAAAGTTTGACAGTGTCCAAATGAAGAAAGGAAAGATAGTTCTTTCGGTTTCAGAAAGTCTGTCAGCAGTTATCTTCAGGCAAAGATGGTCGATGTTTTAGCATCTAGTGGTAAGGGATAGAAGAGAGAGATGGGGGAGGCGGCTTTCCTCGTGGCTTTCAGGTTTCTCACTGTTGAACAGCTAATAGGGCTGATGTAATTCTTCAGAGAACAGATGGAATCTATGCACCCTGTAGACTACTTGGTTAATGTTTGACCAAATCACCTATCAGGGACATTTTTCCGCATGAAAAGGAGAATTCTTTATTTATGACTGTACATATGCATACAGACACTGTTTTTATTTTTGTTTTTCTTTTTTTTTGTTTTTTTGCTCCCAAAATAACACCCGTCAAGTGTTGTTTATTTACACAAAGTAAATGTCTGAGAATTACTCATACCAGTGAGCATCTATTATGTAAATCTCACCTGTCTGTTTAAATGAATGTCTGCCTAAAAATTTCAATGAGGCAACGGATTTTTACAAGATCAGTATCCTTTTGAAGCCCAACCCTTCGGATGACAAATATCAAAAAATTGAATAAAAACATTAATTTCTTCACCCTCAACTGGGCGCTTTTCAATAAGGACGGGTTATTTTTATTTTTATTTTTTTTTTTGCTCAACTAACGCCCTTACACACACCTCCACTTTCTTTTCCGCCATCCCGTCACGAGTTCGAGCCTACCTGCCTGCCGACTACAACTTTTTTTTTTTTTTTTTTTTTTTTTTGGACTCAACACACATTTACAGTGAATGTAGTTTGCTTAAAGCATTATTCAATGTGTATATAAAGAACATTTATAGCAGACAATACAATGCAGAAGTCTAAATTGAAAGCCATGTTTGATTTCAGAAGAGTTTTCAGTGGGTAGCTGATCTGCATAAGTTTTGAACTTTAAAATTTTACAAGTAAAGAGGGCAACGCCAGGCATCCAGGCTAGTCTTATATATATTTACAAAGCCATAATTCGCCCATGCATGAAGTATTATTGGCATATCTGAGCTGCTGCATCTACCACTAATCTCTGTAACTTGTAGACAGTGTCTAAAAAAGAATCTCAGTGCTTGTACACTATCAGAACAAAATTTTGTAGTCGATAAATGGAGTTTTCAGATAAAAAAAACAATGGTTTCAACTGATTTTTTTTTCAATTCTAATAAATTACAATGGTAGCATCCAAATTATGCAGTCGAAATTACCTGAATATTAATGAATTATTAAAAAAAATGAACTTTAATTGCGTCAGGTAGTGAAAAATTGCGGACATTTTGTTTCAATCGAAACGGAAATTTACCTCTCTTTCGAACTCATGTTTCTTACATAAACAAATATGATCATTTTCTTCAAATTCAATTTTCTATTTTTTTTAATAAATAATTTTCTATCTTATCGATTTTCGTAATTTTTTGATATAATCATCTTAAGAATGCGAAGAATACGTAGATACCATTGTTTTCATGTGAAATTCAGTTTTACGATTTCTGAAATTTCGTTCTGATAGTGTAGAAGCACCAGTCTCTAATCTAATAGGTATTAATTTATCATTATCAACCCAGCTCCAACTCCACACGTGGACTACAAAGAACTAATTAATCATCTCCTTACCAAGAAATGACAAGAACAACGGAATAACTGTCAAAATAAGAAACTTTTCAAAATCAAATCTACAATAGAAAAATGGTTCAGATTTCAGAAAAGAAATTCTTACAGAAAGGAATTGGTTTTGTCCCACGTTCACATCGAACGCACGCACATAACTCACTTCTTCCTGCTAAAACAAAGAAGACCCTCCAGAATGTTAGGCATGCCAAGAACCCTTTGCGGTAAAACACTTTATTTTGGATTATGGCGATCTTTTGCTTATCCAGCAAAATTATTACAGTGTCAGCAAATATGAAAGAACTGTTTAAAAAAAATATTACAATGTCAGCAAATATGAAAAAACTGTTTAAAAAAAATTATTACAATGTCAGCAAATATGAAAGAACTGTTTAAAAAAAAATTATTACAATGTCAGCAAATATGAAAGAACTGTTTAAAAAAAAATTATTACAATGTCAGCAATATGAAAGAACTGTTTAAAAAAAATTATTACAATGTCAGCAAATATGAAAGGACTGTTTAAAAAAAATTATTACAATGTCAGCAAATATGAAAGAACTGTTTAAAAAAAATTATTACAATGTCAGCAATATGAAAGAACTGTTTAAAAAAAATTATTACAATGTCAGCAAATATGAAAAAACTGTTTAAAAAAAATTATTACAATGTCAGCAAATATGAAAGAACTGTTTAAAAAAAAATTATTACAATGTCAGCAATATGAAAGAACTGTTTAAAAAAAATTATTACAATGTCAGCAATATGAAAGAACTGTTTAAAAAAAATTATTACAATGTCAGCTAATATGAAAGGACTGTTTAAAAAAAATTATTACAATGTCAGCAAATATGAAAGAACTGTTTAAAAAAAATTATTACAATGTCAGCAATATGAAAGAACTGTTTAAAAAAATTATTACAATGTCAGCAAATATGAAAGAACTGTTTAAAAAAATTATTACAATGTCAGCAAATATGAAAAAACTGTTTAAAAAAAATTATTACAATGTCAGCAAATATGAAAGAACTGTTTAAAAAAAAATTATTACAATGTCAGCAAATATGAAAGAACTGTTTAAAAAAAAATTATTACAATGTCAGCAATATGAAAGAACTGTTTAAAAAAAATTATTACAATGTCAGCAAATATGAAAGGACTGTTTAAAAAAAATTATTACAATGTCAGCAAATATGAAAGAACTGTTTAAAAAAAATTATTACAATGTCAGCAATATGAAAGAACTGTTTAAAAAAAATTATTACAATGTCAGCAAATATGAAAGAACTGTTTAAAAAAAAATTATTACAATGTCAGCAAATATGAAAGGACTGTTTAAAAAAAATTATTACAATGTCAGCAATATGAAAGAACTGTTTAAAAAAAATTATTACAATGTCAGCAAATATGAAAAAACTGTTTAAAAAAAATTATTACAATGTCAGCAAATATGAAAGAACTGTTTAAAAAAAATTATTACAATGTCAGCAAATATGAAAAAACTGTTTAAAAAAAATTATTACAATGTCAGCAAATATGAAAGGACTGTTTAAAAAAAATTATTACAATGTCAGCAATATGAAAGAACTGTTTAAAAAAAATTATTACAATGTCAGCAATATGAAAGAACTGTTTAAAAAAAATTATTACAGTGTCAGCAAATATGAAAAAACTGTTTAAAAAAAATTATTACAGTGTCAGCAAATATGAAAGAACTGTTTAAAAAAATTATTACAGTGTCAGCAAATATGAAAGGACTGTTTAAAAAAAATTATTACAATGTCAGCAATATGAAAGAACTGTTTAAAAAAAATTATTACAATGTCAGCAATATGAAAGAACTGTTTATAAAAAGTTATTACAATGTCAGCAATATGAAAGAACTGTTTAAAAAAAATCATTACAATGTCAGCAAATATGAAAGAACTGTTTAAAAAAAATTATTACAATGTCAGCAATATGAAAGAACTGTTTAAAAAAAATTATTACAGTGTCAGCAAATATGAAAGAACTGTTTTAAAAAAAAATTATTACAATGTCAGCAAATATGAAAGAACTGTTTAAAAAAAATTATTACAATGTCAGCAATATGAAAGAACTGTTTTAAAAAAAATTATTACAGTGTCAGCAAATATGAAAGAACTGTTTTAAAAAAAATTATTACAATGTCAGCAATATGAAAGAACTGTTTAAAAAAAATTATTACAATGTCAGCAATATGAAAGAACTGTTTTAAAAAAAATTATTACAGTGTCAGCAAATATGAAAGAACTGTTTTAAAAAAAAATTATTACAATGTCAGCAATATGAAAGAACTGTTTAAAAAAAATTATTACAGTGTCAGCAAATATGAAAGAACTGTTTTAAAAAAAAATTATTACAATGTCAGCAATATGAAAGAACTGTTTAAAAAAAATAAATTCTAACAAAATACTAACATTTCTGAAAGAAAGTAAATTTCTAGACAAGAATATAATTTTAACTCAATCCAACTTTAGAAAAAAGAAAACAAAAAAAAACCCACATCACCTTGTGATCCAAAAAGCCTGGTTTGATTAACTGAATAAGTTTAATTATCTAACCCATGACAAAAAAAAAAAAAAAATCTAAATTATGGAACTCGGCTTTAAATATAACAAAAAAAAAAAAAAAAAAAAAGGTTGATATGCCATAAAACCAAACCAACTTCTGTTGTATCACTGCAATGTTGCATCCCTTGTTTTACAAGTACTTTTCTGTGCCTCCCCAATGTGCATACTCCTGACTAAACCGAAAAGCAACAAAATCCCACCCTTTCACTGTTGAGATCCCTAGATGCTAAAAAGCCTTTTACCCTAATAGTTTCTTCTCTTGGACTACTAGACTTTGGAATTCTCTCCCTATTTCCTGCTTCCCTAACTGTACTAACCTGTAAACAGACATATCGCTGCGCAACTGTCCTCTTTTAGACACAATCCGAAAGAGTAGCTTGTTATGTTCCAAGTTGCCTTCGTTGGGCCTGAATAAGATTAAAATAAAGTTTGCTTCCTCATCACTACTGTATTATTTATCGACTGTTTTCATCTTTTTAATTCTGTTTTCTTTCTTTCTCCATTTTTCTAGGGATGTAACTGGAGACAATGAGCAACTGACGCAAGCTTTGGAATCCCTTAAAGAAAAAGGTTTCATCAATTATTATGGCATGCAACGGTTTGGCACCACGTCCATTCCAACGCATCATATCGGCAGGTCAGTGGTCATACCAGTCTGAAAGAAGAATAAGAACAAAAGTTTTACATTGAAGTTTTGCTGCAGCAATTATTTAGATGCAGTCATGTAAAAATAAATAAAAAAAATAACATTAGAAACATTTTTTTTTATAGGTGAATGTAGTTTACTTAGAGCATTGTTCAATGTGTATATAAAGAAAATTTATAGCAGACAATACAATGCAGAAGTCTAAATTGAAAGCCATGTTTAATTTCAGAAGAGTTTTCAGTGGGTAGCTGATCTGTATAAGTTTTGAATTTTCAAATTTTACAAGTAAAGAGTAAAGATCTTGCTCGTGTGATCACGAACAATTGTGTAGAAATTCTAAAAGATTTAATATTTTTATGGAGCAATTCCGGTTTCTGATTGGTAGCTAGCAGAGTATGGCTTCATTTGATTGGTCAGTTCCTATCTACAGTATCTATAAATAGGACTTCCAATTTCTTTAATCATACCCTCATTAATTAAAAACAATGTTGTTTTTTATATTTAATTCTTGCTTACGTCCACATATCCAGATGAAAATTCCATATTGTATAATATTTCAGGAAAATTACTCTTCAACAGATATGTGTTTGATTTTAGTTCAAACGTGTATACTGGGGCTATTATTATTTGATGGCCTCAGTCAAACACATATCTGATGAAGGATGATTTTCCTGAAATATCATATGATACAGAAATTCCATCTGACCATGCTGATGCAAGTAAAATCACAATGCAAGTATAAAATATAAGAATAAAAAAATTTCTTCTATTATATAAAGGAGAGCTGTCTGTCCGTGTGAATATATATATATATATATATATATATATATATACATGAGCAAACAGTTAATAAAACATGTTAAAAAACACACTTTGAAATGAGTTAGAAACATATTTAATCTGAAAAGGAAACACTAGATAAGTGGATAGTCCTTAATCCGCGGAGTTTCGAAGAAATACTTTCCTTCTCATCAGAGGGTAGGAATTATCAAAATGCGGGATCGGATTTTGCATGCAAAAGTATTTGATGAAACAACAAGTAAGTCAAAGATCTTACTTGATAACAAAAAAGTGAAGCAGAGGGAATATGGTGAAGAAAAAGGTGATTACACATGAATGGATAGTCTGGTGGAAGATAAATAATCCAGTGACGGTAAAATCCAAATATATAACTTCAAGAAAGTTAATTGAATTTCCATTTGCACAAATAAAATCCAAGGAAATCCCGTAATTGAAAGATGGTCCACAATAATCCAAAGGCAGAAATATATATATATATATATATATATATATATATGTGTGTGTGTTTGTATGTCTCACTAAAACTTTCGAAATCCAAAGCAAGTAAGTGATTCCGGTACGGTCTTAAAGGACAGAAACTCAGACGCATGATATGTAAAATTTAGAACAAAATTTTTTTATTTTTTTACCATAACGACCACAGAATCTGATGGAGGGGGTGGGGGAGTCATATAAAATGGTCTCTTTCTAAACGATTTTAACATCTGCATATACCGTGAACCGAACTGTTCACCTCTCAGAGACGCTAAGTACATAAATTTGCAATGTCATGGTATGACCTTTGCCGTAGCTGAACAGATTACAGAGTTTTCTTATAGCTATTAGTTTTTGCGTTCGTGCCCACCTTATGGTGGACATATTTTTTTTATTTTTTTTTTAAAGAACATTTTTGAAAATGTTTATTGCTGTAAGCTTTTACATTTAAATCGGGTTAAAAGACTTTTTTTGATATATTTTGTTTTGTACTTTGCGTTATTTACTTATCAATTTCCACTTATTAATTGTTCACACTTAATTAGATTAAAATAAAAATCATTTTTCTTATTTCAATTTTTTTTTTTTTTTTTTTTTTTTTTTATCGATGCTTGATTTAAAGACCAGATTATTATTAAATGCATAAGCATTACTTACGTAAATCAGATATTTTTAAAACTTTTTTTTCTCGCTCACATACTGCTATTCTTAATTCGTAGCAGTGGACCGACATCAGTGGATTTTTTTTTTTTTTCAAATTGATATAAATTATTGCACAGTAAAAATAATCAAATTAAAACCAAGATTATTCTCTCCTGATGACCCGATGTTATCTGTAAGATGCTATGAAATACATCCTTCAAAAACATGATCGTGTGAGTGAATAAACTGAAAAATGCAACGAAATACCTCATAAAAAAACGATAAACACTATTCTATACAAGAAAAACTAAGAGGAAGAAGGCCCGAAATATTAGAAATAACAGTTTGAATCTTATAGGTAAATGAATTTTCAGATTTATAGGGGCGGGGGGGGGGGGGGGCTGATTTATTTTGGAATATCTTTCTATCTATCTACTATTATATAAAACGAACTTTGTGTGAGTTCGTTCCCTATGGACTCCTAAATGGCTGGGCCAATTCTTTTGAAATTTCACACAAATCTACGTTATGTGCCTGGCAGTGTTCTTAGATAGGTTTTGTATCGGAATGTCTTCAATAAGCATTGATAATGGATAATTGAAAAATATCTGAAAGAAGGAACAGGCGAGTTTGAATAAAATTAACACCTAATACAAATCACCATCACAAGTACATTTGAGAAATTTTATTACCACCCAAGTAGAAAGGCCCAGTATATAAAATCAACAGTAGGTTCTTTGATCTCGACAGTGGTGCATTCGAGATGAATGTTTCTCTTCAGAGCCCAATTGAACCATGATGCTTGACTTTTGAATTTTAAACTTTAATATATGTAAAATAATTTTATAAAATCAACTGTAGGTTTTCTACAGGGAAATGTAGACTACAATGTCTTGTGGACATGTATTGCGACGAGGTATGTGAAGCTTCCTCGCTGTGCACTGCGATGGGCCCCCGACTAGAGTAGGCAATTAATTGATTTTGATGACAATAAAATATGGGAAGGTGAAACATTTATTAATCCTCATTCAATCCTAGGCAACGTTGAGTTTCCTTGCTAGTTTTCAATAAAAACATCTATTTCATCCCTTGATTCACACCATAAATATCTTTTCTCAAAAACAACAAAAAAAAATAGCAAAAATTTTTTTTTTTTTTTTTTTTTTTTACAGTGATCACCACTTATCAAGGCCCGGAAGCCACTCAGGGATAAGGGTTATAAATTACTAAAAACATATTTTTTTTCTATTTGCAGAGCTATCTTGCACAGTAATTGGAAGGAAGCTGTAGAACTCATTTTGAAGCCAAGAGAAGGAGGTAAGTAAAAAGAATCGCCTTGGATTGGAATCGTTCTTATTTTTCACCTGTTATTTATATTTTGTTTTAATATTTAGGAAAAGAAAAAAAAAAAAACAGATGAAGGAGGCATAATATTCTATTAATTAATCTTAATTAATTAATCTTAATTAATTAATCTTAATTAATTAATCTTAATTAATTAATCTTAATTTTTAAACAAATAAATCTTTGTTTATCTAGAACAAAACCTGAGTTGTATTGGCTTTCTAAACTTACAAATTTAAACAATGCTTACATCACGGAGGAAATAAAATATTTTTTATTTTACTTCAATCAAAGTTCTCAGAAATCAAGGGGTCTCATCACAAGTACATTTGAGAAATTTTATTACCACCCAAGTAGAAAGGCCCAGTATATAAAATCAACAGTAGGTTCTTTGATCTCGACAGTGGTGCGTTCGTCTCATACCTAGGGCTAGCATTTGAACTCTATATGAGATACATAGATATTCAAACGTTCCATTTAAGTTCTTTATCTCTCAAACACTGAGTTAATAAAGAAGTTGAGAACATAATTTTCCTCTCCCCAATTAACGATTTTCATATATTGTAATATATCTTTTCTTTTTGGTAACTTGGTCTTACTGGATTCCAGGACAAGAATTAATCTAGTCTAGTGGAGTATCCAGCTCCATGCAATTACTTAAGGTAATATCACTAAAAAAAAGCTAATGTAAAGAGATCTTATGTGGGCAGCGAATACAAAATGTGATTTTGAATATTTGGTCAGGTTTTACTTCTAGGGAAAATTATCCTCATGCCAGGTTGTTCTGACAAACCCTTGTACAGAGAGACCTTAGACACTCGAGGATATTGTCTAGTAGGCATTGAGATTGTGAAACCAATCATTGAAACCGACCACATGGATTATACTTTTTTAGTGACACGATGCAGTGAAGAAAAAATAAAAATTTAAAAAAAACATGAACTGATTCTAATCCTGATGAAGACATTTGCGAAAAATTTTGATTTTTTTTTTTTTTTAAATAAATAATTGTTTTTTTTTCTTTTTTGTTTTTTTTTTAACCAGTTTGCATTGTATTAGCTTTCTAAGCTTATGAATTTCAATTTAATTTTAAAAATTTTCTGTTAATTTTTTCAGCTTAATTTTTAACTGATCTCTTATTTTATTTCCTGGTTATTACTTATACATTTCTTATACATGGCTAAAAATTTTGATTTTTAAACAAATAAATGTTTAAAATAAAATATGTATCAAGTGCGCTTGAAAGTGCTCGATGATAAATTTTTATCCATCACCCTTGCCTCCAATTTATTGGAGGCATTCATTGCATTATCATTAGTCACTGTATCTTTGTGTGTATGTCAGTGTGTGTGTGTGTGTATAATATATATGTAATATATAATATATACGTAATATATAATGTATACGTAATATATAATGCGTAATATATAATATATATGTAATATATAATATATATGTAATATATATTATATACGTAATAATCATGTTTGACATACCGGTTCCCGTCAAATCACCGAAGTTAAGCAAAAATGAGCCTGGCCAGAACCACATGGGTGACCACTTTTATCTTTACATCATCAACGCTCTGATCCCCATCTGGCATCAATTGAAATGAATGACTCTCGTCTTGGGAAGGCTGCATGTTTTGACAAGTTTCTGGGTTTGACCTTTACTCCTGATCTGAAATGGAACACGTACATCAAATCCATTGCCAAGGTTGCTCGGGAAAATGTTAGGATTCTTCTATCGATCCAGTAGTTATCTCACTGCTGATGCAATTCTCTACCTATATAAGAGCCAAGTACGTCCAAGAATGGAGTACTGTTGCCACATCTGGGCAGGAGCTGCTAGAAAGATCTTATCCTGCCTTGACAGAGTTCAACATAGACTTCATAGCCTAATAGAGGATGCTCTTTTCTCTTCCCTGCAACCTCTTTTTCACAGAAGAGATGTTGCGAGTTTGTCTCTGCTTTATCGTTATTTTCATGGCAAGTGCTCACCTGAGCTCCAATCTATGGTCCTCCCTTGCCAAACTTTCACGAGAAACACTCGTCTAGCTGAAAACACTATCAATAATTTCCCCCACTCTTTATCTGTGCTTAAACCTAAATGTAGACTCCATGAACAAAACTTCTTTCTTAGAACTGCACACCTGTGGAACTCTCTTCCATTTGTCTGCTTTCCAGCTGACTACAATACGGTCGTCTTCACGTCGAACGTAAACAAATTCTTCATGAGCCATCCCGTTAAGTAATCCAATTTACCAAATTTCCATTACTAACAATTACTATGATATTGTCCCATTGACTACTGTACACTCTTTAACCTTTATCCTCGAGTGGCCTCTTGGCCTTGATAAGTGGTGATGCTTTTGAAAAAAAAAAAACAAATTTGGCATTGTTTCCAGTCATTCTGGACTTCTTTTTACCACTGGATTCAAACAGTGTCGATTCAGGAAAGGTATGGTTGGAGATTGCGCAACCCTTGCCTCACATTTACACGTGTAGCTGCTCCTACAGGGGGTATCCTTTGTCTTTCGAGACTGTATGGAGGCATCAATATACATACGTACATAAATGGCTATAAAGTGAGGCCCGCTGTTTGTAAATAAACTAGCAGCTCGAACGCTATAAAAGTAATGGTCAAGTGTTTATTTAAAATGGACATTTGTTGAGGTCATTTGCGAGCACCGATCCCATGGTCTGATTGGTAGAACTGCTGACTATCCACGCGATGGTTGTAGACTCAAATCCTGGCTAGGGAAAGCAGCTAGTCTAGCTGCACTGATGAGTTGTGGTACAACGAAACAGTACTGTAGGTGGATCACTACAAACACAAACACACACACACGCACACACACATATATATATATATATATATATATATATATATATACACACACACACAGGATGGTAAAAAACATTCCTTATTTTCTTTTTGAGGTCAAATTTTGAAAAAGATTTCACAAGGTAATAGCTGAATAATAGGAGATTGTATCCTTCAAATCTGATTGAAATTGAAACATTATGACTGATCTATCCTTAAGAGTTAATGTTGTATCCAATCAATTCCTTGATAGATATCACTTTTTGTTGGCTAAGAGGGCATGTTCATGGGGTTGAGCCTGAGCCCAGAAGCATATATTCTATTTGATGAGTCCACTCGATTAACTGTAAGCCTCATCATGAAAGAAAATCAAATCCAAGAAGCCAGGATCATTTTCAATCGTTTGACTGATATCTTCACAAAGTGTTTCTCATTCTGTTTGATTGCGATCTATTTGCTCATCATGGAGGATCATCCAAACCGGTATTCTTGAAATGTCGCTCTCATGGGAAAGCTCACGATGCCAACTTAATTCTCTCTCTCAACTAGACAGCCTCTTTCCCCACTCTTTGCTTAGATCTAAATAACTCCTTTATTGTTTCCACCATGGTCTGTTCGCTGGAGTATTCCTCCACCAGAGAAGGTCCTGGATATGACCATAAACTATATCCAGTGGTGAGGCCCCAGCTTGTGGGCTTTGGGGAGTGTGGAGCCACCCTTTAATTACCATTGCTCCCAGGTCCACTCTGACCCGGAGTGGTAGTACCTGTTAGGGTCCCAACTATGGGTTAAATAGAAACCTACGTGAAAACAACAAATATATTCTATTACAAAAATTTTTCTTCTGAATCTTTGGATTCGCCATTAAATAACCCGAAAAGGGTTGATATGCCATAAAACAAAAACAACCAACCAACCAATCCACCAGAGAAAATTTCAATTCAGCCCAGGATATTCCCGGATCTTCCTGGTATTTACTCCCTATGTGTCGGGAAACTGACCCCCGCCCTCCTTGCTGTTTCATAAGCTAGAAGGATCATTTTCTGATCTCGGAGTCCATGAACAATCCGCTTCTTTTTGAGAGACTACAACCAACTATCCAGCTCCTCCAACACTAGGTAGGGTCATATCTCCTAAGAGTGTTCTGAATGCTTCTGATACTCCCAACATCTCTATATCTTCATCAAACTGTTCCCCTGTTTTTATCTCTGCTCAACTACTCTTTTTTTCTCTCTCTGTCTTTTCCTTTAATTATACACTCTATCTGTGCTCTCTCGATCAAGCACAACACTGACCGTCCACAACATCCAACAGTTCAACAAAAGAACAGTCACCAAATAAAAAGGGCAACCCCAACCCTAATCTACCTGGGTCCAAGTGTGGTCGATTCTCTGCTTAAGCTCTTTTGTGTTATGTTTTCCTTACATCGACAGCTTCTCATTCTCCATAGGAATACCAGGGTCAAACCCTGCGTCACGGCCACCAATTATAACCAGACCACAAGGAGACTACTGTTTACAAGAAAGTTCTAGTGGTTATAACATGTATTTGACCATACGGTTACAAAAATTAAAGTTCCCTGATCAGACTCCAAGTTATTAGATTAAAAGAAAGCGGATGTAATCAAGACCCTCAAGTATTATAGCAATTAGCGGACAACTCACTTGACCTAGGGGTTTAATCTCTTGAGGCCAGATACACCAGTGAAGCACTGGGGCTCTGTCCAAGCGACAGCATTACAAGGAGATTTTATTTGGAACAAAATTTTCATTTTTTTTTTTTTTTTTTTTTTTTTTTATGTTGTGCACAAACTTAATTTCTTAACCAATTCTCTTTCTTTCAAACAGAAGACTATGAAATCACAGAGTGTCGGCGGATTTGGTGGGAAACGAGGAATGCAAAAGAAATTTTGTCTAAAGTGCCCCGTCGTCATAGTCTTGAGCGTCTTTTACTTCAAGGTTTGGCATCGCAAGGATCAAATAATTTCTGCAATGCACTTTTATCGGTAAGTTTTTTATGTTTTCACATTCAAATGTTGTCAGATTTATCATGGGCTGTTTATGTACTGATACTGTTGCATGGAAATTGAAACTTGTATTCAATTAATTGTATAATAAAGGATTGATATGATATTAGACATACAAACCAAGCCTTTTGCTTGAAGTAGCAGTGAAGTGAATGTTGTATTTATGCATAAACTTTTGATTGGTCAAAATATGCAAGCAACAGATGTCCTCAGCCGATCTTAGAAGCAAAAATAATTCAGTGCCGAAAAAAAAAAAAAAATAGGCTTTGAATAGTGTTTTTCTGGGGGAGTGAAAAGGGGCTTGTTACTTGGACAGAGTTTGTAATAGTTATGGGGAAGTTTTTTTTTTTTTTTTTTTTTTTTTTTAGGGTTGCTACTCAGTCATGGGTTAGTGGTAGGGTAAATCATTTGGGGGGAGGGGGGGGCATGCCCACAATTCCCTCTACAAAAACAAAAATAAAGAAAATATAAAGAAAAATCTGTATAATGTATGTATCGGTGACAAAACAAAAATATTGCATCCTAAAAATCATGTAAATTGATCAAGTAGTTTTTTGACATTCATTTCAAAATGGCAGATGAGACAGTCACTCTTCGAATACTCATAAAATTTGATTTTCTTATTTAATGAAAAAACTACTTGATTATTTTACGTGAATTTTGGAATATATTTTTGTTTCATCATGGTTACATACATCGTGCAGATTTGTTTTTTATCTTTGTTTTTTTTAATATAGGGGTATTCTGAAAAAGAACCCTTTTTATTTTTTTTTTTATTTTTTTTAGCATTCAACCCCTTCCTTGAAAAAAAAAATAATGCACTGAATTTATCTCCCATAACAAAACTGTTTTGATTAACAGTACCGCTCCTACCCCCCCCCCTCTTCTCCTGGTTGGAAAATTAATCTTAATTTCATTTTTTCTTTTATTTAAATTTTTTTTTTACTCCATTAGCCACTCATATTAAATGAAACCTTAAAGGAAAATATAAAGTAAACAATAGGTTCACTTTCAACAACTTTATAACTCCTTTAATCCTCACAATTTATGACCGATGTTTCTGGCAAAGGGGAAAAAATTGCTGTTTTATGGGTTGAAATCTATGTATATCACACTTAATGTTGGCTGGCTTTTACCTTGAAGTAGTATTTATTTTTCTTTTTGTATTATTTGGATTCTTCGGACTGCTGCTTTCAATTTGAATGTTATTTTCACAACGTTGATTGCAAAGATAACACTCAAGATGAGAACAGTAGTCCAAAGAATCCAAATAATACGATTAATCAATCCTTATCTCAAAAATTCAGAAATAGTTTGTTTTTTTTTTTTTGCCTCCTTACATTAATGGCTTCATGAACTGTCTGAAATGATTTCCATGAAAAAAAAATATCCCTGCTTATGTTATGGGGTTAAATGGTAATAAACGAAAAGAACACAGGATTTTTAGAAAACGAACATATATTCACATAGATTACAGGCAAAGCAAGTTGAGCAATACCATTCCTCAACGGTGGGGCGTGTACACCCGACCTGCTTGGTCGCATGCCAATCTTTGACTGCTGGGCACCGGTACTCGATACCGGAGTGACGTCACCAGAGATAGTCCATTAATCTCATGGAGGGGCGTCTCCAACATTACTATTAAGAAATATGCAACAACAAAAACAACAAAAAGTAAGCACAACCATTAAGCAAAGAAGAAACTGATTCTCTTGAGTGCTATACCATTTTCTCTACTTTCTTTAGATTCCACGTAACACTCGCCTTATGTATGTCCACAGTTATCAGAGTTTTGTATGGAATACGATGGTCTCCCGAAGAATTCGCCAATTTGGTTTGATGCCCGTTATCGGGGATTTAGTCTTTGATCACTCTGATTCTTCATCTCGAGATCCTGGTAAGTTTATTTTTCGACCGTAGAAAATTGCAAAGGTTTGGTTTTTGTATAAGAAAAACAAAAAAAAAATCTATTATGTAAATCTCACCTGTCTGTTTAAATGTATGTATGTATGTTTGTATGTCTGCCTAAAACTTTCGGCATAGATGACGGGTTTTCACAAGATCGGTATCACTTTGAAGCTCGACCCTTCAGACAACAAATATTGAAAAATTGGCTAAAAACATTAATTCCTTTACCTTCAACTGAGCACTTTTCTACAAGGAGGGGTCACTTTTTTTCAAGAATATTTTCGAAAGTCATTACCTCTTTTCAATTGACTAGATTAATTTAAACCTTCCTCGCTTACAGTTTGGCAATGGATGCAACAGTAAAGACGTCACTTTTTTTTTTTTTTTTCTTTCCACATTCTTCTCCTCCTTCATGGTACAGGTTCCAGCCTGCCTGCCTACTACCACTTTTTTTTTTTCTTTTTTTTTTTTTCTTTTTTTTGCTCAACACACACCTCCAAACACCTGTGCAACATACATACATTTAAACAGACAGGTGAGATTAATAATATAGATAAAATTGAATTTTTTTTTTTTTTTTTTTTAAATAGTAAAATATTTATCTTCAAGATATTGGATAGTTGTTCTTTTAGTTTTTGATTTTTTTGTAATCGAACGTAAACACCATTTTGATTAACTCCAAAACAATTTCACACTCATCTGGTCTTTCTACCCATTAAATCTTATATATATATATATATATATATATATATATATATATATATATATATAAATAGAGAGAGAGAGAGAGAGTAATTCCAAGTCCAATCATCCTGGTCTTGACCCGTAATCGTCAGCTTTTGTTGTGACTTGCACAACAGATGGACATCATGAAAACTTAAGCATGTAACTCCAAGCCAATTCAGATTTATTGTAAATATCTGATCACTGAGTTTTAACTTTTACTTTCTAAAACTTATTTCAATATGAATTGTAAATAAATTTAGGTAGCGTTTCCCCAACTTCGACTGGGGTACCCAGATTAGTTGTTTCCCTTGGAACAAAGACCTAACTTTGAACAAACACTGAGTGAACAAAACAAGAATGTTTTACCATTTTTTAATCCTGATGAACTTCATTGTGAATGTCCAAAAGAAAAAATACTTGGTACCATATCATCTGCATCATTTTTTTTTATTTTTATTTATTTTTTTTTTTGCCACGTATTTATTTTTTTATTTTTTTATTTTTTTTGGTGCACATGTCAAAAATTCCGATATCTGATAAAAAGGCTTAATTTCTAAGCAAAGTCTTCAAGTCAAACGTAAACAAGTTCTTGGCAAACCGTCCCTCTAAGTAATCCAATTTACGAATTTATCTCCACTACTTATGATTACTACGCTATAATTCCATAACTAATGTATACCCATTAACCCTTATCCTCGAGTGGCCTCCGGGCCTTGATAAGTGGTGACTCCTTTGTAAAAAAAAAAAAAAAAAAAAAAAATCTTATGCAAATTTTTGGATTTCTTGAGTCAAAAAAACTCAGCTGAGTGAATTTTCAAGGTCACTGGAAATATTAAAGAAAATGTAGTTATTAAAATCTTCCCTGGCTAACATCTAGCGCGATGCGATTTACACCAAATGGAAAATTTTCTAAATTGGAAACCACTTGAGGGTATAGGTTTCAAAATGATTTGACATCAAATAATCCATTGTTTTATTGTAAGGAAAATACCGAGCTTTGATTTTCTTTGCAACTTGAAACCTGAATTCGTTTTGGCAGTTCTTCTCACGGATTTTTTCCTAGTAAGTTTTATGAGTATTTTTTTTTTTTTTTTTTCTAAAACAACACTTTACTTATACAAACACAAGAGAGGGTTAGGGTCTCACAGGTTCGGAAAATTCATCTCAATTTGTTTCATTTGCCAATGTCTACTCGCATCTCTGAAAAAAAAAAAAATTTTAAATCTTGAATTCTTCAGATAGTTCCCGAGAACAGCCGCATATTATCACAGCTGAAAACATAAGGAACTACACCATTCATGATGTTGTGATGCCTTTGCCTGGATATGACATCATGTATCCCAAAAATGAAGGTAAGTCACAAAGATAACAAGGAAGTGTTTCTGAATTTTTGAGATCCTCATCTCAAAAAATTGATAGTACAAATTATTTCGATTATTCAGACTACTGCTCGCATGTGTTATTTTCGCAACGGTTCATTCATGTAACCTCTGAGCTTCTTCAGATATATCTTGCTAAACTCTGAGAATCTTTCTGTTGAATTTGCAGTTTGTTTGTCCTACCCCCCCCCCCGAGTTTGCTTTGAAGACCTTAGAGCAAAAAGGATATTTTGCTTGAAATAAATGTAATAATTTTTAAACAGGGATGAAATGCACATAATGTTTCATGAAACATTTGTTTTAGAAGTGTTTGATTAATTTTTTTTGCTCTTCATTCAGATTTTCCTTAGATTGATTAAATCTGGGATCACAAGGGGCAGTTATCTTTTAAGTCCATAGAATAACTTTCCCTCAAACTCCTCAACATTCATGGCAATATCAACTAGAACAAATAAATTAAGGACATTGCAAAAGCTGCTGCAAAGGAGATGGGTTTCTGCTATCGTGCAAGATTACTCACACCTGAGCGTATCCTGTACCTCTGTAAAGCCACCATTCCCTCGTGCATGGAGCATTGTTGCCACATTTTGGCTGGTGCATCTACCGCTAGTGTCTCTCTCTTGGATAGTGCCCAAAAAAGAGTCTCCAATCTAATAGGTCCTGCACCGTCAACTAAGTTCCAACCCCTGTCCCATCACCACAATGTTGCATCCCTATGCTAGTTTTACAAGTATTTTAATGGAATTTGCTCTGATGAACTCGTTGCACTTGTGTCCCCTTGACATGCATACTCCAAACAAACCTGTTTAGTCACAAAAACCACACCCCTTTGTTACAGAGGTCCCTAAATGCCAGAAAATCTTCTACTCTAATAGTTTTTCCCTTGGACAACTAGGCTTTGGAATTCCCTTCTTGTGATCTGCCTCCCTGACTGTACTGACATACAGAAGTTTAAATGTATTGTAAACCAATATCTTGCTCATTTCCCCTAAACATGGTCCCAAATAGTAGTCCCTTACGTCCAAGTGGTGATGTGCCTTGTTTGGGGTGAAAGTGATTTAAACAAAACAAAAAAAAAACTATATATATATTTTTTTTTTCTACTCTTTATCCATATTTTATGATATTTTCCTTATTCTGACAGCCACAAACAATGGATAATGTCACAATAACAAATGTAGTAGTTTACAAATTTGTTCTCGACTTTTGTTAACTTTATTTCTGATTAACTTCTTTTTCATTTCAGCTTATTCTTGGTACCGTGAAATGTTGGAGAATGATGGCTTAAATATTGATAAGCTGAGACATTCTAACAAGTATGTATTGTTTAGTATTGTTTTGTATTGTTTAGTTTTTTTTTTTTTTTTTTTTTTTTACACGGTGGTCACCACTTTTCAAGGCCTGGAAGCCACTCAGGGATAAGGGTTATTGCAAGTACAGTACGTTAGTGTGGAGATTTGATGAAGTGTTTACTTAAGGGGGCGGTTCATTAGGAATTTGTTTACGTTGGACTTGAAGACATCCAAGTTGTAGTCAGGTGGGAAGCAGGCAGACGGAACAGAGTTCCACAGGCGTGCAGTTCTAAGAAAGAAGCTTTGTTCATGTAATCCACGTTTTGATTTAGGCACAGATAAAGAGTGGGGAAAATTTTTCACAGTGGATTCAGCTAGACGGGTGTTTTTCGTGAAAGATTGGCGAGGGGAGACCAGAGATTGGAGTTCAGACGAGCACCTGCCATGGAAATAACGATAAAACAAGGATAGGCTCGCAACGTCTCTTCTGTGGGAAAGAGGTTGCAGGGAAGAGAAAAGGCATCCCCCCCCACTAAGCCACGAAGTCTATTTTGTACTCTGTCAAGGCAGGATAGGCTGTTTTTAGCAGCTCCTGCCCAGATATGGCAGCAGTATTCCATCCTTGGACGTACTTGGCTTTTATATAGATAGAGAATTGCATCAGTAGTGAGATATCTTCTGGAGCGGTAGAAGGATCCCACCATCTTTCCAGCGACCTTAGCAACAGACTTGATGTACGTGTTCCATTTCAGATCAGGAGTAAAGGACAAACCCAGAAGCTTGTCAAAACACGGGGCTTCTCCTAGACGAGAGCCATCCATTTCAATTGATGCCAGATGGGGATCAGAGCGTTGATGATGTAAGGATAGGAGTTTGGTTTTAGATGCATTAAAGGTAACCAGCCACGTCTTCCCCCACTGAACCACGCGCTCTAGATCAGAGGAGAGAGAATCAAAGAGAACTTTGTCATTTACAGCCTTTGATGTGTTGCTGTAGATGGTCATGTCATCAGCATAGATGTCAACGAATGGTTTAAGTATGTGTTTAGGGAGGTCATTGATGTAGATCAGAGAGTTGGGCCCAGGATTGACCCTTGAGGGACTCCAGCATTAATACTGCAGGCCTCTGATTTTTGTCCATCGACCACTACTCTTATGAGCCTATCGGAGAGAAATGATTTAATGATTGAGAAAACATTTCCAATTATACCATAGCTGGAAATCTTGTGAAGTAGGCCCTTATGCCATACCTTGTCGAAGGCCTTTGATATGTCAAGAGCAATTACCCTAGAAAGGAAGCCTTTGTTAAGAGATTCACTGTGAGATATAACCGTTAGCACATCTGCGGTAGATCTTTCAGAATGGAAACCATATTGTGTGTCACTAAGAAGATTGTTTCTGCTGAGGTGGTTTACTATTTCTCTATTTATTATGGATTCCAGCAACTTGCTCATAACACACAGGAGACTTATTGGTCTGTACTGAGAGGGAGATGACTTATCACCTGAATTCTTAAATACAGGGCATGCTGATGAGGTCTTCCAGGGTGTTGGAAAGCACTTTTCCTTAAGGCAATGCTTAAACAGTTTCGTAAGTATGGGAGCAAGTTCCGGTTGAAGCTTTTTTAACACTATAATTGGGATGGCCTCAGGGCCAGTTGCTTTACTGGAATCAAGGTTGTTTTTGTATTGTTTTGTATTGTTTTTGTGCTTGTGCAATTATTGAACTGTGATATTTTTATAGTATTTTCAAGTTACATTAAAGGTTTACGATATATATCTTTTTAATTAATTTGTTAGGTGAAAGTACAGAATAATTACAAAACACCCTCCTCTCCCCATATTAAGAATGGCTTTCTAAATAATGTTATTATTTTAGCACGGTTCAATAAGTGCTCCAGTACCATCTGTTTTTATTTGTATCTAAAATTATTTAAAGACAGTTTTAGGAGGTGGGCTGTGGGAACCCCTAATAATTTAATTAATCGTCGAACACAAAAGCATGGAACAAATAACAAAACCCTACATTGCGATTGACTTTTCAAAGTGGCGACTAGAAATAATGAAACGCTTATCTTTTGCCGATTGTATTTCTTTCACTGACAATTTTCCAAAGTTCATTACCGAGTGAAAAATATCTTTTAAACTTTTTTTTTTTTTTTTAATGAATAAAGTTAAATTATTTAAACAATAAAAGTTTAATAGAACAATATACTTTTTTTTTTTTTTTTTTTTTTTAACGAAGGCTGTTTAAAAAAAAAACATCTGAAAAATTAAAATGCTTATACCTTCAAGTATCATCAACGTAAAATTTGTTGTATATTTAGAATTGCACTTATTAAAAAAATACAGGGTAAAACTGTATTATGTACATAATCGTAACAGAACGAAGGTGTCATATTCCAAAAATCACATGGGTTTGGCTAGTAACTTTTCTATTTGGCTAGTAAACGAAAATATTTAGTTCATTTATTAGGTGAAATTTATTTGTTTTAGTTTCAATGGTCAACTAAAGATACATTTGTCCAGAGAGCCCGTTAGCAAAACAATGAAAGAATTTATTTTAGCAGCAGAAAGTTGAAAGTTGCACTGTGGCCAGGTTGAGAAAGAAGGAATAGAAGGTTCTTTTGGGTCTGCGAATCAGGAAGCCACTCTTTGTATAGTCTCAGGTCGGCAGCAGTTATTTTCGATGAAAATCATCGATGCCGGAATGTCGAGTGGATAGGGATGAGAGAGAAAGGAAGTTTCTCTGCTGGCCAGCTGTGTTTTCCAAATGGGAATAAAGATGTTCCTTCCTTAGGTAACAGATGAATCAATTCCCCCTACCAGCTGATTGGTCAGTGTGTGACCAAATCACTCAGTGAGAGGGGGGGGTGCGTTAATTGATAAGAGAAAATAGATTATTTGTGACATTTTTTTTCTTGATTAGAACTCTGTTATTAATAACTACAGATCGAAACATTGTCATGCCAATGTAGCAAAGCTTGTACAAATTTTTACAAATAAATGTTATAAAATTATTTGAAGTTCCTGCTCTTTGAAAGAGTTTATTGCTTTATTATGTAAAAGTAAATAAAGGATTCTGTTATAAATTCCATCCAGTTTAACAGAAACATTCCAAAATTCAACATGATACGCCTAAAGAAGGTCAGAGGTTACATCGACCGAAACATTGTGAAAATGACACTCGAGATGAGAACAGTAGTCCAAAAAATCCAAATAATATGAATAGCCAATCCTCATCTTAAAAATTCAGAAATGTATTATTCATTGTGTGTTAAAATATTTTTGATTTGTAATGAGGGTATGACCCCAATGAGTTGGACAATCTTATTTATTACTACGCGTTAGGACAATCAACCAATGAGAAGCCTCCGACCTCATAAAAATATTGAATTTTTGATGCAAGTCAGTTCACTATCAGTCTCCATCTTGACATGACTGAACCACTGCTGATCGTAACTGCATTGATTCTTCGCCGACCTAATACTGCCATCCTTGTTCTTAAGAATTACTGAACACTTGAGATTGTGACTGCATTGATTCTTTGCCAATTTGATTTACTACTGCCATCTTTGTTCAATATAATGGCTCAACACTTAACATTGTGTTTTCTTCGTAATAAAAAAAAAAGAAAATTATTTTAATTGAATTATCTTCCTAATATAAATAGTATATTATTTGTTTGCACAAAAAAAAGAAAAATTTTAAATCATGAAACTTTCATTTGAACCTTCCAGCGTTTTACACAAACTGCCTGGAAAATTCTGACGATATTAGATGGCCACCCTTTATCATTGTTCTGAAAAACGAATTTATGAGTGAGATTTTCTCCATCAAATATTTTATTTGTAATAAAGTAAAAATAATTCTTTTTCTGTTCTTCCTCCAGAGATTATTCCCTCCCTGGTGCTTACCGAAAGGTCATCATAAAACCATCAGATGTGTCTTGGCAGCTGTACAACTACGATGATCCAACCATTTCATTGATATTAAGTGACTACGAAACCCTCAATGGGGGGAAAGAGGTACAAAGCTTTGATGGTTAGTTTACAGTTTTATTTATTTATTTTTCTCTAATTTCTTATTTTCTTTCTTGATATTTTTTGTTGCTTTTTTTTGTTTCTATTTTCTTTTCTCATTTCTATTTTGTTTCTTTTGCTTCATGTTTCTTTTGCTTCATGTTTCTTTTGCTTCATGTTTCTTTTGCTTCATGTTTCTTTTTTTTCATGTTTCTTTTTTTTTTCATGTTTCTTTTTTTTTCATGTTTCTTTTTTTTCATGTTTCTTTTTTTTTTCATGTTTCTTTTTTTTTTCATGTTTCTTTTTTTTCATGTTTCTTTTTTTCATGTTTCTTTTTTTTTCATGTTTCTTTTTTTTAATTACGTTTTTTTATTCTTGTTTCTTTTTTTATTACGTTTTTCTTGCTTTTATCTTATTTCTTGTTTTTTTTTAGTTTCTCGCTTGTTTCTTTTCCGTTTCTTGTTTCGTTTTTTCGCGTATTTCTGTCATTTCCTTTGTTCTTATGTTTGTTTCTTTTGTTTTCCTTTTCATGTTTCTTTTTTGTTTCTTTTTTTTCTCATTGCATTTATCTTTTCAGTTTCATATTTCTTGATTTATCTTTGCTTTTTATTCTTTCACTGCTAATTCTACATCTACAAAAATTTAACTTTCTCCGATAATCTCATGACTTGCGTGCTTCCCATTTCTGCTTTCACTGTTCACAAGCTTGCATATTTTGCATTTCAACTTACCAACATATTTCTGTACACATTATTCAGCCATCCAAACAAAGATTTTACTCATTCTAAACCAGCCTTGAGGCATAATTACTATTTCCTAATAATTTCACTGTTTTTTTTTTTTTGTTTTTTTTTCTTTACATGGAGGTCACCACTTATCAAGGCCCGGAAGCCACTTGGGGATGCAGGTTATTGCGTGTACAGTAATCAATGGGATAGTACTGTAGTAATCATTAGTATTGAAGATTTGATAAAGTGTCTTACTTAAGGGGAAGTTCATCAGGAATTTGTTTATGCTGGACTTGAAGACATCCAGGTTGTAGTCAGGTGGGAAACAGGCAGACGGAAAAGAGTTCCACAGGCGTGCACTTCTAAGAAAGAAGCTTTGTTCATGGAATCTACATTTTGATTTAGGCATAGCTAAAGATTGGGGAAAATTAATGACAGTGGCTTCAGCTAGACGGGTGTTTATTGTGAAAGATTGGCGAGGCGGGACCAGAAATTGGAGCTCAGATGAGCACTTGCCATGGAAATAACGATAAAATAAAGACAGGCTCGCAACGTCTGTTCTGTGGGAGAGAGGTTGCAGGGAAGAGAAAAGGGCATCCCCCACCCACTAAGCCACAAAGTCTATTTTGTACTCTGTCAAGGAAGGATAGGCTGTTTTTAGCAGCTCCTACCCAGATGTGGCGGCAGTACTCCATCCTTGGACGTACTTGGCTTTTATACAGATAGAGAATTGCATCAGTAGTGAGATATCTTCTGGAGTGGTAGAAGGATCTCACCATTTTCCCAGCAACCTTAGCAACAGACTTGATGTGTGTGTTCTATTTCAGATCAGGAGTAAAGGTCAAACTCAGAAGCTTGTCAAAACATGGAGCCTCCCCTAGATGAGAGCCATCCATTTCAATTTAGTGTTATGTGACCAGTAGTTTAAGAGTTTATTGCTTAAATATTTACACACACACACACACATACTGCTTTTGTCGCTACAACCAGAAAAAAAAAAAGTATATATATATATATTTTGTTTTCACAAGTGACAGCACAGTCAAAATTTGTCCACGCAATTCCAAACACTACCGCTGAATCAACATGCAGCGTCACAAACAATAAGTTAAATCGACACATGTTCCTAAGCAGCACTGAACAATCTCACCGAATCGACACGCATCACTACGAAATGCAATAACGTGAAACACATTCTCAAAGCAGTGTATTTCAAACGCTGAATCACTTATCAGCTTGGTTTTGACAGTCATTGGGCGAAACTAAATCGTCACTTTGGGGTAAGATGGGTACAGTTCATTAGTAGACTTGATTTGTAATCGAAAGGTCCCGGGTTCGCTTTTCATCACAGGTAGACCCAACTCGTGTGCTTGCTCGGCACAGTTTTATTTATATAGATTATGGAGGATATGTACAAGGAAAATATTATAGTTTGCTTGAAGCATTGTGTATATAGTGTATAACATTATGTTGATAAATAAATATATTATTATTTAATGTGTCGAAACATCTGTTTTTTATTATTTCTCTTGCGTTGTTTATTTTTTATACTTTTTCAAAAGTTCTCTCCCCTTCGGCACTCATCAATGTCATAAACGATGAAAGAGAAGAAAATCGCAGCGCCCACAGCATTGGTGTGGCATTGGTGAAAGGGATGAACATGGTTTCAAGGTATAAGTGGGGCGATCACAGCTAGTATGACAAAACATACTCCAGATGCCCATGCACAGCCATCATTAATTGCTGGCAAAAGTGCATTGAGAATAGTGATGTCTATGTAAAAAAAAAAATTAATTTCTGGAACACAAAAGATCGCTTGTTTTAATGGTACGACTCCCGTCTTCATAGCTCTTCAACTTTTTTTAATTAAAAACAAAAAAAATGAGGCTTTACTTTTTGAATGATCTTGGTAGATAATGCCTCCTGCTTTTCATTCCACCCAAATGGATCAGAGGGGACTGCAAATTGCATTGTCATGACTGAGCTTCTAAGCATTAATGATCTGAAAGTTTCATCTCTTTGGTGCAGATATTGACGGTATGAGACTCCAAGAAAGCAACCCCTGTCATGAAGGTGCATCAGAAGCCAAGATGTGTCATTGAATTTCTGGTAAAAGTGCATTGAGAATGGTGACTGTAGAAAAACAACTCTCTTCCTGATCTATATCAATAATCTTTCAAATCACATCCTTACATCATTCATAAACATTCATGCTGACAAGACTACCATCTATGGCAGCACACCAAAGACCGTAAATGACCAAGTTCTCTGATTCTCTCTCCTCTGATCTTGAGCACGTGGTAGAATGGGGAAAGAGGTGGCTGGTTACTTTTAATGCATCTAAAACCAAGCTTCTATCTTTACATCATCAACGCTCTGATCCCCCATCTGGCATCAATTGAAATGAATGGTTCTCATCTTGGGGAGGTTCCATGTTTTGACAAGTTTCTGAGTTTGACCTTTACTCCTGATCTGAAATGGAACACGTACATCAAATCCATTGCCAAGGTTGCTCGGGAAAATGTTAGGATTCTTCTATCGATCCAGTAGTTATCTCACTGCTGATGCAATTCTCTGCCTATATAAAAGCCAAGTACGTCCAAGAATGGAGTACTGTTGCCACATCTGGGCAGGAGCTGCTAGAAAGATCTTATCCTGCCTTGATAGAGTTCAACATAGACTTGTTAGCCTAATAGAGGATGCCCTTTTCTCTTCCCTGCAACCTATTTCTTACGGAAGAGATGTTGCAAGCCTGTCTCTGTTTTATCATTAGTCTCATGGCAAGTGCTCATCTGATCTCCAATCTATGGTCCTCCCTCGCCAAACTTTCACGAGAAACACTCGTCTAGCTGAAACCACTATCAATAATTTCCCCCACTCTTTATCTGGGCTTGAACCTAAATGTAGACTCCATGAACAAAGCTTCTTTCTTAGAACTGCACACCTGTGGAACTCTCTTCTGTTTGTCTGCTTTCCAGCTGACTACAATACGGTCGTCTTCACGTCCAACGTAAACAAGTTCTTGATGAGCCATTCCCGTTAAGAAATCCAATTTACCAAATTTCCATTACTAACAATTACTACAATATTATCCCATTGACTACTGTACACTCTTTAACCCTTGTCCTCGAGTGGCCTTTTGGCCTTGATAAGTGGTGACTCCTACATTCAACAAAAAAAAGAAAAGAAAAAAATTCTGGAGCACAAAAGGTTGCTCGTTTTAATGGTACTGCTCCCGTCCTCATAGCTCTTCACATTTTATAGTAAAAAATAAAAAAAAAAGAATCATATTTTACTTTTGAAATCACGCCTGTAGTAGTCTGATCTCATTAAGAAATTCCTATCTAAAAATTCTGAAACATAACTTTTTTTCTTTTCTCGTATTTCAGACGGAAAGATGAAAGCGATCCGATTGTGCATTACGCTTCCGCCTTCCTGTTATGCAACAATGGCCATCCGAGAAATTCTCAAGACAGACACTTCTTCTTGTTATCAATCACAACTTGTGGAAGATTCCGCAGACTCTAAAACTGACCAATAATTTTTTTGTTGCTGAAAGAATAAAAAAAAAAAAAAGAAAACTCATTTCATTTTTTTTTTTTTAACATCTCTTCGTCTAATGTATATTTTTATCTGATAAAATGTTTGTTTTTTTTTTATCCTTGTTTATATTCTTTTCTGCTTAACTTTTGTATTCAATTTTCACTCCAAACAAGGCACAGTGCCATTTTGAAGCAGGGGGCTACTATCAGGGATATAATAAGTTGCAGATATATTATGAGATGAGTACCTATTTACAATGTCTCCCCACGGGACAGAGTTAGACACCAGGGTCGTTTTTTAGTGTGGAGAAAAGGTACAAAAATAAAAATTGTCTCAGTCGAAAAGGATTTCTCCTCCACTGAAAGAGAACAAGAAATGGAAGTGCCGCATCTGAAGAACAGATACTACACTTTGATCTCGGCCAAAAGGCCAAGTAGCATTATGAGATGAGTAGCAAGATGTTTGTTCACATTACACTTGAACTTCTGCATGTCAGTACAGTTGGGAAAGCAGAATCCCGCAAGGGAGTTCCAACGTCTAGCAGTTCTTGGGAAGAAACTATTGGAGTAGAAGGCTTTCTTACACCTAGGGATCTCTGTGTAGGGGTGGGATTTTTAAATTAGATTCGTGAAATGTTTGTATCTCTGTATGTGTGTACCTACATATCTTCTAATTATTACTATAATTATTTTTTTAATACCTACAGACACTGGTGTTCCATCTTTTAAGAAATCATCAGTGCAGAAAGCTATGACTACAGCCGGTCGGGAGGTTCGAACCCAGCCACAAAGTCATCTCTGACTCCATTAGCAAGGAACAAACCACACGGCCAATGTTAACCGCAAGAAATACAGTTGAAATTGACATTTATATACATGTCTAGACGGCTACATCTTATATATATGATGATGGACCTTCCCATTGTTACGGTTTCCTTCAGTCTAGGAGTATCGGAAAACCGCAAACATAATCAAATAAAAAATAAAAGAGTAAAAAAAGATATTTTGAGAAGTAAAACAAATTTTTATTAACAAAGAAAGAAAAGCAAAATTAAAAATAGTAAAAAAAAAAATGAATTTCGATAAGGTGTTAAGGGAGATAACTCTGTCTTCTGGTTATTTCCCTTTTGATAGATGAAAAGGTTTTTAAGTAATTTTTGTTTTTTGATCTTTTGTAGAAATTTTATTTTCCACCTTCTGTCTTTCCTTCTCTCTCCCTCCCCTTCTTTACCCCCCTCCCCCTTTCTTGGTGTATCTTGTGCTGCTACTGCTTGTTATATCACATGTTGAACGCGTACCTTTCGATTGATAAAAGGAGATGTGTGCGCCATTTTGTTGGAAGTTTTGAACACGAGAAAAAGAAGTCGGCTTGCTATCCCGCGTCAAGAAAAAAGACGTTAAAAATCGCAAGTTTAAACAAAAGAAACCAGTGGTTTGGTTTCTTTTTCTTCAATCGGGATTCGTCAAGGAAAACGACACAGAATTAGTCAGAAAAGACTGTTTAAAAAATCAGTTGTAAACGAATTTACAACGACCTCTTCACCAAGGAAGAAAGAACTATTTTAAGGCCTAGAATTGGTCTTGTAAAAAAAAAATACTAACTCCAGTGAAGCGTTAGAATTCACACCAAAAGGAACCAAGAAATCTTCTATAGAAATACATTACACCACAAGAGATTTGGATTATTTTCTTGGATTGCAGAACCAAGAGGATTGAAATTTTCTCGAATGAGAACATTTAAGTTAATGGCGCAAGGGAGGTAATTTACATACACCCCCTTTTAAAAAGATTAAGTGGTGTGTTTTATTTAAGTTCTTTGGCATGCAGTAAGCCCTAACTACATCTATATTCTTACCTCTACTATCCCTTACAATATTGTTAATAGTTCTTTTAGAACCGCCAAAGGGACTAATTTGGCAGACACTGTTATTGGTGAACATAAAACTGAATATATCTTTCTTTCCCTATTTACCTTTCCATTTATTAAAAAAAAATTGTTTATCGTAGCATTTTTCCGGGGTTTTTTTTCCTTGTTGTGCAATGGAATAACCTTCATTGGACGTCATGATAAAATTCCTGTTACTTTTCGACATGCGCTTTGGTTCAATATAATTCAGAAAAATCTATATTTACCAGTTTAATGAGGAAAGAGATTTCTTCTCTGTAACTTGTTTGGTTCATCGGTTATGTTCCTATTTACTATGCCTCCCCATGGGACAGAGTTAGACACCAGGGTCGTTTTTTAACGTGGAGAAAAGGAGCAAAAATAAAAATTGTCTCAGTCGTGAAGGATTTCTCCGCCACCGAAAGAGAACAAGAAATAGAAGTGCAGCATCTGAAGAACAGATACTACACTTTGATCTTGTCCCGAAACGACTCGAGTTTTCTTGTTTTTCTTTCGGTCTGGGTGATAAGCTTGGTCGCCTCTAGTTTGCGTCCCAATGCTGTGTTATAACTGAATTAAAATATACGATCATTCGATACCTATAGCGATCGTTAAACACGGTTCCAGAAAGAATAATTTTTTTGTTCTATCTTTTGAAAGTCTCCAGAGACGCTAATTTGAACGTTTTCTTTTCAAATTTTTAAGTAATATTGTTTATATTATTTTATATAATCTTTAATTGTTTTTCTCTTTTAATTAAGTAATTTTTTTTTTTTTTTCTTTTATTATTATATTGTTATTTGTTATAATTATTGATTATATCTTATTTTTATTATGTTATTATTTGGATAATTAATATTATCATTATGATTATTAATTATATTAATAATTATTTATTATTATATTTTATTTTTAAGATATGTTATTATTTGGATAATTAATATTATCTCTTGTGTAATAAATCTTAATTTCTTCATATCGAATGGGGAAAATATATCATCCCATTACACCATCAATTTTTACATATGAGCTTCGCCACAACAACTAAGTTGCTCGGAAATCCACATCGATGGTTTGTTTATAGTGGTGAAGGCTTTGTGAAGAACCAAGCACTTTTTTTGGTAAAACTGTTAATCTCTGACTGTGCAATGGCTGCCACAGAAGAGAGCAGATCGTAGACCTCCGATTTTTACATAAGACTATTCTTTCTCTTAAATGCATGTTTTAATAAAGACTGAGGGTGCATTTTTGCCAATGAATTAAACATACCTCCAGATACCAACCTGGAAATTTCTATATCTCGAGTGTGTGTGTGTGTGTGTGTGTATATATATATATATGTGTGTGTGTGTATATATATCTCAATATATACATACATACATACATACATACATAGTGATTGAAAAGTAATTCCCTATTTCAAAATACATCAAATTTATTTTTGAAATATAATTTATACAATTAATAAATATGACAAGAAAGTATAATGCATAAACTTTTATTTAAAATTCAATAAAGGCGCTTTCATTCGTCACCAGCTTTTCAAGTCGGCTAGGAATCGCATTAACTGATTTCACAAGAAACTCTTGCAGCATGGTAGTCATAACTTTATGTATTCACCCTTCCAGTTCTTCTAAATTTCTTGGTTTGGTTGAGTAGACTTTCTCTTTCAGCCAACACCAGAAAAATGTAGCTGAGTATTAAGTTAGGACTTCTGGGACGACAAATGTCAAAAAATGTGGCCAAAAACATTAATTCTTTCACCCTCAACGCATCACTTTTCTACAAGGACGGGTCACTTTTTTCACCGACATTTTCAAAAGTCATCGCCTCTTTTCGATTGTGTAGCCTTAACTTAAACCTTCCAGTTTGGTAATGGGTGCAACAGCTAACATGTCACTTTTTTTTTTTCACTTTCTTTTCCACCTTCGCGTCACGGGTTCGAGTCTGCCTGCCTACTACAAGTTGTTTTTTTTTTTTTTTTTTTTTTTTTTTTTTTTTTTTCTTTTTTGCTCAACACACACCTCCAAACACCCGGGCACCCGGGCTAGTCTGTTATATAAAGGGCAATGTCTGTTAGTGTGAATGTATGTATGTATGTGTGTTTGTATTTTTTGCTAAAACTTTTGAAATCCAAAATGGATAAGAATGATTCTGGTACTATCTTAAAAGACATGGTGTCTGATGTATAATATTTAAAATTTAGAAAAAAATGAATATTTTTTTCTACCTTAACGACCGCAAAATTACTTGAAGAAGGCCAGAGGATTAGTTGGTCGAAATGTGGTGAAACAACCACAACTATGATAACAGTCTGCAAAAAAATGAATACATAAATTACTTATCTCAAAGGATTCCAATGAAAATATGATTTTTTTTATAAAAAAAAAAATATTTGATCAATTTGTGATTTTTAGAATATGACATCATCGTTCTGTGACGAGTATGTACATCATAAAGATTTTTCTAAATTTTTTTTTTTTTTGTGACTATACTGCTTAATACTGACTCCAGTTGCAAGGAGAAGTGCTAGATGACTGAAAACAATGCCAAGATAAGCAGAGAGCACATACAGCACCTGAATTTCCCAAATAGTCATCCATTTTAGTTACTGACCAGGCTCAATGTTGCTTAACTTTGGTGATCTAACGGAAACCAGTGTGTCAACATGAATTATGTCATATACATTAGCATCCTGCTTTCTTTTATTTATTTATTTATATATATTTATTTATTTTTTATTTTTTTACTTAGGTCACCACTTATTAAGGCATGGAGACCATTCTAGGATAAGGGTTAAGTCTTAGATAGATGATGAGTCAACACGATCAGTGATGGTAGGGCTAGATTATTTGAGAGGACGGCTCAATAGGAATTTATTCCCATTGGATTTGAAGACGACCATGTTTATAGTTAGTCAGGAAGCAGACATACAGTATTGCGTTCCACACACTAACAGTTCTCAGAAAGAAACTCTGCTCACAGAATTTTCGTTTAGTTTTAGGCGCAGATAGAGAGTGAAGAAGTAGTTGGCAGTTGTTGCAGCTAGGCAAGTATTTGTTGCAAACGTTTTACAGGGAGGGATCAAAGATTGGAGCTCAGTCGAGCACCTGCCATAAAAGTAATGATAGAATAGAGACAGATTCGCAATGTTCTCTAATATGGAAAAATTTGGTTTTGCATCCTAAGGTAGGAAAGGGTGCTCTTACAAGCTCACCCACACCTCCACCACACCCTCCGCAGATGTTGCAACAGTACTCCATCTTAGGGCGTATTTGACTATTGTACAGATAGAGTACTACATCGAGCGTGGGGTACTTCCTGGAGCGGTAGAACGATCCCCTTCCCCCATTTTTCCAGTGATTTTTTTTTTTTGCAACATCTGATGTAAATCTTCCATTTCAGGGAAGGGGATTGTACAATACTTTTTTTTTTTTTTTTTTTTTTTTTTTTTTTTTTTTTTTAAGATAAAATAGCAAATACCAATAGCAATGGCCAAAGATACATTACCTGGAAGTACTTTTTTCAAACTCTTTGGCTTAACGTCCACAGGGAACATGAGTTGGAACAGATACATTGAGAGCATTGCCAGGGCTGCTGCAAAGAAAATGGGCTCTCTCGACTGTTCTAGAAAGTTACTTACACCTGAAAGTAGGTATTTATTTGCTTCCCCATGAAAGCAAATTAGACACAAGGTCGTTTTTTAATGTGTGTGTGGGGGGGGGGGGCTCCCCAAAAAGAGGGCACTCTGGCAGTGTCCTAATAAATAGTAATTGTCTGATATGAAGGGTTTCTCCCACATTGACCAAACCTAATTAACTTCAAAACGTCCCGGTCTGGATGGCCAGGCGTTTGCGTTACCTATGCCAGGTAAAAATTATCCTGTACCTCTACAAGGCCACCATGTATGGAGTATGGTGGCCTTGTAGAGGTACAGGATGGCATAGGTAACGCAAACGCTTGGCCCTCCAGACCGGGACGTTTTGAAGTTAATTTGGTTTGGTCAATGTGGGAGAAACCCTTCATATCAGACAATTACTATTTATTAGGACACTGCCAGAGTGCCCTTTTTGGGGGAACCGGTTTTTCCCCCCACAAATATTTTCTTTAATAATTCTTTTCTTCTATGTCATTTTCTGTAATTTTGTGATATCTATGAATTAATATGATAGCGTATGTGTCATTTTCTGTGTCATGCTTACATCCAGGTCATTTAATTGTTATGTACTTCCATTTCTTGTACCTATTTACTATGCCTCCCCACGGGACAGAGTTAGACACCAGGGTCGTTTTTTAACGTGGAGAAAAGGTACAAAAATAAAAATTGTCTCAGTCGTGAAGGATTTCTCCTCCACCGAAAGAGAACAAGAAATAGAAGTGCAGCATCTGAAGAACAGATACTACACTTTGATCTTGTCCCGAAGGCCAACCAAGAATTCTTCATAAGTTTTGGTTTCGGCATTCCAATAATCTGTTTTATAAAAATGATTTTATCAAGAATTCTTTATGTCTTGGTTTTGGTTTTGAGTTTAGCTGATGGCACCTTAGTAATCTATTTTTTTAATAAATAATTTTATCAAGAATTCTTCATAAATTTTGGTTTCGGTTTAAATTATAGCTGGAGGAACTAAATATATATATATAACTACTTCATTTACTCACATAAAATTAATATACGAAAGTATAGATTTATGCGTAAACTTTAAGTATTTACTTCAAAAGTGCTCAATACGTAGGTAGAGCTAGTTAGTAATATATATATATATATATTTTATAAATTACTATATATATATATACTAGCAGGGGTGCCCGGCGTTGCTTGGGTGTTTGGAGATGTATGCTGTGCAAAAAAAGCAAAAAAAAAAAATGGTTAATTTTTTAAAACTTTGACCCCTATTATGACCCCTTAAAATTTATTGTTTCGGGCTCAAATCACTTTATTAAGTTAGATCCAGGTTTAAGGAACCTATATCTAAAATTTCAAGTGTCTAGACCCAAAATTGTCAGAGGAGTTTGGTAGAGTTCTTAAAGGTCAAATCGTTGAAATTTGACCCCTTAACAGCCAAATTTCTGGCATACACCCGTCACATCGATTTTCCCAAATCTCAGTACCCGGTATTTCAAATTTCGAGTCTATAGACTAAAAATTGACAGTGTTATTGCGTAGGGAAATGTACACAGACAGACACACAGACAGACAGACAGACACGTTCACTTTTATAGATATATAGATTCATAAGTTTGGGATTCGGTTTTGATTCAAGCTGATGAACCCAAGTTTTATTTTTTAAATTGCAACTTTATAATATATAAAAATCAATAGAACCTTAACTCTATAATAATATATATGAAATCCGCAAAAATTAAAATATCATATTTAAGCGTACTTTACAGCCAGGCGTCCCTGCTAGCTTAGATAAATACGTTTGCAGTTTTAACAAAATAGCTACAATTGGCCTTTTGGTGCCAAGATCAAGGTGTAGTATCTGTTCTCTGATACATACACTGCGCGAGGCATGCTGTTCTGGCAACACATTCTCGTACTCGGAACACCTGACGAGCTTGTTGGATAGCGTTCTGTCCGCACCCCCACTTTGTCTGTCTTTCTTTGCTCTCCCCCCTCACGGGGGCATCAGAACTGATAATTTACGACCTTCCCATGAGGGAAGGTCGGAAACACTTTTTCTCTTCCCTCCACTAACTTCCCACTCTCTCTCTCAGTTCTATCTCCTCTTCTTGCTGCTTTTTGGCGCCAAAGTCGGCTCCCCACTTTGGACGCCGTCTCCACGTCACTCTTTTCAGTGATTTTTAAAAGAAGAAGGAACCAAAAGGACATCCCCAACCCGGGGGTCACCAATATGGATACCCTCAGCAAGGGGGCTACTGCTCCCCAAGAGGACGACTCCCCAACAGGAGCAGCAAAAACAACCACTGACAGGGCGTACCGCCCGGATATGACAGCATTGGACGCTCCTCAGGAGGGGGGAAATTTACCAACAGCTCCCCCCCAAAGGGGAGCAAAACCAAAATCGGTCGTAGCATCTCACTCCGACCACAAAAAGGAGGAGGCGCCAGGCCAAAAGGACAATAAAGGGGACAGCGCTCCCCAGAAGGACTGCTCCCCCAAAAGGGGAGCAGATCAAGAAAATGAGGGGGCATACCGCCTGGACCTCACAAACGAGGAAGGGGCAGATGGCCTCAAAGTAAACAAAAAAGATCATGCTCCCCAAGAGGCTGATTCCCCAAAACGGGAAGCTGCTCCCGAAAAAGACTCTAACCAAGGAGAGTCAGGCCCAAAAGACACTGAAAAGGGAACCGCCCCCCCTCCCCAAAAAAAAGCGACACTCCCACAAAAGAACAGACTAAGAAATCAGGGGAGGCAGGAAGCGTTGCCAATAAACAGGCAGGGGCGACCTCCATTAAAAGGCCAAAAACGGTCTAACCCCACCAAAGACCCCATACCAACACCAACACCACCAAGAGGGTCTGCGTGGGGAAGACCATAGAAAAACAACTGTCCCCTCAAGAGTATAGAGACCTGTGCCTGACAAAGTACAGACAATACATAGAGGGGGCAGATATAAAATCCATACCAGGTGCCTGGGAGGCGATTGAGGGCAGAGTCCTGTACTTCGCTATTTCCGATATACCGGAAAACCGCCTCCTGGGGATGAAGAAGGAAGACATGGCGGGGCTCCTCCACAAACTTAACATCCCAGTACTATACCTGTACCAGAGGAGCTTTGCCGTGTGGGACATCCTTCTAGCCACCCAGGACGATGCAGAGAGACTCTCCCTCCAAGGAATAAAGCATGGGAGAGTCAAACTAATACCCGAATACCAGGGCAAGAGAAGGACTCGGGTGCAGGTATTTAATGTGCCAACCCAAATACCTGTGGAACTGTTAAGATGCCTCTGCAGCCAGTATGGTGAGGTGGAACAGGTGACCCCAGTACGGTCAAAAACTGGGACTCACCTGGGCTGCTACACAATAGTAATGAGGCTGAAAAGGGAGGGTGTTCGGGCGATACCAGCGCTGCTGACATACAAGGACACCAGCATAACGGTAGTGGTGGAGGACCGTCGTCCGCACTGCTGGTTCTGCCAAAAACAGGGCTAAATGGCTAGTAGCTGCCCCCAAAGGGTAACCCCTAATCAAATGACCCAAAAGGCGGTCACAACCCCTGAGATAGCGCCTGCACCAAAACAGGTGGCAACAACCCCTGCAACTGCGGCACCAACCCCAGCTCCAAGGAAAACCCAAACCACCCAGAAGGCCAAGGAAGAGGAATGGAGCACGGAAGTGAGATAAAAACAGAAGCCCATAATCCCTTCCGCCACCGTCCCACCACCAGCCCCAAAATCGAGGCAGCAGCCTCTGCAAATGCAGCAACAACAGCCACCACAGCCGATGCCACGGAAACAGCTGCAGCAACAACTACCACAGCAGCAAAAGCAGCAAGTGCAGCAGCAGCAACAAAAACAGCCGCAGCAGCAACTAGAGGAGCAGACACAACCAACGGTGCCCACACCAATCGAGACGGGGATCAAGTGGAGAAAAGACTGCTCCTATGAGGATGAATCCGCAAGTGAGAGGGAGAAGAACTCAACCTCACCTCTCCCCAGTTCATTCAAAAGAATAAAAAAGAAAAACAAAAGAAGAAAAGGTGAAGAAAAGGTGGCCTCCACTCCCTGGGAACATACACCACCACTAACAACAAAATCCACTTCCACCCCCAAACCAGACACTGCACCAACACCAGACACCGCACCAACACCCGACACCGCACCAACACCCGACACCGCACCAACAACAAACATGGCACCAACACCAGACACTGCACCAACACCAGACACTACACCAGCACCAACACCAGGCACCACACAAACACCCGTCCCCACACCAATGCAATCTGAGCCACCACCCCAAAAAGAAAAAGAAAAGAATGAACTGAGGGAGAGAAGAGACTCCTCTGCCTCTCGCAGACCAACCAAATTAAAAGCCCTTGCCTCTGAGGAACTATGTTATGTAGACCCTCTATCTGTGGCAACAGACATTTCCCATCGGCAGAGGAAAAACTTAAAACCTCTGCTCGATTACAAACAGATAGAGGGGAAACATGTAAATATCCCCTCAAATTTCCTGGACGCCCTGCTCCTAATAACTTTTGTCAGAACTCCAGAGGCCTATAAGACCAAGGCTGTAGGCTGCTGAAGGGGCGTTTCCGGGAATCAAACTGCTGAAGAAAAATGACCCTTCTCTTGACGAACTGTCAAAACAATGCAAGGGAAGGGTCCCAGTGTTGGTCCATCCGTCACTCTACAGGGCCATGAAATTAATTTATCCTTTGGACGTCGGCAGCATTGTGAGAGAAGGCCAGGATATGAAAAACCTGACCACCTTGAGCATGGCACATAACGTCGGCGTCCTCTCCCCGGCTGACTTCGGAGCTGAGTGTGACACACCCTAAGGTAGGTACCATGGCTTTGAATTTGGCTAGTTTGAATGCGAGGGGCTTGAGATCATCGGGCCAGGCGGCTCGCCTCCGACACGACCTCTTGTCCCTGGGAGTGGATGTGGCTGCGATTCAGGAAACGCATTTCGTTTCCTCTGTGGACTGTCAGGTGCTGGCTCGAGATTTTTAGGTTTTCTCAGCATATGGCAGCTCGCGGGGGAAGGAAGTTTCCGTACTGGTTAAACGTACCCTGTCGGCGATGGTCGACATTGTTCATAGGGATGCGGTGGGCAGGCTGATTGTGGCCAATGTTTCCGTAAAAGATTCTGTGTTTCGGGTGATTGCAGTTAATGCGGCCAGCACCGCTCGTGAGAGGGTCTCATTCTTCAGTCAGCTGGACGCATTTGTAGATTGTCGGAAGTGGGTAGTGCTAATGGGAGATTGGAATGCCATCTTAGACCATGAGATAGATAAGGTAGGAGGCGATGCTAGAGGATCGGAGAGGTGGACGTGGACCAAAAGTGTCTCCTCCTATCCAAACACTTACTTGGACAGGATGTTAGTTAGGAGAGGCGAAGTAGACTTCTTATCTTGTCCTACGTTCACTTGGCTAGGCCAGACGGACCATAAACTAGTTATGGCCCGGCTGAAGCTAGGAAATAGGACTAACTTAGTGGCTCACCGGAAGTTAAACACCTCCCTTCTGGAGATACAAGACTTCCAAGAGAAGCTAATAAAATTAATTCAAAAAGCACTAGTGGGAACGGTTACCGGGAATAAGTGGTGGGTAGGTCTAAAAGCCAAAATTAGAACCTTCTCCATCAAGTATGCCCAGCGCCTCGCACTAGATAAGGCCAAGATGAAGAGGAAGCTAGAGCAGAAACTAGGCCAGGCTATAGGGGAGGGTGATAGAGTTAGTCAGGAACTAGCTAAGCAGGACCTTCTGCGTGAGAATAGCGAGCGCTATGAAGGTCAAGTAGTCAGATAGATGACGACACGGAAGCTGCGCTGATCAACTTAGATCAGTCCAAAGCTTTTGATAGGGTCGACCATCGTTTCTTATATGCAAGATGACCAACCGTACCACCCCGTGGTTACTGCCGCCTTCCCCGACCTCATTCTCGACCTTTCTAGCGAGAGCCGTCACACGCTGCGGGAAGAATCTGCCTGCATGAAAGAGTGCCGAGCCGCACTAAAACGACTACCAAGGTCCAGTGACCTTGTGACTGCTACCCGTAGGGAACTCCACAGGGATCTAGTGAAGGGGGCCGCCGCCGACCTGCTATGCACGCATTTGGGTTGGCAGCAGAGTGAGATCCACTCCGCGTGGAGCTGGGCGCCAGGTTCGAGTCATCTGAACAATTTGGAGTTCTCTCTGACCTGGCGATTGGCCAGAAATGCACTTCCACTCAACAACATACAATGCAGTTCCAGGTTTTTGGAGTCGCCTGATTGTCCCCATTGTGGGACAACGGCCGTAGAAACGACTGATCATGCTTTCTTCGATTGCCGCAAACTCCGCCGGTACTGGTCGTATGTCAGCGAGGTGACGGCTCACATCGATCCTGAGCATCCTCGCCCAATTACCGTATCCAATGTCGGGGACAACATGAGGCTGCCGTGGGACCGGGAAAGACAAATGGTCTACGTTATGATCCTGGCTGTGGCGAGAATGGTGATTTGGACGTCACGTCTGCAAGGTTGCCGGGGGATATTGTCTTTTTCTGATCAGGATCTGATCGCTTTCTTTAAACACCAACTACGGGTGAAGATCAGATGTGATAGAAGAAGGCTGCATCGCGCGGCATTTGAAAGAAGATGGATACATGTAGCAAGTCTGTGTGTACGAAGAGGAGCCAAATTTGAATACGTGTTCCCCGCCTAGGTGTGGAACGCGCAGTTCCGTAAAGTAAAATTAAACAAGTAGCCTCTCAGCTAGCTGAGTGTGTGTTCCATCCCTCCCCAATTAGAAAGCCTCCAAGATCCCCACCCCCTCCTTCTTGCTATTTTTGTTTTCATCCCTTCCTCTAAATTTCACCCATCTTGGAGAGAAAGAAATACAAACTAACTCCCATTCCTTACCCACAAAATTTTCTTTTCTCCATTCACCCCCATCTAGAGGGCATCCCCACTTAGAGACTGACCCGTAGAAGTGATGTTCCTTTTATAAACCTAGTGGAACGGGCAGTCTATCAACTAGACGGGGTTGGGAGGGTCCTACTAATCACCTTTTTTTTTTCTTTTCTCCCCCCTGCCCTCGACACAAATGAATTATTGTACTATCTTATTGTTATTTTTTTTGTTTTTACACGTCAAAAAAAATGTTTTAAAAATTGGGAGTTAAGTAGGACGTCCCCCAGCATGAAAGGGTGAATGTGGTATTATGGTGAAAGAAGATACTAGCTGGGAGAAACTTTTGATTTTGTTTAGTTCTGGAGTGACAAAGATGACCAACGACCCCCACAATCCCCCCTTTTGAGTTGGCCATGTGCCTAAGATTTTTATTCATTGTTGATTTTCAATGTATTTTTAACTTGAATAAAGGATTTAATATCTCAAAGTGTAGTATCTGTTCTCCCAGCTACCTCATTTTTGATTTTTAAGTTTAAGGCTTTCACTTTTTGTCACTTTTGTGACTTTACTAACCTTTGTTAGTGGGACCGACCCCCTCTTTGGGGAGTCTGGACCCTTTTCGCTCCCCCAGAACCGACGCAATTGTGTGGTAGTCTGGACCCGAAAACCGATCCCTTCTTTGGGAGTTTGCTGTTCTCGGGACCGACAACACTTTCTTTGGTTGACACGACCTGGTTGGGAGGTTAGCTTAGAAATTTTTTCTTTTGGGTACTTCGTTTCTTCCTCCCCTCTGAGGTTGAAATGGTCTACTTTCTCCCCTCTTAATTGCCTGTGCAGCACTATGACCTGCCAGGCCCAATCTTTGTCTTCCTTCGCTGCTCTCCAAGTGGATTGAGCAGACCGGGTCTCTTTTTCGCTTACTTGGGGTTGTGTGTGGGCAGGGTGACATGGGTAGGGCGGGTGTTTCGTTTCTGCTCCCCTCTCTGGGCAGAGATGTCTATCCCCTCCCTCTCTTAATTGCGATGCGGCACTTTGACCTGCTAGCACCCACTGCATCTTCCTTCGCTGCTCCCCCCCCCCCCCGCAAGGAGGGGGGGTCTGAGCTGACTATTCAGACATCCCCGTGAGGGGAGGTCAAACCACCTTTCTTCACTTCTGATCTCACCACCCCTCCACTCCTCCCCCCATTTCAGCACATATTTCTTTTCTCCCTCGCTATACTTTGGTCCGCGTCAGCAGCCGGTAGTTTTTCCACGATGCCCAGAAAAAGGGGTATACCACCTCAAATGTGCCACATCGCCCCACTCGAGCACTCCCCTTCAGAGGGAGCACCTCCAACGGGGGATGATGAGGAGGAGAAGGCCAGGGTAGGGCCGCAGCCCGCGGCGATCCAGGCAGCGCCAACACCAGGAGGGCAACCAACCCAACCTCCTGCTTCCCACGAGGGCTACTCCCTGGACCATGGAGTCAAAGAAGCGGCTGACGAAGAAACGAGGCTCAAACTCGGTGGTACACACCCAGCGACACCGGTTCCACCTCAATCCTCGTCGGTCGGAGCAAACACTCCCGCTCAGACTCCCCAGAAGGACCAAGACGAAATGGAAGACACCGAAAAAATGGCTGATGAGGGAACAAGGCACCTGGCAGGTGGTACACACCCAGCGACACCTGTTCCATTTCAATCCTCGTCGGCCAGAGAAGACTTCACCACTCCTACTCCCCAAGAGGACAACCTCCCAGCAGAAGAGCAAAGAGAAGCTGGAGACGAGGAGACCCAAGACGACACTGATGGACCATAGCCTGTGGCATCACCGGTCTCCCAACCCCTTTCCGGTCACCCAACACCAACTCCCCAAGAGGACAAATCCCCAACACCAGAAATGGAGGAAGACAAGGATGGTGTGGCTTGCAGAACCAGACTGCTGTTCAGAGACACCCTAGCATCGCTCAAGATTCTTGGGGTGGGGGGGGGGATACAGGGCACCTTCACTGCCCGAAGCCTCCCTAAACACGCCAACTCCACCCAAAGTCCCAAAAAGGCAACCCTCCAACAACCAAACCTGCGGAGAAGAAGCCCACTCCACAATCTCCGGGCAAAACCAAGGGAGGGGGCCAGAGATTATGCCACAACCAGTGCACGACACCCCAGGAGGACTGGCCAAGCCTAACTCCAAACAAGGCAACTATACAGCAGCAGCAGCAGCTGCAACAGCAGAAAAAGAAAGAAACAGCAGCCACCCCTCATCCCAGTCCGTCCAATGCCAAATAGGACGGAACAGCGACATGGGGCCCACAGAACCAGGAGCAGATGACACCAGAAGAGTAAAGAGAGCTCTTCAACTCAACCTACAAGGCTGTCACAGATGGGATAAGCATCTAACCCCTTCCGGGACAAATAGAAGAGCTGGAGAAGAGAGTTCTCTCTCTGGTCACCTCCGACCTTAAGACCAGGAGCTTAACAGGTGTCGACAAAGACACCGTGGTGGACTCCTCATCGGACTGAACATACCGGTCAGCTACGTATGCAGGAGAAGTTTCGCCATGTGGGACATCCTGCTTCCCAGTCAAGAAGAGGCAAAAAGACTGGCTAAGACCGACCTCAGAACCAGAAATATTCGACTCCAGCCGGTATATTTGAACAAAAGTATCGCCTCGGTCTCAGTCTTAAATGTCCCGTGCTACATGACCAGAAGGGAACTTGGTGCCATAATGAGCCAGTACGGCGACGTGGAAGCTGTCGTTCCATCCCGCAGTCAACATAACGTGATGACCGGGGATTACAAAGTCTGAATCGTCCTGGACAAGATCGAATTTGACACCCTTCGGGCCATGCTCGAGTTTGCGGACTGGACCATGACACTGATCGTGCAGGGGAGAAGGCTGCACTGCTGGCACTGTCACCACATGGGACACATGGCAAAGGACTGTCCCAAAAAACAACCAGCCAGAGCCCCCGGCCCCCCCCCACCAAAGCACTGACCAAAACTCCAGCAGAAGCCCAAGCTTCAACACAAATCACAGCCCTAGCCACAGTAAACGCCGGTCCAGTAGCAGAAGCAGGTTGGGTGACGGTCACTAAGAAAGGCAGAGCCAACAAAAACCTGCTCAAGCCAATAGTGATCAGAACCCAACCTGACATCACACTGATGGACACGCAGGCATCCTCTTCCTCAAACTAAAGGAAGCTACAAGATTCTGAGGAAGAGATCGTGTCGGACGGAGTAGAGGCGACCACAGATGCAGAGGAAGCAGCTACAGCAACAATCAACACAAAGACGAGCAAGAGGAGGAAGAGCAGGAAGACTAAAGGAGAACCCCCCCCCCCCAACAAAGACAATAGTAAAACAACCAAGTGTGAACTCCCCCCACCCCCAATCAGCCAGTGGAACCGGCCCCCTCCCGCCCAAGCTCCTCCAGAACAGTTTTACGTAACCCAGCCCTGGATAGGGTAGACACCAACCTCCAAAAACCTACACCCCCAACTCCTGTCATTCCTACCCCCGTCCTCCTCCTCCCCCGACCAAGGAAAAACCAACGCCACCAGTCCGCACGGAGCGGACGAAAAAACTCCCTTTCCTACCAGGGGAAAGGATTTGCAAACTGGACCCTCTGCAACCAATACCTGACCTCAAGGGCCAGCAGAAGGTCCGGTACAACAAATTGAGGAACTTTGTATATGTCGGTGGTGACAACGTCGCTGACCCAACCAAATTCCAGAACGTTCCCTTGTTGACCACTTTCATTAGGGTCAACAAGGATTCTAGGACTGAAGCCCTCTGGGCTATGATAGATGCAGCAAAGGATGCTATCCCAGGCCAGAAGCTGGTAGATAGGAAGCATCCCTCACTGAACAATATGCGATGCGAGAGAAGAATCCAGTTTTATGCTCACCCCTCTTTTACAGGGCACTCAAACTCACTTTCCCCCTAGACATGGGAGGCGTGCCCAAGGATGGATTACCCTCGCCGGACTTACTCACTGGAAGCCTTGGACAGACCTGCCACGTCCTCACCCCCGAGGATTTCAGGCTCGTGTGTGACACTGAATAAGGTAGGTGACCATGGCTTTAAACTTGGCTACTTATAATATGAGGGGCCTCAGATGTCGAAGCAAGGCCGCGCGCGTGCTGAGAAATCTGGTGTCCCTCAAGTTAGATATTGCCGCTATACAGGAGACCCATTTTATTTGTGACAGGGATTGTCAGATGCTGGTGAGCGACTACAATGTTTACTCAGCATATGGCAATACCTATAGTCGTGGAATCTCCTTGCTAGTAAATCGCACCCTATCAGCGTCGGTGAATGTTATTCATGCAGACGAGGATGGGCAGGCGATTGTCGTCGATGTTGCAATTGTGGAGAGGGCTTCCTTCTTTCGACGGGTGGAGGGATTTATAGATGATCCGGAGAGGGTAGTCTTAATGGGTGATTGGAATGCCATCCTTGATCCCAGGATAGATCAGGTCGGGGGGACTAGCGGGTCGGTGTGGTGTGACAACAGTCTGTCTGACCTGATGGCTTCGTGCGACCTGGTCGACAGATTTCACCTGGATCACGCGGGGCGAGAGATGTGGACGTGGCATCCTAATACGCCTTCCCATCCAAGTACTTACTTGGATCGGATGTTAATTAGAAGAGGCGATGTAGATTTCCTATCTTGCCCCACGTTCCACCTTAATAGGACACTCGGACCATAAACTAGTTATGGCCCATCTAAACTTGAGCTCTAGGCCTAAACTGGCCGGATACTGGAAGTTCAACAGCACCTTGTTGGAGCTGGAGGACTACCGGTTGAAGGTTACAGAGATAATCCAACGGGCATTAGTGGGGGCGGTTACTAGGAGTAAGTGGTGTATTAGTCTCAAAGCTTGGATTAGACGCTTCTTGGTCCAGTACAGCCAATGCCTCGCATTAGATAAGGCTAAGGCCAAGAAGTGTATAGAGAATAGGCTGACCCGGGCAGTGGAGGGGGGGGGGCCCCTTAGAGATAGCACTAGCTAAACAAGACCTCAACCGCTTGGCTAGCGAGCGGTATGAGGGCCAGATAGTTAGGGCTAGGCTAATGAAAGTCTCGAACGAGGCTGTTAATGTAGACGCTGTTGAGCGTAAGGCTGCTCTAAGGCGCGGCTTGGACGGGTACATTCGAAAAGTAAACGACCTGGAAGGGCTTGCCCTCGTATCAACGCGGGAGACTTGCAAGGGGTTTCGGAAGCATCTATCGGAGCGCTTCACCCAACTACCCAGACTCAGGATCGAAGAGGTTGGCAGGTATTTGGCTGCTCGCCTCGCCTCGTGTCGGCTCGAGCGGCTAGATGTGATGGTCTTGTCACGGAACATGAGATCATTACTGTGTTGAAGCAGGTCGGCTGTAACAAATCCCTGGGGCTGGATGGTCTGCCCTACGAATTCTACTTGAGACTGTCGCCCATGTTGGTCCCTATTCTGAAAGATATGTTCAACCATTGGTTTGTTCAGGGCTCCATCTCTGGGCAGGTGACCAAGAGAGTGATCACATTGCTGAGAAAAGGTCAACGGCATGGTGGGGAGGAAGATTTAGACAATTTCAGGCCCTTGACTCTGCTAAACACAGAGTTAAAGATTTTGGCCAAGGTTCTTGTGACTCGATTGCAGGTTGTCATCACTGACTTGATCGAACCAGACCAGAGCTATGCTGTGAAGGGGAGATCAATTCAGGACAATCATACGCACGATCATAGAGGGGACAGAAGATGACGCTAAGACCACGCTGATCAGTTTGGATCAGTCCAAGGCTTTTGATAGGGTGGACCATCGGTTCCTGGGATCTGTGCTGGAGGCTGCTGGTTTTAATCCGGACTTCTGCAAGTGGATCTTTGTACTGTATGACAGGCCGATGGTAGCGGTGCAGATCAACGGTAAGCTGTTGGAGTCATTTGCCGTCTCCCGGTCGGTGTGACAGGGTTGTCCGCTGTCGCCTCTTTTGTACGTCCTGGTGTAGGAACCCCTCCTTCGCAAGTTAAGGGACTAGGCGACTACACCAGTCCTGCGCGGGATAGCTCTCCCTGGAGGCACACGAGCCAGGGTTTCCGTGTTTGCCGATGATGCCACCGTGTTCGTGTCTTGCCCCACGGACATTCAAGCGGTCACTGAGGCGCTCGCTCGATATGAAGAAGTTATGGAGGCCGTGGGTCTGCAGTTGGGTGCCTGGACCGGAGTAAATTCACTTCTGGGCATCTTCAGTTGGACTGATCCGGTCCGGATCCTCGGTGTGTGGTTCGGACCGAGTCTCCAGCTGAAGAAAAACTGGTCGGAAGTAGAGATCAAGGTCGAATCCTCTGTCAAGACTTGGATTCGAAGGAAATTGCCCTTGAAGGGTCGGGCAGAGGCATGTGCTACATACGTCTTTCCGCTCATCCTTTACCATCTGTCTGTACTTCCCCTCCCTGCAGAACAAAGAACCAGCTTACAGGAGCACCTCGACACACTCTTGTGGAACGAGGGTAGGTATTATGTTTGCAGAGAGGTTTGTGTTTGAAACCCGAGCGAAGGAGGCTTGGGACTGTCCGATCTCCTGTGTCACAAGCACGCAAAGAAGTTGGCCTTCCTGAGCCGTTCGTTGCACGTAGACGTTCCATGGGTCACTGTGGTTGGAAGCTCATTTTCCAATCTCCTATCCAACCCCTTGGTGGAAGCCCGGCAGAAACCGAGAGGGGAACAACTTTTCTATGCTGAATGTCGGTCCGCACTTAGAGCATTGCCGGGGACCAGTGTCCTCGAACAGTCTAGGAACAGGCTTTATCGGGAGCTAGTGGGACGCAGCACAAAGGAACCGCTAGCGGAATGGACGGGGATGTCATTAGAGGAGGTCCGCTCGCAGTGGAGTTGGGCGCCTGGACGGGACTTTCTTCCAAACTCGGAATTTTGCCTCACCTGGCGACTTGTCTAGAACGCACTGCCCCTCCTTGACGAACTCAACCTGTACAATGAAGAAACCCGGGTCTACTGCCTGCGCTGCAACGAGGACATGACAGAAACTGCCGGTCATGCCTTTTTCCGCTGCAGCAGGCTCAAGACCCTCCTAGAGTACGTCAACGAGGTAGTAGTTCACATCGATGCCAAGTGCTAGCTTGAACTCGACGAGTCATATTTTGTGGAGAACATTGATCCACCGCTGCCTAGGGAGAAAAGAATGGTTTTTCTAGCGATACTAGCAGTAGCAAGGATGGTCATATGGATCACATGCCTCAAGCGAATCCGCAAAGGGATATTGTCTACTTTAAACATCTGCTTAAAGTAAAGATCAGATGCGATTGGAGGAGGTTGCCTCGAGTGGCCTTTGACAAGAGGTGGGTGCATGACGCTAGCTTGTGCATCCGTCGAGGCGCCAAGTTTGAATTCTTGTTACCACCATAGGCATGGCACACACTAAACATCTGCTTAAAGTAAAGATCAGATGCGATTGGAGGAGGTTGCCTCGAGTGGCCTTTGACAAGAGGTGGGTGCATGACGCTAGCTTGTGCATCCGTTGAGGCGCCAAGTTTGAATTCTTGTTACCACCATAGGCATGGCACACACGGTACTGGGTCCTACGGACCCATCCCGCTAGGTTAGACAAATAAAAAGTAAAGAGACTCTTGACTGGTGGTAAAAATGAGATCCTGTCCCCCGATCATTTATTTTTTGGCACTAGAGAACCTTCTGAGGCTACCCTTCCATAACCCCCCATCTCTGCTTTTGTTTTGCTACTCCTGGTCAACTCCTCCTCGAAGGTCGCCATTTGTTGTTTTTGACAATATATTCGTTTCTCCCCCCTCACCCGATAAGAATCCACCCCAACCCCCACTAGGGATCTCCCCGCTTGTTTCCGTGCCCCGGAAAACAGTAGGTAATCTAACCATCTAGGATAGCTCAGGGAGGGACCCTACTAACAATGCATTAGGCAATTTTATTTTTTGTACATTTCTTTTAGACTCCCCACTCCCCAACACAAACTGTTTTCTCCCAAATTCAAGAACTTTTTATTTTCTGATGAATTGAACTTTTTTCACACACACACACACGCATTTTATTTAAAAAAAAAAAATTTGAACACACACACACACACACACACACATACACACACGCACACACACACATACACACACACACACACACACACAGAGAAATTGTAAATATATTCTTTTCTGCAAAACGCTGGGGTTTTTCATTAGTTAGTTTAGAGTCCACAAAGTGAATGAGGTATTGTGGTAAATGTTGCCAGTCAAGAGTAAAGTCGCCAAAGACTCCATTTTCACTTTAGTAACACAGACCCTGCAACACTCCCACATCCCACTTCTTGTATGGCCTTGTGCCTAAGTTTGTTTACAAATGTTAATTTTTTGCTTTTATTTTTGGAATTTCTCATTATTTAATTGTAAAATTTTTTCATTACGAAAATAAACTATATAAACAAGATCAAAGTGTAGTATCTGTTCTTCAGATGCTGCTGCACTTCTATTTCTTGTTCTCTTTCGGTGGTGGAGCAGTCCTTCACGACTGAGACAATTTTTATTTTTGTACCTCTGTCTAATTCTGTCCCGTGGGGAGGCATTGTAAATAGGTACAATAATATCAGAACATCTCCATTTACACTGAACATCTACAGAATGCCGAAATCAATAAATTATATATGAATGAGTCCCCGGTGGAATTTCCACAGGTCCCGCTAGTAATAATAATAATAATAATAATAATAATAATAATAATAATAATGATAATAATAGGTATTGAACATGTGAACTGACTATATGGCAATAATATCAAAACGTCTCCATTTACACTTAACATCTACAGAATGTCAACATCAATATATTACATATGAATGAGTCCCTTGTGGAATTTACACAGGTCCTGCTAGTATTCATTATCATGACAATTTAGTAGAGACCCTTGGTTTGCCTTACAATTTAATAGTAAAAGTTTCGAATTTGTTTAGTTGCAGTTGCACTGAAAAACGGGTGCTTGTTAAGATCGAGTCGATTTTTAAATATATAATTTTACGAACAAAAAAACAACAGTACTTACTTAACTATCACGTCGAAAATAGTAATATATCCCACAATTACGAAAATTCATATAGAGAACAGTAATTTTTGATTAAATTATTTGTAAAAACTGATTGAAGATGTATTTTTTGTCTGAGTTTTTTTTTTTTAATGTTTATAACTGTTAAATAAACTAGTGTTGTTCCGCACGTGTAAAAAGCGTTATATGACGTGTCGTGTTCCCATACTTACCTAAACAAAATAGACAAAACCCGTATATATGATAAACCCGGATATAAGAACATATCAGGTCTCTACCCCTCTCTTATATCCGGGTTACACTGGGTTTCTATTTTCGACATAACAAGTAAGTACTGTTGTTTTTGCTAAAAATTATATATTCAAAAAAAAAAAAAAAAAAAAAAAAGGAAAAAGTCGATCTGTCGACTTTTTCCTTTAACAAGCACCGAAAAATGTTGCACTTTTGCTCCGGCCAACGTTGGGTAGGCCTGCTAATAGTAACTAATGTGTTTTAATCACGTCCATGCAACGCACACACACACGCACAAGAAGTGGTTACACAAATTAGCCATCTCATTATAGCAACCTGTGGTTTTGTTATTAAATACGTTGAAAAATAATTTGTGGGGGAGAGCGTTTTTTATTTCAATATTTTAATTACTCTATAATTGTAAGTGTTTATATTTTAAATTAAAAAAAAAAATTATTTTCGCAAATGGTGACAAAGTTTTCGACATGTCTTTTTTCTTCTCGAGAAACGAACGACTATTTTGCCTTTCAGGTCAAGAAAGTCTACAAACAACACGTGGAGTTGTGAGAACGAAATGGAGTCGCAGTAGGAGGAGGGTGGAGGACGAGGACTAGGAGGAGGAGAAGAATGTCTGGCATGTTTTTAAAAAAAGAACCTTGTTATTAAACAAAGCTCCAACGTTTTTCTTTCCTTTTTTTTTTTTTTTTTTTAATATTTTTTATTAATGTAGTCATGATAATGTTTACAGAAAGGAATGCTTACAGATTAAACTAATAAATATTAAATATGTTTTTTTAAAGTAAAATAATAATAATAATAATAATAATAATAATAATAATAATAATAATAATAATAATAATAATAATTTAAATTAGGAATTTTACCAACATAATAAAGAGAACATTTGGTTAAATTCCTACTTTATATACGTAAATTTATTTAGAGTTTCAGCACATCCACATCTCCTGAAGGAATTATTTTTACTTATGTTTTAGTAAGTAAGTAAATAAATACTAAGTTACTCTGAAATGAAAACTATGCCCAAAAATATAGTCCCCATCTTTATAAACAAGTCGAGAAAGAAGGTAGCTATGAAAGATCGATAACTGAAGACTTTTACATTTTTTTAGTAAAGGGTAGGGAACGTTTTGATAAATTTTTACGACGTACCCCACCCCCACCCCAGTGTATTATAAACACCCCAACCTCCCATGTTAAAAACAGCTTTCGGAATAAACACTCCCCAACCTCGAAAACCGTTTTTAACATGGGGAGGTTGGGGAGGTATTCCGAAAGCCGTTCTTGACATGAGGTGGTTATGGGTGTTTATACTACGCTCTGGGGGCATGTCGTAAAAAAAATACCAACGTTTTAAATGGTAAACACAAAACTAAGCAGAACATATTTTACGATTTTTTTTCTATGGGTTGGTAAATATCCCCCACACCGACTCTAAAATGGAAAAATTTATTTACCCCCCCCCCAAGAAAGTTCCCACTTCTAAATTATGAACTTGTGTTATCGTTCTTCCTTAGTTATCCCTTTTCTAGACTTTCGGGTGGGTTTTTATTTCTGCGTTTCGCGTTTACGACGAAACTTAATATTACTTAATGGTTAATATTGTTATTATTTTATTTTTATTTATATATTATTTATTTATTGCTAAAAAAAAACATGTTGTTTGGGAAGTAATGCCTAAAAAGCTCGTTTACTCAAAATAATTTACCCACCAAAAATAGGATTTAAGCAAAGTTTTATTTTAATTTAGAAAAAAAAGATGCAATGTTATTTTAACAAATAAGACCCTTCGTGGGGTTTGAACCTACGATCCCAAATAAAACCTGCTGACCTAAATAAAGAAAATCATACAAGGAAGGATAAAAATTGTCACCAATTCGATTGATACATAAATAAATAAATAAATAAAAACTCAGTCGGCAGTAAATGGGACTTTTTTTCTTACTAAACTTTTTAAGCTTTTTAAATAATCTAGATTTCTACTTGATTCTTTTGCTTATTAAAATAAATAAATTTACAATATAATTATTGTTTAAAAACAAAGGCAAAAATATTTTTTGAGAGGAAAAAAAGGTGAAACTATTCCGCAGCAAGTATTCCTTAACGAGCAAAATGGCGTCCGTTGTCGATGCCGAGCCGTGGTACGTTTCACTTTTGGGCCTCGCCGAAACGTTTCGGACGTCCAACCCTCCCAACATCCGGCTGTGCATCCACTGTCTCCAGTCGATCTTCAATTTCCAACCGTCCCCCCGGATAGAGTCTCGGACTCATCTACAGTTGGGGAACATTCTGTTGGCCCATACAAAAAACCTCGATCTCGCTCGCTTCCATCTGGAAAAGGCGGTAGGTTCAACTCTCGACGACCACAAACTTTTTTTTTTTTTTTTTCACCCCCCTTTTTTTTCTTCGCTTCCCCTTTTTCTCTCTTCGCCAATGTTTTTCCTCTTTCGATCACGAAATTCCTCTCGTAAATTTCTCGGCATTTCGATAGTGAAAACGCGGATTAAATACCGATTAATTTATTTGTAAAATTTAAACTATTTTTGTTTTTTGCCACGTATATAAATAAAACAAAATACTGATTACTATTTTATTTTTGTTTTAGCGATTTGTTTTTCTTTTTATTTGCAGTGGGCCATTTCTTCAAACGTATCCTTTTATAATGTACACATTACGATATCAAGTTCATACTTTGATATACAAACTCATATATATATATATATATATATATATATATATATGAACCTACGCGAATTATTCAACGTTTCGACGGTGTTACTCGTCTTGTCAGAGGTTCAACAATTTTTTTTTTTTTTTTTACGAGAGAATTATCAAGACCCAAATACCACGGGTATACGGGTTAATAAATGTAAAGTGGGACAGTAGTAATCGTTAATTATGTAAGTTGGATACAACTTGATTATTTAAGGGAGCGGTTGAACAAGAACTTGTTTACATTAGACTTGAAGGCTACGATATTGTAGTTGACCGGGAAGCAGGACAATGGGATAGTGTTCCACACGCGGGCCGTTCTAGGAAAGAAGCTTTGTTCATGAAATATGTATTTAGATTTAGGCACAGATAGAGCGTGGTTGAAATTGTTGATAGTGGTTGTAGCTAGTAGAGTGTTTTTTTTTTGTGTGAAACTTTGACAAGGAGGGATCATAGATTGGACCTCATACGAGCATTTGCCATAAAAATAACGATAGAGCAGCAATTCTGACCCTTCTCTCCTGATGAGAAGCATTTAGCTTCGAAATGCCATTACCTAGGTTTCTTTTTCTTTTTTATTCCTCATCTTCTATTTAATATATTTAACTGATCTTCTGAATAGTGTTGTTGAGCCTGTTCCGTTTTGATAAATTTGGCTTTGTGTGTGTCTGTGTGACTGTTACTAGTACAATTTGCCAATCATGCTGAAATAATGTTTAGTATTTAGAAACCCATTCTTAACATGTAGAGACTTTAATTATTCTGTACTTTCAATTCACAGTTTAATAAACAAGATACTGTAAAAACTGAGGTACTTGTGCAGAATACGGAACGTGCTGTTTTTTGTTAAATAGAATGTTCAGTTTTTACGATATATTTTGTTTATTAAATTGTCAGGTTACAAAATATCCGCTCCTCCCCATGTTAATAGGTTTCTAAATAATGGTATCATTTCAGCACGGTTGGTAAAATGCATGACTACGAGTATTGAGTACCAACACATAATTTAACTTGAAAATCCGGGTTTGTATTACTGTACACATAGATTCGAAAAAGCTGTCAAAAAACAAATATATAACAAATAAATGTTATCAAAGGCAAGATAAGTTACTTTTCTACCAAACTGGATATATTTTTCATGTTTTTATTCAATGTAACATGTTTATTCAGCTCGAAAACCATACAGTGTTTACCGATGTATTCGAAAACTCAAGATGGCGTTTTATTCTCTCTTTAACACGGTAAGTGTGGGAAAAGATGTTATAAATAAAAAACCGGATAAAATACTGTTAAAAACTCGCTCAATATATGTTACCGTGACATAGGTTGACATATACTCGGCGGGTTTTTAATAGTATTTTGTATAGTTTTCTATTTATAACACCTTTTTCCATACTTACGGTGTTAAAGAGGGTGTGAGACGCCATCTTGAATTTTCGAATACATCGGTAAACACTGTATGTTTTTCGAGCTGAATAAATGTTACATTGAATAAAAACACAAAAAATATATCCAGTTTGGCAGAAAAATAACTTATCTTGCCTTTGATAACATTTATTTGTTATATATTTGCTTTTTGACAACTTTTTCGAATCTGTGTACAGTAATACAAACCCGGATTGTCTTCCCTTTTCACTAGTATAACTCTTCCGAAAATGAAAACAACAAAAAATATTTCTGTAGAGTTAAAAGTGAACTTGTGTCGAACGGTTAAAATTTATAAAATCAAAAAAGTTTGTTTTTTTACCGCAGCACTCGCAGCAGCATCACTATTCTATAATTGATTTGTTTTTTTTTTAGTTGAACAATAAGAATCGATCGATTTTTTTATCAACAACAGGGATATTTTTTGGTGGAAGGTACTGTGTTATGTATACATATATATATATTATCAGGCCACCTGACATTGCCCGGTCGTAAAATACGTTTAAATATGGTATTTGGATTAATGCAGATTTCGTATTTATTATTATATTATATTGGACCCAATATATAGTAATGATTAAAAAAAAAAAAAAATAACTAAATAAAAATAAAAAAAATGACTCGTGCGTGCGCCACCACCAAGAATCGAAACCAAAACGTTTAGCTTACGATTTACTCTTTCCTTTGACGTTAATGCCTGAGCTATGAAGACATCTTGGCAAGGCTAAAAATTAAAACCTGAATCAATAGCTATTACGTTACACATGCATATTCGTAATGCCGTCGTTCGACCGTCACCTGGCAAATTCGATTTTTTTAATTTTCACATTTTTGCACCGATTTTGCCCGGCTAAATAAAGTTTCGCATGGGTTCGAATACCCTATATATTAAGTTTCATGTCTGTAGACCAAAAACTAACAGGAGTTTGGTAGGCAAAGTTTTTTAAACAAATATACGCATACATAAATATATATAGAAAGAGGTTTGTGTTTACTATAACCTTTTTACGCAAATATTACGCAAGTATAAATCATGTAGAATATCTGCATGAATATAATTACACGTAACAGTTAACTAAAGTTGATCATCCCATGAGAAAACCGAAAAGACTAATGAGGAATTTATTAAAATGAATGTTTAAAAGAATATGCAAATTAGCCAGATCTTTTACAAATGAATGCAATTCCACGACCCATATATAAAAATAAGTTGTATTTTTTTTTCCTGGCCTCCGGGATATAACGTTATTTCAGCACGCTACCTTCTCTGCATAAGTACCTACATTTTTAATATTTATTTTTATAGTTCCTTTTTTGAGGGGCGAGGGTTGCTATAGAGTCGACGTATCGATTTTTTTTTTTAAATATGTCGTTTTAAGGAAAACTAATATTACTTACTTGTCATGTCGAAAATAGTAATATATCCAAAAAATTACAAAAATTCATTTCAACTGCTATTGTATTTTTAATAAAAAAAAATGTCTATCGCTATAGGCGAAAAATGTCGAAAGCCATTAAAATGTAATCTAAATTTTGCGTTCCGAGTTATGTACTCTGTGTGTGAACTCTTCACCTTCTTTTGAGAAAAATGCAATTTTACCCAGTTTTCCGTAAAAATTACTTTTAACTATAAATAACTTTCTCCGCGATGATTTTTCGTAATCTTTGGATATATCACTATTTTCTACATGACAAATACATAATATTGTTTTTGCTTAAAACGACATATTTTAAAAAATCGATCTGTCGACTCTCTATCTTAACAAGTACCTTTTTTTTTGTCTAGGATCAAAATTTCAGTACATGTGCAGTTTACGGATCGTGCTAAAATAGTAACTTTATTTAGAAAGCCATTTTTAACATGGGAGGGGGAGAGGATCTTAATTATTTTTTAAAACTATTCTGTACGTTCAACTAACAATTAAATAAAAAGATACTGATAAATTGAATTTAAATTAAATCTTATCTAAAAATTGCACGGTCTTTTAACTAGACAAACAGCAAAATTTCCAACAAAGTAGGGACCATTTTAAGTAGGATATGGACCCCTTAATTTGTAAGTGCCCCTTTTAAAAAATTTTTTTTTATACATATATATAACCGAATTCTAGTTAAGAGTGTACTAGACATTTTTAGCATTTCAGACAAAGTATGAATGACCATCTGACCATTGACCAACAACACCCAATTTCTCCACACTTTTGATGCCTAATTTATTTCAAATGTAATCTTTGTTTTGAGGTTTTCTACAAATAAGTAATTAATTCCCAAGTGTAGTATCTGTTCTGATACTACAATTCATCTTTTCTTGTCCTCGGTCAATTAAGAGGAAATCCTTATAAATTTAAATAATTTCAGTTTTTGTCCCAATCAAGAGTGCCCTTTTGGAAAGCTGGATTTTCCCCCGATTAAAAATCAAATTTGTGTTTAACTCTGCCCTCGTGGGGAGGAAAGTAAATGATGATATTATTCCACATTTTATTTAAAAATAATTTTTTTTTTTTTTTTTTTTTTTTTTTGTAATTTTTAAAAAATAAAAAAAGGTACTCATGCACTTACTGATCCGTACTGAAATAATAACGTTATTATTTAAAAAGCTTCCATGGGGAGGGTGTTTTGTACCTATTCTGTACAATGCCTTACAATTGAATAAAAAAATAAAAAACATATAAACCTTTAATTAAACTTGGAAATACGATTTAAAAAATAGCGCGGATCAGTAAGTGCATTTAGCACAAAAAAAAATGGGTACTTGTGTAATACGGACCATGCTGATATTTTTACGTCAATTAGAAACCCATTCTTAACATGGGAAAGGGGTAGCTTTTTAATGATTCTGTAACTTTCACTTAAAAATTTCGTCAACAAAAGATACCATAAAAACTGAATTAACCTGAAAATCCTATCTAACAAAACTATGACGGTTGGTAAACTGCGCAAGCATAACGAACAAAGTCAATTTGATGATTTGATTTCAGTTACGAAGTTTTTAAATCTTATTTCTGTTTTTATTTCTTGCAAAAAAAAAAATTACGATGTATATATATATATATATATATATATATATATATATATATATATATATATATATAATCACAAAGTATTCTGTATTTATGACGAACTGTGCTATTTTTAGTAATGATTTTTAAGTTAAATTCAAATTTTACGGTATCTTTAACTTGTTAGATGAAAGTACAGAATAGTTATAAAACGCCCTCCCCATAAGAATAGCTTTTCAAATCATAACGTTAATTTAGCACAGTCTGTATACTGCATAAGTACCAATTAGGTAGGACCAAAATACCGAGAAAAATCAAGTTGATGTTTGTTTTTGTTTATTTTGTTTTTTGTTTGTTTTCTTTAACTAATAAAAATCTATTAAAATCTAATATTTTTTAACAATACGCTCATAACAAATTGTAGAGCGTAATGTTAATAATAAAAAAAAAAATACATAGTTTTTAAATGAAATATTTAAATATGTGCAAAAAAAAAAAAAGTCTATTTTTTGCCCGGTCGAAACATATTTCCGGGTTGTGGGCCCAGAGCAAATGACATGTTTACATATATACATACTTGGCCTTTTGGTTAAGATCAAAGTGTAGTATCTTTCTTCAGATGCTGCTTGTTGCTGCACTTCCATTTCTTGTTCTCTTTCGATGAAGGAGCAGTCCTTCACGACTGAGACAATTTTTTTATTTTTGTACCTTTTCTCCACGTTTAAAAAACGACCCTGGTGTCTAACTGTCCCGTGGGGAGGCATTATAAATAGGTACATACATATATACATATATATATATATATATATATATATATAATATGACTTTAAAAAAAGAAGTTTTATTTTATTTCCATAAAATATTCGATTGATAGTTAATAGATAGCAAAAAAAAAAAAGAAAAAAAAAAACAATTTAATGTGTAGACAAGATGTTGTCTATTACTGTTTTAGAAAGATGATAAAATGTTTGGTTATATTTACAGTTACTGTTTCTATTTCACTTCCGGTTCCTCGTGTTTTTAATCGATTTTTTTTTTTTACAGTATTTTTTTGTTTATTAAATTGTTAGGTGAAAGTACAGAGTAGGTAAAGGAACTCCCCATGTTAAGAAGTGCTTTTCTGACGTTATTAAAAAAAAAAAAATAAAATAAAACATTCTTAACATGAGGGGAGCCCGGGAGGGGCAAGCGGAGATGAACTGAAAACCGTAATCGTAAAGATAACCAAACGTTTCTTGGGTCGCATTCAACCATACAACCAAACGAATAAAAGTCGTACAATCTAACGTGATCTAGTTCTGTTTACATTCGTTTGCTTGTTTACATAGTCGACAGATCGCTTTTTTTTTTTTTTTTTTTTTTTTAAGGTGTTGTGTTAAGCAAAAACAGCAGTACTTACTTGTCATGTCGAAAATAGTAATATATTTAAAAATTACCAAAATTCATTGAGTAGAAAATTATTTTCTCTAGATGTAAACACTTTGAAGATTGCGAATACAGGGAGTATACTTATCTCCCTTTTCGTCAATGTAAAGTCTGACGATTTGTTTTAGCCCATAACAATAGATTTTTTTTTTTTTACTAAAAACGCAATAGCCGTTGTTCTACTGGATGAACTTTCATAAATTTTGGATATATTATTATTTTCGACATGACAAGTAAGTAGTGGTTTGGCTTAAAACCACATATTAAAAAAAAATCTATCTTATCTTAACAAGCACCTTTTTTTTTTTTTTTTAATAGAATTTTATTTAAATTCATTGTAGTTTTCCCGTATTTTATTTTCGTTTCAATAATAAAAGCAATCCAACCGTATTCATCAAAGTTATGTATCGGCAAAAACCACGGACACTACATTTTTTTGTCGAACAGTTTTATAAATATTGCAAATAGAATTGCGTTTTTTTTTTTTTCTTTGTTAACTTGAACTTTTCAGCTGGCCTTTGGGTCGAGATCACAGTGTAGTATTGCTACACTTCACCTTTTCTGTCCTCGGTCAGTAGAGGAGATATCCTTCATGACTGAGACAATTCTTATTTTTGTTCCTATCCAGAGTGCCCCTTTTTGGAGAGCTGGATTTTCCCCACATTAAAAAACCGACCTTGTGTCTAACTTTGCCCTCGTGGGGAGGCAAGTAAATAGAAACATTAACTTAACCAAAGTAGTTATAGTTTTGTTCGGTTAATAAATGCCGTAATGATATAAACGGATATTTTGCAGTAACAACAAAGCGAAAAAATTGTAAAAAAAAACAAAAAAACAATAACTGTTACCAAAGGCAAGATTAGTTACTCTTATGCATATGTTTTTGTTGTTTTAACTTATTTTAAAGCGTTTATTGACTTCGAATCATAAGTAGTGCCGTGTATTAGATTAGAATAAGAAAAAATGTCTGACATGAGACTGTCATCTGAACAATCTTGACAATCGTTTAAAAATCGAAAAATAAACAAAATACCTGCAGAAACACGCCCAATAAGTTTCAGTGACATTTATTGGGTGAGTTTATACCAGTATTTTGTTTAATCTTTGATTTTTGAGCGATTATCGAGATTCCCCAGATAATGGCCTCATGTCAGACATATTTTTGTTCGAAGTAAATAAACGCTTTAAAATACGTTCAAACAACAAGAACATATCCATAGAGATAGAAGAATAACTAATCTTGCTTTTGGTAACATTTATTTGTTTGTTTTTAACCTTTTTTCGTTTTGTTGTCTACACTTCAAAATACCGAAATATGACCTAATTATTACGGTATTGTTTGGCTACTAAATTTATTAACTGAACCAAAATTATTACAAAACTCGTTGTAATGTGATGATGTTTCAAGTGCCAGCCATCTTAAAGCTGAAAACTTCAAGAGAAGCTCATTTTTTTTATATATATTTATAATATTATGGATGGATTGTTCTAATTCCTTTTTATCTGCCCCCCCCCCCCCTGCAGACCCTCCTTCCAGCATTCCGTAGTTAACGAGTTTCCATAGCAACCGTCGACATCCTCACTGTTTTTCCATCCACATAAAACAGTTCCTTTCATTCTTTCTCGATGCAACGATTGATTACCGATAAATAGCGTTCGTCTCCTTCTTTTCCTACAGGATATTATTAAATTTCTTATTACAATAATTGATCTTCCCCCCCCCCTCTCTCTCTCTCTCTCAATTTTACAATAGTGATGCGGTTGAAAAATACTGCTTGTGTTTGGGACACCCGCCCTAAAAACCTATTTACAAAAATAGCGATTCTCAAGAAATACTATTTTACTTTATTTTTGGAGAGCACATGAATTATAATGCTTGATTTTAGTATATAAACTGCTATTTCTTATCTACCCCTCCTCCTATATTTAAAAAACAAAAAAAAAAAACAGAAAATAAAGAAAAATCTTTATGATGTATGTACCTGTGACGAAATGAAAGTATCATATTTCAAAAATCACGTAAATTGATCAAGTAATTTTATTTAGATCCTCACGGGATCTGTATCATTTTGAAGCTCAACTCTTCGGACGATACATATTAAAAAAATTGACTAAAAACATTAATTCTTTCACCCTCAAATGGGTGACATAAGGTCAGAAAACGTAGGATTTATTATTAAGTCAGTGCCCTAGAAGAAGAGTACTCTAGCTTGCAAAAATTACCTGGGTAGGTCAGTTAATATTCCCTGGTAGGGATGTCTCGGACAATTAGCAATAAACTAACCCTTTCTAGAACTGTACAGGACCAGGACTGTACACCTCAGCCAACATGGAACAAGTCATCTCGACAATAGCCTACACTCTGGTGGCTTTGGGACCGAAGGAGGGGGGGTCGCTTTTTTGCCAAGATTTTCGATTGACTTGCTTTAAATCTTCGCCACTTTCAGTTTGGCGATGGATGCAACAGCAAAGACATTAAATTTTTTTTTTTTTTTTTTCACATTCTTTTCCTCCTTCATGGTACGGGTTCAAGCCTGCCTGCCTACTACCCCCTTTTTTTTTTCCCAACAAACATCTCCAAACCTCCGGGCAACGCCGGGCACCCAGGCTAGTTACTACATAAATCTCACAAGTTTGGAGTTATCTAGCTTAGTTTTTGAGATTTTTTTTCCAAAATGACTGACGAAACACTCACTTCTTGGATGCTCATTAAATTTTTTTTTTATTTAAAATTCTTTTATTTTATTTTAAAATAAAACTATTTGATTTATGTGATTTTTTTTTATGGAATATATTTTCATTTTATTATCGATACATGCATCATACAGATTTAGGGGGAGTTGTTTGTTTTGTTTTTTGTTTGTTTTTAATATAGGGGAAGAACCAAATTTTTTAATTCTACCTATAAATTACCTTCAATATGCCATCAAAATTACTTTTGAATTGCAAAAAATGCAAAGTAAGCACTATCCCTTCCATTATAAAACAATCCTAAAAAAGGGCCTTACGAAACTATTAAAGAAGTTTTTAAAAATGTGTAAAATAATTTTCATAAAAACATTACTGTTTGATAGACTGTGAGAGGCCATTTTTTAACATGGCTGCTTATGAATTTATTTATTTTTATTTTTATTTTTTATTTTTTTTGTAGCAAGTCCAGTAAAAAAAAAAAAAAAATTGGCTTTAAAGTTCATTAAAATTTTATTTCTGGACTAAAAATGCACTTATTGATCAGTTTTATCTGAAAGATGTTAGAAATAGTTTTATTTTGATAAGGTTTTCTATAAAGAAAAAAACAAAAAAAATTGCTATGTTGAAAAATTGTCTCTCGTAGTCAAACATTTCTAGTAATGTTTTTTTGTTGTTTTAATTATATTATGTAATGTTCCTATGTATTTGCTTCCTCCATGAGGGCAGAGTTAGACACAAGGTCAGTTTTTAATATAGGGAAAATCCAGCTCCCCAAAAAGGGACACTCAGGATAGGAACAAAAATAATTATCTCGGTCATGAAGGATTTCTCCTCCATTGACCGAGAACAGAAAAGGAAGTATAACATCAGAACAGATACTAAACTGTGATCTTGGCCCGAAGGTCAAGAATAAGATGTTTTAAAATTGAGCCAAGTAGCATTTTTTTAAGGATTCCCTTTAAATCATGTTTCAGAATTTTTTGGATTAAGATTTATAGTTTGTGTTTGGATTATTCACACTAGAGTTCTTATCATAGAGATTATTTTCACAGCGTTTTGGTCAATATGACCTCCAACCTTCTTCAGGTTCAGCCAAAAGTTTTCCTTCGGTCCCAAAGCCACCAGAGCGTAGGCTATTGTCGAGATGACTTGTTCCATGTTGGCTGAGGTGTACAGTCCTAGAAAGGGTTAGTTTATTGCTAATTGTCCGAGACATCCCTACCAGGGAATATTAACTGACCTACCCAGGTAATTTTTGCAAGCTAGAGTACTCTTCTTCTAGGGCACTGGCTTAATAATAAATCCTACATTTTCTGACCTTATGTCACATCTTATTATGGGAGGAAGATAAATAACCTCTTCAGGTATGTCTTGTTGAACTGGGGAATCTGTCATTTCAAACGAAACTCTCTATTTAATACACAAGATTAGTTCTATCAGCCATTTAGTACAGTGAGAATGAAACTTTCAACCTGTTGAAGAGTGTAATTTAGAATTGATTGTATTTAGCACTTTTATCCGTTGCACCACAAAGTCCTTGTTAAGTTTTTAGCAATCACGTAAACTGTTCTTAACATTGTAAATTCAAAAATGATTTTAGAAAGGTTTAAACTGTCCATTTAAAAGAAATTTCTTGCTAGAGATAAAATTTAAGTACAAAAACGAAATATTGCAGTTGTGTTGCTTAATAAGATAAAAGCAGTTTTTTTTTTAGATGGACAAGATTTTAAGAAAATAATTATGATTTTTTGAATTTTGCATGGCCGCAGAAATCATTGTGGCAGCCATTTTTAGAATGGATTAAAATGACAGTATTTAATAATTTGGTACTTATGTAGTATAAGGACCGTCGGAATCATCTAGACAGTTTATGAAAACCGTCAAGTATCGAACCGCTGAGTGTCTTAACCCTAATTAGCATTACAAGTTGGTTTTTCTGTTTAGATAATTGTTATTTTATCAACTTGCATGGAAAGAGCTATGTAAAAGATGCTTAAAACCGTTTGAATTATGCAAATACCATCAGTAGTTCAAAAGTTATGAGAATTTTAAGTGCCGAAATTTAGGCTTTTCTGTGGACATTTTTCTTTAGAAAAAAGTGGGCTAACTTATGGACATTTCAAGAAATTCGATAATTTCGCCACCATTTATTTATTTTTCAAGCTATTCTCCTGAAAATTGGCAGTCTTATGTAAAATTGTGTGCTCTTTCTGATTATGCAGTCAAATCTGATGTATCTCTTAGCCATGAATTATAAATTCAGATGTACAAATTTTAATTTTTTTTAAACTGGCGCATGGTATCATACAGTGGGTGTCTATTTATGAAAAAAACTAAGTATTATAGTGGTATTTAAATATAGCTTTATTGAGAATAGGCATTTCCCTGCCTCCTCACCAAAGTAGAGCTTAATCGGGTGTAGCCATTGAATGCCTAAAGAGCATTCATGGCCGTTATTTACTACTCCCCTCAAAGAAAAAAAAAATGATTAGATATGAATTAATCTCAGAAATAAATCAAAGAAAATTTTTCGTATGGATTTTGGATTTCTTTAAAAGATAAAAATTCCCATAGTTGACCAGAACTTATGCATTTTGGGACCAGTCCAATTTTCAGTTTTGTAAATCCTTTCTATCTGGCCCAAAATATACCCCTATTTTCTGAGAGGCAATCATAAATCGTACTCTACATGAATCCTCGATGTAACTTTCACAGTACCAGGATACTAGGAATCTTGATAAGCAACAATTATATATTCATTAGTTGATGGTAATTTTTGTCATTTCTATTCTGTTGTTTTACTGAAAATTCAATTATGTAAACAAAGAAATAAAACAGTAATTTTTTTATCTTGTTTCCACCTTAAAATTTAAAATGATTACTTCCATAGATTTTAGGGTATGCTGAAAACGAATATCGCATTTTAATTTTCTGCAAATAAGTAGTTTTTCGGATATTAACCAATGTCATTTCTTATGTTATCGCTGGTGGCCATCTTAGTATGCGCAAACATGCAAATGCAACGTCGAAACTATGCACAAATGCGCATACCAATATGGCCATCAGCAATAACATAAGAAATGACATTGTTTAATATCCGGAAAACTAGTTATTTGCAGAAAATTTAAATGCAGTATTCGTTTTCAGCGTACTCCGAAACCTTTTCAGGTAGTCATTTTAAAGAAAAATGTTAAGGTGGAAACAAGGTAAAAATTTACAAAAGGCATCACAATAAAATTCTTTATCGAACTGCCTATAATTATTATTATTAATTAGATATCCTGAGTTAAAAAAAACAAAAAACAACGGGTTTGTTTTACAGATTTGAAAAAATGGTCTTGACAATGAGTTAAAAATAAATTCAAGTTTCACAATATCTTTTTTATTTAATTATTAGGTGAAAGTACAGAATAGTTAACAAAAAACACCTTTCCTTCTCCATGTTAAAAATGGGTTTCTAAATAATATTATTTCAGCATGATAGCATAAGTGCACAAGTACTTTTTATTTGTTATGTGTTTGAATTTTTTTTTTTTTTTACCACTAAAAAAACACAATTCTACCTTAAGTACAAATAAAAAGTTAAATGCATGTACTTAGTACATTTTTTTTTTTTTTTTTTTTTTTTTTTTTTTTAACGCTTTTAGTGCATGTGTACTAAAAGCGTTAAAAACAACAAAATAGTATTGTTTGGAATTCAAATTTGAAAAACTTGAAAATAATTTAAATTGACAAACTCAGAATAAAAAATGACTAGTTTAGTAAGACAGTTTTCTATTTTTAAGAATACTTTACATGACGCACTTAGCGACCGTTTTTCTGTAAGCGGATTTGATTTCTATAAAAGATAAAATTTTAAAGAAAATTCCGCGCAATTAATAATTATCAAATATTTACACATTATACATGAAAATGATTCTGTAACTATTATCTGTACGAAAATGGATAAGATATGCAGATTTATCTTATCAATTTTGATATATTCTTGTCAACTTTGCTCGGTCGTAACTTTGCTTCCTGTGGTCGTAAAAATAAAAATCAAACACCAGTAGAGATGGACTTCTTTGTATAGCCTGTAAAATTTCAGCCATATCCAATCAAATTTAACCCTGCGCATATGTCTCCAAACGTAACGGATAAAATGAAAACATTGAAAAAAGTGTTTCCCTTTTTGTTGTTGTCGTTTTTAACTTGGAGCATAAAAACATTGAACGCATAAAAGAAAAATAAATTAACATCATTGGAATGCTTATTTTATTCTCTTTCCATCAATATAATTCTTTTAAAAATTGACCCATAAATAAAAAAGGTATGACTTGTTGAAGCACATTAGGTATGTAATATTGCCGGTGTCCATGAAAATACAGCATACGCTTGTAATGCTACCCTAATACAAAAAATCAGAAAGAAAACTTGTTTGCTGTCATTGGTTTGTGTGAAAATATGCTTATTCAATTATATTTCACCTTTTATTTGTATCAATCCTTTAATTTATGAAGCTCGATGCAACTACAGAGCATACAACAAATAATTGACAAAAGTCTGTATTCCAAATTTCAAGATGTTGACTATCTTACTGTTTATTCCTTTAAGTCAGCTGACATGCACAATTCTTGACGGCACCTGTTTCGTAGCGCAAAATCATACATGTAACTATGTCAATCATTGAATTTGTGTCAACGTGAATTGTGTCATATATATATATATATATATATATATATATATGCAAAATTAAAAATTTAACAGTTTTAAAGACCAAATATATTTATGTGTAAATATGTTTAATAATATTTCACAAATAACAAATAAGCACAAACAAAAGTCTGTATTCCAAATTTCAAGATGTTGACCATCTTACTGTTTATTCCTTTAAGTCAGCTGACATGCACAATTCTTGACGGCACCTGTTTTTTAGCGCAAAATTATTAATGTAGTTATTACGTCAGTTATTTAATTTGCCCTGAACTCCTCAGAAGAAAGGGCGCCTATTGTTTTTAAAAGAAAATAAAGGCATACGCGCATGATTACAAAATTCGAAAATTGGAAGAGATGTTACAATTACTTTTTTTGTCATTTTATTTATGCCATCTTTATATATGAAAGTAAATATCTTGATTTTATTTATGCCATCTTTTATATATGAAAGTAAATATCTTGATTTGAAAAATAAATAAAAAATTAAGCACTTGTGTTTCCTATCAGGTGTTTGTTGTTCAGAAATATTCATGAAACTTACCTTACAAGGTTTTTTTTTTTTTTCTTGATTTGAATTTTAATTTTCTAAAAATTTTGTCAAAATTTTCCAATAAATTATTCAAGAATATTTTCATTTTTTTTTTAACAATTTTTCATTGAAATTGTTTTCATCTTTCAATGAATGTTTCATTCAATTAGCTTCTTATTGACAGAAATAATAGTTTAATTAAAAACAAATGGTCAGAGAAACTCGCAAAATTTTCATTTGGCACCTTCCGTCGTTTTCCGTAAACTTCTCCGATGAATCGAACAATAGTGCAGTATTTATACTGCCTAAGTGTTACATCATAAAGGACTGTCCCCTTTTCATGTAAGTAAAAAAAATAGGGAATTAGTTAAATGTAAATATGAAATAGGATAGTCAAGGATTCGAACTTGTGAAGCTAGATTTGGAATTAAGAATTCCAATCATAAGTTAAAATAAATACAGAATGTTATTGAAATAAGGAATGACAGGCATCACACTGACATGACCCAACAAGTTCAGTAACCTATTTTTCGAGTAATATGTTTACAATTTCAATTGACGATTAAATTCTTTATTTTAATTTTCATTTTTTATAACAACAAATTTCATCATTACATTCCTTTTCCAATAACAGATATGTAAGCTAAACAATTGCAATTCCACATTCCTTATTTCAATAACATTCTGTGTTTATTTTAACTTATGATTGGAATTTTCAATTCTAAGTCTAGCTTCGCAAGTTCGAATCGATACAACTGAAGGTTGAAGATTACATTGCCCAAAATATTGTGAAAATAACACTTAAGATGAGAATAATTCCATAATATGAATTTACTGCAAAGTTCCCAGAATTTCTTTTAGTTTAATTGAAATTTGAAGATAAAAGTCAGGTGTCACTGTTCAAAGAACATCATTTGTCAATGACGCCACTATTGTAAAATTGAACTTTTTTTGTCGACTTTTCGCAGAGGTGGACCTTTTTAAAATCTTAAGTTTTTTTTTTTTTTTTTTTTTTTTTTTTTTTTTTTTTTACCTCTTCCTTATAAAAAAAATGAATGAGTCTTTCTAAATTTGAAAATTTTAGGAAACCGAATATTGCTGTATAATTTATTACATGAAATTTTTTTTTTTTTTTTTTTTTTTTTTTTTTTAAGACTTTTTCTGGCATCTACCCTAATATGAGAACGATTTGTAATTTTTTTTTTTTTTTTTCTCATCTTGTTAATGTTGAGCTAAGAAGAATAATTCTATGTCCAATCTTATGTTCAAGTCAAATCTGATGTGTGCCGCATGGTTGGCACAAAAATTGAAACGGAGTTAATCACATCTTCTGAAAGTATAATTTCATTAGGTTAAATTTGAAAATGTTAGAAACCCAAATAATCTTCAGGACTCTAGATTGCAAGTGAAACAATCGCATTTGCAAGTGATTTTTTAAAGCGACGCTAGAAATAATGAAATGCTTATCTTTTGGCGACTGTATTTCTTTCACCGACAATCTTCCAAATCTACCTAGTGAAAAATGTCTTCAACATTTTTTTTTTATAAAACAAGCAAAGTCAAATTATTTAAACAATAAAAAGTTTAATAGAACAATATACGTCTTTTTTTCTTTTTTAATGAATGTTTAAAAAACATCTGAAGAAATTTGAATGTTTATACGTTCAAGCTTCAACATAAAATTTGGTGTATATTTAGAATTACACTTATTTGAAAAAATAATCAGAAAAATATGATGTATGTACGCATCACAGAACGAAGATGTCATATTCTAAAAATCATGTAGATTTGGCTAGTAACTTTTCTATTTGGCTAGGAAATGAAAATGTTTAGTTGTCAAACGTCAACTGAAGAGAAATTTGTCTGTAGACCCCTGATGTTGTATATTTTTTTTTTATTTAATTTGAACAATCATTTCTTAATTATTTTTTTAGTATAAAATTTTTTTAAGATTTTTACAGAAACAAATCATAAAGTAATAATAAAAATACAGCATTACTCGTTTTTCTAAAATTTTAAAATTTAACTTTACAAAATAATGCTTTCAAAAGATTTGACTAGCTCCTATTTGATGATAGGTTAAATAGTTTACTTGAAGCATTATTTAATGTGTATAAAAAGAAATTTAAGTTTATAGAAGGCATGACAATGCAGAGATGTAATAAGACTCCAGCTAAAGATATGTATGTATATATATATATATATATATATATATATATATATATATATATATATAAAGCCAGCTGTGCAGTTTCAATTTTATTCATCCAATTCACATGTGTATATGTATAACCATACATATATACATATTTTTTTATATATAAAATATTTTACATGTAGGATGTTCTTACTTGCGTCAAGTGGTGTGTCCATGATGCTATATTTCGGGATGTTTTCCCTTCGTCAGGTGTGTATTTGACTTTCTGAAAGTTTTAAGTTACTTCAGCTTAAGTCTATCCATTACAGCTTGCATTGTTCTGCCTTCTATAACCCTAAATTTCTCCTTGTATACACATTAAACAATGCTGCAAGCAAACTATTTTAACTTCTATATAAAGAAAAGGATAATTCCAAAGGTTTAATATATTTAAAATCAATTAACCAATGGTAATGTACATATATCAATAAGAATTTAGGCCATGTTAATTTACTCCAATATTAAGCAACATGATTAACATTTTGGTAATTGAGCATGTGTGTGTGTATATATATATATATATATATATATATATATATATATATATATATTATTATTATTAAAAAAAAAAAATCCAAGCGTCTGTAATTTCATATTAATTGGACTGTTGTTTTTCGTCGATTCGTAAATTGAGTTAATTGGAAAATTGTGAATTTGTCAGCGTCATCACCATTATCATTTATTGCATATGTGTGAATCTAAAACAAACTTTTTATTTAAAAAAAAAAAAAAAAAAAAAAGGAAGAAGGAAAAAGATCAAGAAGGAAAGCGGACAAAAACGGTCCAGCCGCTGATCACTTACTATGTATGACTTTTGGAATGTTCCTTCATGTGTATTTTACATGTATATGTGTGTGTATGTATGTATAGGCATATGTATGTGTGTGCCTCTACATGATTATGGTTGCATGTGTGTGCACATGCATACGTATGTTGGCGTACATCTGTATGTACGCATGTTTATTGTCATGTGTATGTGGGGTGGAAAAGGCTCTCGTAAGCCGTGGTGAAGGCAACCCCTCTAGGAGAAGCAAATCTTAGATTTAAAAAAAACAAAAAACAAAGCGGGAGGCCAGTACCTGCATTAAGCTGGTCTGCAATTTGACTTGTTGCTGGCTATCTTGCTCTTGCTTGTTACTGGATGTCAACATTTTGAACCGAGAGAGAGATTTAGCTGTCGTACAAAACTAAAACTCTGTAACATCATCTGTGTATAGATATTCCATCAGTCATGGAAAAGTTGTGACGCATGTAATAATTGATCTGCCATCATTATATGTATATATGTATGTTCATGTACAGGTGTATGTATATGTGTGTATATGTATATATGTACATATATATATATATTGTTTGTATGTGTATGTATGTGCATGTTTGTGTATGAGTGCATATTTATGTATGTGTATGTATATATATATATATATATATATATATATATGTGTGTGTGCATATATGTATATGTGTGTGTGCATATATGTATATGCGTGTGTGTATTGATATGTATGTACATGTGTATGTATATGTATTATGCATTGTGTATGTTTACAGATGTGTATGTGTGTATATATGTATATTTGCATTTATATATATGTATGTATGCCATTGACTTGTCTTGTGTGTGTATGTATGTATGTATGTGTGCATGTATATATATGTATGTATACGAGTGACCGTCTTCAGTGTCATGTCTGTGTTTGAGCATGTGAATTTTGCTGGCAGGACTAAAGTCATTTTCGGCTGAGGGACTTTCAGTGCCTGAGGGAGTGGCACTCGTCTGACAAGACGTTACAATCATCATGTGTATATATATATATATATATATATATATTTCATGATTTTCTTGGGGGTATAAAACTTTATTAAGGCAATCATGAAGGGAAGACGTATTCCTTCGGAATTCATTTTATATTAAAAAAAAAAAATCAAAACGAGTCAATTGACATGTTTCGCCCTCACTCATCATAATTGGAATAGAGGGATTTATTTTTTAGTAATTTGTTTTCCTTAATGATAAAATCTAAAAAAAAAGAGACAGGAGCAAGAGCAATCGTATGGGGATGATCAGCCTCTAAAATTCATCATTATACAATTGTAATATGTATTTCACCTTAAGAAATAATGCTTTCAAAAGATGTCACTCCTATTTGATGACTATTTCTGTTATAGAAAAAAGAAGTTGAATATTATGGAAAAAGAAAAAAATCTCGTTTTTCATAGCAAAACCAGAAATTTTATCATTCTCCTCCATCCTTTCCCCATTTTCATTCAGTCACTTTAAAGATTATTTTTCTCTTTAGGGGCGAGGCATTAATAATATTCATTGGCTTATTAAATTAATTTTTGGTTCATTTCCACGATAACGGTGCCATGAAATGTACCGTTTTTATTGTTTTGTGAGCAAACAAAGAGCACAGTATGCCACTTTTGCCTATAAGCTTTAATTCTAGGTCAGACTTGTTAGCAGCGTTTTCACCAGAAAAGGCATGGCGTTAGGTCAGTGTTGTCTTTTACCTAAATTATTCCATGAACAAAGCTTCTTTCTTAAAACTGCACGCCTGTGGGACTGTCTTCCGTTTTCCTGCTTTTCAGCTGACTACAAAAATCTCATACCAAGACTTCAAGACAAAGATTAGAAAGTACATATCAAGCAAATGACATGAATCTTTTCCCCCAGAAATAAACTCCATCTGCCATCGAAGAATAGCAATGAGGATGCGGGAGACTGAGGAGGAGATATTAACAAGAATACAAATTGGTCATACTTGCTCGGCTTATAACTCCTGAAGGGAGATGAGCCTTCAAACATGCATAACATGCTAGTCGCCCTTTCGCTGTTGAGCACGTACTCATTACCTCCTGAAAAGATCTCCCACAAACGAGACAAAAATGAAAAATCAGACATTTCTAGATTTTTGAGATGAGGATTGGTTATTCATATTATTTCAATTTATCGGACTATTGTTTTCATCTTGAGTGTGATTTTCCGTCCAAATTCCCAACAACAGAAGTGACAGAAACATTCCCAAGTTCGGCAGGATGCATCTGAAGAAGGTCGGTGGTTACATCAACCAAAACGTGAAAATCACACTCAAGGTGAGAACAGTAGTCCAGTAAATCCAAATAATACGTATGAAAAATCTGTTTAACAAAGTTCATGTTGAGAATAAATTAAATTTTCTGAAAATCACAATACTTTTCAAGAAAATTAAACAAATATATACAAATCTGTTCAAAAGTAAATTTTACCGATTGGCAACAGGTTGTAGTTGTATTTCTGTTTAATTTTTTGAGTTATCACACCGATTAATCTCCTGCACTACTCTTTAAATCTGTAGTGTTTACATGACTGAAAAGGCAGTGATAAAATTTATATATATATATATAAAAGCGAAAATGTATGTATGTTCGCTTTTTGTGTATGTCTGCAAAAGGCTTTTTTTGTCGGCCTTCTCGCTCGGCTTGCTTTTTAAAACTTTTTATATCACGTCTACAACTTAAGAACGAGGATCGTGTGTGTATTTAATTTGCCCGACTTCCACGCGCTATATTTTCCAGATATTTTGATCGCCGCGTGTTTCTTTCGCTTTTCAGTATAAAACAAGCGAAAACTGGCTTGCAGCCGCGTCATGTTTCAAGATCAAACATTACGCCACAAGTTTCTCGCACCTGTTAATTTCATTTTATAAACGTTAAATTAAGATGCTTTTTATTCCTCTTCTCTCGTGGCCGAGACGGTTAAGTCCCAGGGTTTTTTTCCATTTCGTTTCCACCTCCACGTCAAAGGTTCGGGGTTCAAGCCCACTTTCCTACTAAAACTTTTTTTCTTTTATACCTCCAAACACTCGGCCAACGTTTTTTTTTTTTTTTTTTTTTTTTTTTTTAAACAGGGTTGTTTTGATCACCCACCCCCCCTGCTCCCCCCAATACACACACATACAAACACTCGGGTCACACCGGGTACCCCCTACCCACTCCACCCCGCTAGTGTATAAATAAAAGCACTTTAAGATTCTTAAAAACACCCAAAAATTAGGCAGGTAAGAAAAAAAATTTCTTTGCTTTTGGTAACTTATTTCTTGACTATTTATCTTTTTTTTTTTGTTGTTGAAAATTGTAAATAATTGCCCCCCCCCCCCGGGAATTTATCGATCTATAATATAAATTTCACCTGTCTGTTTTAATGTATGTATGTATGTCTACCTAAAACTTTCGACAGAGGCAACGAATTTTTATGAAATCAGTATTATTTTGAAGCTCAACCCTTCGGATGACAAATATCGAAAAACTGGCCAAAAACATGAATTCCTTCACCCTCAACTGGGCATTTTTCTATAGGGAGGTTTTTTTTCACCGATATTTTCAAAAGGCATCACCTCTTTTCGATTATCTAGCTTTAATTTAAACCTATGTCACTCCTGGTTTGGCAATAGGCGCAACAGCAAACACTTCAAGTTTTTTTTTTTTTTTTTCACTCACTTTCTTTTCCTCCTTCGTGATACGGGTTTGAGTCTGCTTACTACTATCTTCTTTTTTTTTTTTTTTTTTTTTTTTTTTTTTTGTATGCTCAGCCAACAACACCCTTACACACCCCTCCACTTTCTTTTCCGCTTTCGCATCACGGGTTCGAGCCTGCCTGCCGACAACTTTCTTTTTGCTCAACACACACCTCCGAACACCCAGGCAACCAGGCTAGCTAATTACTAAATCACACTTACCATTCATCAAAGCAAGATTAAAAATTTTAGTTTCAGACAGAATGAGTAAATGATGTTCTATTCACAGCAAAAGGACCTTTTCTTCCCCTTTTCTATTCCCTTCTCATTCTATCTCATTACTAGGGCTAGGACAACAGCATATTCTTTTTGTTGTTTTGACTCTCGAGTGTATATCTGTTGATATCTTATATGCTTTTATATAGAGTGATGTGGTTCTCGGTTGATTAACTGTGTCGGATATATACTCGAGAGTCAAAACAATGAAAAGAATATGCTGTTGTCATAGCCCTACTCATTACCTTTCTTTATTTCTGTTTCTCTCACCTATAGTCTGACAAGTAAACGTATATAATATTTCTTTTTATCTGTCTGTCCGTTCCACTTTTTCTTGGAAACTACTAGGTCAATCTGGCTGAAATTTTGTAAGGACTTTTGTTATGATAGGTGCTGTGAATTAAGTATTATGGTATCCGTTTAATGCGCAGTTATGGATTAATATTTAATGCAAAAATAAGCACACGTTTAACCACATTCAGTCATTAATTTTGCATAAAGCACTCCTAAATTAACGGGCTAAATTTTTTTTCCAGTTTTTAATGATCTAGTTAATACTCCCTCCATTTGGAAATAGTTTGTGTATAGTAGGCACCACCGCAGCCGTGTCGCCCACACTGAGGATTGAACTTTAAACCTTCAGGAGAATATCACTTTTTACAATTGATTTTTCCAAGTACGCTAACCACTGAGCTATGGGTCCTTGCGGACAGTGCGGGCGACCGAAAAATACAATTGTGAATTACTTAAGTGCTCTCTCCCGTCATGGCTGACGGAACAAGAGCATCCTACCACTGTGAAGTAAATAAAGGGTTTCGCTCAAAATTCCGTCCAAATTCCCGAGTTCGACAGAAACATTCCAGAGTTCAACAAGATAAACCTGAAGAAGGTCGGAGTTTACATCGACGAAAACGTTGTGAAAATCACACTCAAGATGAGAACAGTAGTCCGATGAATCCAAATAATATGAATCACCAATCTCCATCTCAAAAATTCAGAAACGTCATGTTAGTTTGACTTTTCTTTCTGTGATTTTGATAAATGCTGAAGCTTGTAATTATTGCCATCGTCAGACAAAATAATTTGTTCCATTGTTTGCTGTAAAGTCACAAAAACATTGTTCAGCTTTGATCTTTGCAATGCCCGAAAGTTGTCTTCGACTGCTTAAATTAAATCGTCTATAGTCATTATTTTTTTTTTTATTACATTTTCACCCCAAACAAGGCACATTGCCACTTTGGTGTAGGGGGCTACTATCAGGGACAACAACTACTGGTGTACTATGTTGGGATTTGGGCAGCAAGATGTCTGTTCACGTTACACTTGAACTTCTGCATGTCAGTACAGTTGAGGAAGCAGGGACCTGGAATGGAATTCCAGAGTTTAGTGGTTCTGGGGAAGAAACTACTGGAGTAGAAAGATCATTTACATCGAGGAATCTCTACTGAGTGGGGGTGGGATTTAGCTGCCTGTCGGGTTTGTCGAGCGTGTCTATGTCGTGGGGGTACAAGTGTCTGTAGTTCGCCAGAGCATTCACCATTAAAATACTTGTAGAACAGGCAGAGGGATGCAACATTTCGTCGGTGGGACAGAGGCTGAAGCTTAGATGCCAGTTCAGGGCCTATCAGATTGGCGACTCTCTTTTGAACCTTGTTTAGGAGCGAGAGACTAGTAGCAGATGCACCAGCCCAAATGTTACAGCAATACTCCATACATGGGTGAATGGTGGCCTTATAGAGGTACAGGATACTTTCGGGTGTTAGTAGTTTTCTAGCACGGTAGAGAGAGCTTACCTTCTTCGCAGCGGCCCTGGCAATACTTTCAATGTAATTGTTCCAACTCATGTTTCCTGTGAATGTTAGGCCAAGCAGTTTGAAAGATGTACTCTCAGACAGAGAGTCACTGGCCATTGCTATTGGTGGCAGAGAAGGTTTGTTGTAATTATTGAAGGAAACCAGTTTAGTCTTGGCAGCATTGAATGTGACCATCCATTTTTGTCCCCATTCCACTACAGATTGGAGGTCATCCTCTAGTGTTTTTGCCATTTTTTTTTTTTTTTAGATATGTGTTCATTTGTTTTCCTGTCATGCCTGTTATAGAGTGTGGTGTCATCAGTATATATACCCATCTCAGAGACAATTTTGTCGGGGAGGTCATTAATGAATATTAGGAACAATAGAGGTCCAAGGATAGACCCCTGAGGCACTTCCGCATTTATATCATATTGTTTAGATGTATGACCGTCGAGGACAACCTGGATTTTTCTCTTATCTAAGAAGGATTTGGAATCTTCTGGTGCTGAATGGATTGCATTGAAGAAACAAAGGTCAAGCACATTCAGATCCAAACTGTTTGGAGGTTAAACAATTCAATATTCAACCTCAATCTCTCTGACTCTTCTTTTGAACAGTGGGTTTGTTGGATGTAGATAGGGGCCAAGCATTGTCTTGCTGAATTTTGATACGTTGTGCAATGGATCCACTTGGCCATCTCTCCCTGTTGTGACTGAATCCGTAACCTTGGTTACCATTGTTCCAGCAGATCTGTTTCAGCTATTGCATTTAGCCTGCTCTTTTATCACAAATGTTCAAAAGCCAATTTTTATATTAAAGTAACATTTACGAAGTCGATTCCAAGGAGATCGAGCCACAGCAGCAAGAAATTTAATGAAATGTTTGCTTTGACTGGTCAGATTCATCCTTCCCTAAATAAAAGTTGCTTGCAGTTTTCTTAATATAAAACCATGTCTCATCAATATGTACGACATCAAACATTTTTTTTGAAATTTCCTCGATTTAAGTCCAAGCGCAAATCCAAATGGCAAAACTTAACACAACTTTTCATGTTTTCCATTGTGAGAAAGGTTTTGATAGCATTTGAATGTTTGTTAATTTTGCCATCTTTCATTTTTATAGGCAACATGATCGTGGGAATTTCACATGCCTTCAGCAATAGACCTCAAAGTGCTTCTTCTTCTCAAGGGAATTGTGCTTATTCTCCCTCGCTGTTGAGGAATTTATAGCTCGAAACATCCATTGGAACCAAAATATCGGGCAAACATTTTAATGCTTGTGACTAAATTCTCCTTACAGTATTTCTTCCAACAAATGAATGTTGCTGCAACATCTTTGAGTGCACCCGTTTTAGAATACATTCTTTAGATCTTTCTAGTAATGCTTGTAGGATTGCTCTTCGTCTAGAATTTGTTAAATCTTCTTATCTAATATATAAAACGCTATATGTCTGTCTGTCTGTCTCCATATTTTCAAACTCTATCTCTTTTGAAACCGAGTCGCAGAGCAGCGCTAAGGGCCTCCTCAAATGAATGGATTTTCTTTTACGGGCCGTTCTTTTGAGTGTTTAGCCAGTCAAAATAATTTTTAAGGAGTCAAAAAAATAGGTCAAAATTGAAAAATCGTTATACATTTTGTACATTTATCTTGGTTTATTTTAAATTTTTAATCAGATTGTATACTTTTTATTTTTTTTTTTACTTTTGAAATCACGACTCTATAATAATATATATAAAATCTGGATAAATTAATATCTGATATTTAAGCATATTTTACGACCGGGCAAAGCTGGGCACTATACCCCCCCCCCCCCAACTACTATTACATTCCACATTAGCATCATCGATATTTTCCATATTCATTTAGTCACTGTGGATAGTTTAAGGAATCATTAAATCGTACCTACAAAAGAAACACGCATAGATTATATTCGTTAATGAATTCTTGATCGAAAACACTTAATTTTTAGTTCATCATTCTCTAAACTACGGTTAATTATACAAAACATGACAAAACGCTAAAACATCCAGACTTATACACCAGCTATTTCCGAACGGAGGGAGTAAATAAATTCAGAATTTAATGTTGGAAATCAAATACACTTCTATTTTAGTGTTGCGATGATTAATCGAAATCTGAAAAATTGGAGTATCGGAATCGGAAAAGTTTGCGCCTTTTTTCCGATGCCAAAAACAATTCCTTTGGCTATCTCTTTTTATTTGATTTTGGTTTAAGAAAAATCTTCCGCTGCCGGTAGTAATAATAAATATTGTTTACAATGTTTCTGACAAAGAGGGAAGAATTGCTGTTTTTGGGGTCAGAATCTATTCCATTTAACACTTATTGTTGACAAATCTTTGAGCTTGAACGAGTATTTTTTTTTTTTTTTTTTTTGCCTCCTTACATCAAATGGCTTCGTGTCTTCTTTGAAGCGATTTCCATTTTAAAAAATTACAGAAGAAAGTAGCATTCCATGGATGAACACACCAGCTAACTAAACATTAGCTTTCACTCATCTCTCCCATTCCAAGCTGCGTGCCAGGGAAGGCAAAACAAAGCATCATTTTTTTTTAACCTATTTGTAATCTGACTTCTTTTAAAATTTTACAACATTTTTTATACCACCTGCCCTCATATCTTGTTTGCAGACGTTCTTGTAGTGTAGGACAGTTCTTCCTGCTGGTCTGGAGCTGGTTGCAAGCTGTATAGAATATCCTCTGGGATTCTCCCATCGTCTATTTGCCTGAACGAGAATGCTTTCCACTTTTTTCTTTTTACTTTTACTTCTCCCCAAACAAGACACAATGTCACTTTAACATAAGGGCTAATATTTGGGACCAAATTTATAGGGATACTATGTAAGGGTCTGTTCACATCACACTTGAACTTTTACATGTATCGTCAGAGTAGTAGGGACCCAGGAGGGAATTTCAAAGTCTAGCAGTTCAAGACAGGAAACTATTTGAGTAGAAGGCTTTCCAGTATCTACAATGTTGGGGTGGGATTTTGTTGCTTGTCGGTTTAGTCGGGGATATTGACATTGAGGGTGTACAAGTGCTTTAAATTCGTCGGAGCACATTCCATTAAAATACTGTGACATGCTGGCAACACTACAATCTATGGTAGCACATCAAAGACCGTAAACGACCAAGTTCTTTCTGATTTTGTCTCCTTTGAGCATGTGGAAAGAGGCGGCTGGTTACTTTTAATGCATCTAAGACCAAGCTTCTACAAGTATCTCTACACCATCTGACAAGCTTCATGTTTTGACAAGCTTCTGGCCTTGACCATTTCTCTTGACCTGAAATTGAACATTTATATCAAATCCATTGCCAAGGTTGCTGGAAAAATGGTGGGATCCTTCTACTGCTCCAGTAGATATCTCACTGCTGATGCGATTCTCTACCTATATAAAAGCCAGGTACGGCCAATGATGGAGTACTGTTGCCACATCTGGACAGAAGCTGCTAGAAGCAGCTTATCCTGCCTTGACAGGGTTCAAAATAGACTTCGTAGCTTAGTGGGGGATGCCCTTTTCTCTTTCCTGCAGCCTCTTTCCCCGTTATTTTTATGGCAAGTGCTCCACTGAGCTTCAATCTATGGTCCCCCTCCCCTGCCAAACTTTCATGAAAAACACTCGTCTAGCCAAAACCACTATCATTAATTTCTGACACTCTTTATCTGTGCCTGTAGATTCCATGAACAAAGCTTCTTTCCTAGAACTGCACGCCTGTGGAACTCTCTTCCGATTGCCTGCTTTACAGACTATTATCCTCATCTTTTTCTTAGTTGTTTCACGACGTTTCGGCCAACTATTCCTCTGGTTTTCGTCAGGTGGTAACCGTGACGAATAGGAACTCTGAATCTCCTGACTGCAATTACTGCCTTTGGTAGTTGTTGTCGTCTCACCAAAACGTGTAAGCCTCTGGCCAGCTTTGGGTAGGATTCAAACCGCTATCTCCAGACAATGCTCACCTGGAACCATAGAGATTCAACGTTTCTATCAACTGCGCCACGGGCCCCAAAGGACGATCAAGGTTTAATTTTTTAGTCTTATAAATTCATGTTTATTTATTATCTGATCTTCCATAGTTGGGTCCATACTGAATGGTATATATTATTTTAATTGGAATTCATTGAGATGAGTATTATTTATTAATTTTTATTTATTGCGGGCTATTATCTTCATCTTTTTCTTAGTTGTTTCATGACGTTTCGGACAACTATTCCTCTGGCCTACTAAGATAATAGTCCACAATAAATAAAAATTAATAGATTTTTTTTTATTTGCGATAGTTATCGGATGAATTTCTGTACAAAACATATCTAAGAAGATTGCTAGACATAAATTAGCTCTGTGCGATATTTTCTAAAAATAGGCTCAGCCATTTCGGAACCTATAAGGAAGAAACTTAAAGTGACTTTTCTATAATAGTAGAGATTTTTTTTTTTTTTTTTTTTTTTTTTTTTTTTCAAATCAAGATAAATATTTAGATTTCTTTTTTTTAATAAGCCAATGATAGCAAGCAAATGTTTTCTTTATGATTTTTTGTTTTATTAAGATTAAGGTGCTCCTCATTTTGTCACCTTATGGCATTTTCTGTAAACTGCATAGACAATTCCGATGATAGAATGGTCCTAATATTGCATAAGTATCCAAAGAACTATTCCAAGATCAAATCATTTTTCTTGGTTAAAATTTTATGACGTTTACAAGTATAAATGACATATCTACCCCAGACAGATTGTAAACAATGAAAATATTTTGTCTTTATTCTATTTTATTTATAACTAGAAAATTTTATAGAAATAAATAACAAAATAAAAAAAGAAAAAAATTTGCAATATGATTTCCAGGGTTAGGAAAAGGAGTACCCGGATCCTCATTCATTCCCAAATAATGTTAGGAGTTCCTGCTTGTATGTCATTATTAGGGCTGTGACAACAGCATATTCTTTTCATTGTTTTGACTCTTGAGTATATATCCGTTAATATCTAATATATTTTTTATATAGACGGATGTGGTTCTCGGTTGATTAAGTGTGTCTAACTGTGTCGGATATATACTCGAGAGTCAAAATAATGAAAAGAATATTCTGTTGTCACAGCCCCAGTCATCATCGCCATCACTTTTTTGTTTTGTTCTAGCTGGGGATGGGGGTATCTTATTGACTGCCAGACATTCACCTGCTATCTAATACATTTCAACCGGGAGATCTTTGTAAAATTCTAACCGTCTCTTTAAGTGCAATTGTCTATATCTCTCTTGAACTTGGTTCACTAGGTATATTTGCCAAGTAGTTTTTATTTTATTTTTCATGAGACTGGTTGCTCCTATAATTACTGAAATGGTGAAGATCTTCCTAAGATTCCAGTTTCTTTTCATGCTGTGCATAAGACTTTAAGCCAGACATTCCCCAATTTGAGATGCACACATCCTGTTAGAATTTGAATATACATTATTTTTTGGTAATTGTGTGAGTGGTTGATTTTAACAGTGCACTATTGTTGTTGCTCTCAGCTCTTCAGCGTGATGTCACGTTTCGACACCAACCTTTATTCCATTTATCAACTATGCTCTCCCGAATGCACGTTCCTCTCATGTCATGTGATCAATTCTACATCTCTTCATGTCCTCTTTCAAACAGTCTTCATTCTGCTTCTTCTGTCTTACAACCCTCCGAGTTTTCACTATTAGTTCAGAATAAAATATTTTCCGAGGACAGAACTTGTTGCTCATCCTGACAAGCCTATCTCAAATGATTTTTAACAACATCTTTATTCTAGAGAAACCAAACCAGGATATACGGCATAATTACACTGACACATCAGTTCTTGTTGGATCACCAAAGTTAAGCAGCTTTAAGCTTGGTCAGTACAGATGGGTGACCATTTAGGAACAGCAGGCACTGTATGTAGGAGGACGTCAACGTTTCCTTGCAAGAGCTGCAAAAACCCTACGTCATTATCTCCCCCTAATGGGGATATACATGCAATTGGAGACTACTTGTGAATTTCATACTCTCATGAAACTTCCTCCTTTGGAGGAAGCCAGTTCAACTCAAACCAGATTTTTCCAGGACACTGTTCATATATATGGATGCAAAATTGACTGTCGATATATTTAAATTAGTTTATGTGTCGCCATTTATGTTTTTTTTTTTTTTTTTTTTTTTTTTTTTTAATCTTTATTTGGCCACATTTCCTCCTTAACTGTTCAGTTGGCTTCAGTAGACGATGTCCGGTTTGAAGCGGCGAGTGTGTTGGCTCAGGTATTTGAGAAACAGGTAAGTTCTGATTTTTATTTTAGTTTTGAGAAACTGTTCTGTAAAACGACTTGTTCTCATCCATAGTTTTTTTTTTTTATAAACAAGTTGCCAGTCACCAAGGCACAAAAGCCACTCAACGATACGTATTAGAGGAATAGATTTTCAGTTGAATGATGAAGAATATTATGAGAGGATTAAAAATTTCTGTATGCCACTCACTCTAAACAGTAACCAACCCAGTAAGCACCAATTCTCTCTCTTTTGTCAGGAATATTGTTTGTTATATATATTATATATTTACTAGTGTAATGTGTCGAAACAGGGTGGTATCTGGTGTTGTTTGAATTTTTTAAGTAAACCTCATCTTCAGAAAAAAAAAAAGAAATATATATATATATATATAACCATTCGATTGGGGTGTGTTTTTTTTACCTTAAGATGGTAGAAGATGCACCTTAATCAAGTCTTTATACATATGTTTATTCTGAAGATAATGTTTAAGTTGTATTTATCTAATATATAAAGAAAAGTTAACCATATTATTAAAGTCAGACCTAAATAACATCCAATCTGATAAATTGATATTTAATTCTTTCTAGCCAATGATTTATGAAAATTGTTTAGTTTATTCCGTACATAAAAAAGAATTCCAATACATTTCATCAATTACATATTTTATCTGCCCTGTTATTTTTTTCAATAAGAGAAATTTCCATAATTTTCATTGCTCAATCACATACAAGGTGGTGCATAAGTCAGTGTGTGACGCAGAAATAAATTTGCCATTTTAAAATAAAATATTGTTTTTGTATACAAGTGTACTTCATTAATTCTTTTTTTTTTTTTTATTGCATAGTTTAAAGATTTGACTTTTATTTCTATTTATTTATGTATGAAAAGTGATGTTATGTAAATCAAAATAAATTTATTGAAAAAAAAATTTAATTTTAACATGATAATGTGAATTTATGCGCCACCTTCTATATTCATCAATCGATAAAATTATTAATTTAATACATGCATTTGTTTTTTGTTCTGTTTTGTTTATCAGCTTGAAGTGAATCTTGCAAAACCAATTCTAAGAAGAGCAATTGAAATTTCACAACAAGCTCCCTACTGGCATTGTCGATTACTTTTCCATTTAGCTGTAAGTACAATTTTTTTATTTGCTTATATTAAATGCTTGTATTTCGCATTTTTTTTTATTCATTTTTTTTTTTTTTTTTTTCTTTTTAACTTTCAGTTGCTGTGTATAATTTTGGTACTTGTCCAGAATTCCTCCTGTATATTTAAACAAAAAAAAAAAAAGGAAAAAGAAAACATCTGCATATGACACATACTTGTGACAAAATGAAAATAGCATATTCTAAAAATCACGTAAATTGATCAAGTAGTTTTGATTTTATAATGAAAATCATTTTTAAGCGATTAATGGGAATTCATAGGCATTACAAAATAGATTTTTGAAATTTGAATTATTATTGAGTTATCTCTTTGTTTTCGGGGGATTTTTTTTGTTATGTGTCAAAATGGTAGGCATCACAGTTGCTCCTTTTACTCATAAAATTTGATTTTCTTGTTCAAAAATAAAACTACTTGATCAGTCTACATGATTTTTTTGGAATATATTTTCGTTTCATCATGGGTACATACATCATATAGATTTTTCTTTTATTTTCTTTAAAAAAATTTTTTTAATATGGGTAATTCTGGACAAGAACAAGAATTTTTATTATTTTTCAATTAAAAAAAAAAAAAAAGTATGTCACATGTTCATTTTACCAGGCTGCGTTTCTCCTTCCTCTGACTGCATGCCAGTCACATTCTTGTTCTCGCTATTTACATGTCTATTTTCTTCGACAACGACTTTTCTTCTCCTCAGCAAGTGCTGTCCTTTTTCTCTTTTTCTTTCTTTTCCCCCTTTTTTTTTTCTTGCACACACTTTCTAATTTGCATATGTGCATTTTTCAGCTATTGCTGCTGCTAATCTCTTCACAAGCCACCATCCTTTGCTGCTGTTGATACTTTCCCACGCTTTCATATGCGTTATGTTACAAATACTGTGGCTGGTGTACTTTATTCCGTGATGTCCGCAGGTCATGTGACTTAGTGAAATGGCATTCTATTTTCGTTGGTCATGGGTTAGCACTGGACTTCTTTCACCATTACCTAATCTATATGTATATGCTGGAAAGATGGTGGGATCCTTCTACCGCTCCAGAAGATATCTCACTACTGATGCAATTCTCTATCTATATAAAAGCCAAGTACGTCCAAGGATGGAATACTGCTGCCATATCTGGGCAGGAGCTGCTAAAAACAGTCTATCCTGCCTTGACAGAGTACAAAATAGACTTCGTGGCTTAGTGGGGGGATGCCCTTTTCTCTTCCCTGCAACCTCTCTCCCACAGAACAGACGTTGCAAGCCTATCCTTGTTTTATCGTTATTTCCATGGCAGGTGCTCGTCTGAACTCCAATCTCTGACCCCTTCCCCCTCGCCAATCTTTCACGAAAAACACCCGTCTAGCTGAATCCACTGTGAAAAATTTTCCCCACTCTTTATCTGTGCCTAAATTAAAACGTAGATTCCATGAACAAAGCTTCTTTCTTAGAACTGCACGCCTGTGGAACTCTGTTCCGTCTGCCTGCTTCCCACCTGACTACAACCTAGATGTCTTCAAGTCCAACGTAAACAAATTCTTAATGAACCGCCCCTTTAAGTAAACACTTCAATAAATCTCCACACTAACGTACTGTACTTGCAATAATCCTTATCCCAGAGTGGTTCAGAGCCTTGATAAGTGGTGACCACCGTGTAAAAAAAAAAAATATAAAAGGCAAAGTGGTGCACGCGTTTTTGTATGTCCAAGAAGGGGGGGGGGGTTCTCTCGAGAGAGGGTTACTATTTTTTACAACTTTTTACATATAGATCATATCTTTTTACATATAGATCATAATATCTACGATTTGCAAACGCACGTTGTGTCTACATTTATTTTGATTGACTTTTATAAAATTCACACTATTCTTTCCTCTCGCGTGTTTTTTTGTGTAAAAGCGAAACTAATCGAAAGCGAAGGCGGCTTCCTGGCCTTTTGTGTCGGGACGTCTAACAAGCTTTGATCAATGTTGGGGAAACCCCTCATATCAGACAATACAATTGCTATTCATTTGTACACTCCCTTTTTGTGTGGAGTTGGTTTTCCCCAACATCGTGGAGAAACAAATAAATGAAAGGGCAGAAAGCCGAACTGGCCTTCAGCCAACGTTCATTTCTGCATCTGCTAGCAAGTCAACTTTTTGATTGACTTCATTAAATTTGAATGCTTTTCACTTCCTATGGCCTCGTAGCGTAGCGATAAGATGTCACGTTTTCTTTTACTTTCTTTTCCGCCTTCGCGTCGCGGGTTCAAGCCTGTCTTTTTTTTTTTTTTTTTTTTTTTTTACATCCCCAAACACCCGGGTACCCACGCTGGTAAATGTATAAAACAATAACATGCTTACAAGATTTTTATTTTATTTATTTATTTTTTTTTTTGTTTCCACAGCAAATCCATGCATCCGAGAGAGAGTATGCATCTGCCTGTCAACTTTTGGGGGTCGGATCAGACTTTGCCCTTACAGCTCGCTCAGATTACCTCCGTCTTCTTTTCCTTCTCAGTAAAGGAATGGTGAGTCTGATCTTTAAAACAAACTTTCCCCTGTCCTAGGGATGGCATCTGGTAGTGAGGCTCCAACTGGGGAGTCACCTCTAAATTGCCATTATCCCCCGATCCACCCTGACCCAATTACTCTCTGGTCCATTCTTACCTGAAGTTGTCAGAACCCCCCCTTTAATGGGTAAGTAAAATCTGTCCTGGCCGTCTCATAAAACTACAGTCAGTGGTATACACATGAATTTACATCTAATGTATAAAGTTATTGTCTTGAATTTTCAAAGTCAGATCTAAGTAGCAATTTAAGTCTGACTTTGAAAATTTATCAATTTTTGATTTTTGACTAGCCAATTGACCTACATCTTCTATCAGGGTTTTTTTTTTTGTCACAAATAAATTTATTTCATTTATCTTTCTTTGACAAAATAGCTATTCCGGCTAGGAAAATTGTCATAATAAAACCAAGTTTCAATAGTGATTTAAAACAAAAAAAAAAAAAAAAAACTAATGATTTCTTTTAAGTATCATTTTTTTTTTTTTTTTTTTTTTTTTTTTTAGCTAATTAGCCTAACACTTGATTTCTAGAATTCCAAAATCTCTGATTCCTTATTTCAAAATCTTCCAATAGTCAAACTATATGATTCTTTGGGGATAAAAAAATTCCAACTTCTATCATTTTCAAGAAGTCAGACTCCAATTCATTTCAAAATATCCTCATCTGATTCTTCAGCCCAGCTTGGAGCTAGAGTTGACTCTGTCTTTTATTTTTATTTTTTTTTAACTGTTTCTTTATTTTCTTCTAGTTATTATTGGTTGACAAGAAAGTGTCAGAAGTGAAAGAAGTTTTGTCCTTATCCGGTGCGCTGATCGAGCACTACAAAGGTTCTCCAACGCAAAAAGAATCCCTGAATGTTTTCTTTTTAGTTCTTCAAGTCTGTCATTATTTAATGGCCGGACAAGTGAGTATATATATCAACTCTCTCTTCCCCAGCGTCCCAATACTGCCTCTGTGTACACATGTGCGTGCGTGCGCGCACACACGCACACACACACACACACACACATTCCATGATTGTTTACTTAGTGTCTCTATATACTTCTGTAAAATTTCTCGCCTAAGTATTTGTTTTTAAATAAACAGTTTAACTTTTTCAAACTTATTTATAAACTAGCATGGGTGCCCAGCGTTGCCTGGGTGTTTGGAGGTGTGTGTTGAGCAAAAAAAAAAAAAACGTGGGAATAGGAAGGCAGGCTCGAACTTGCCAAACCGGAAGTGACGTAGGTTTAAATTAATGCTAGACAATCGAAAAGAGGGGATGACTTTACAAAATATTGGCGAAAAAAGCGACCCCCACCCTGTAGAAAAGTGCCCAGTTGAGGGTGAATAAATTAATGTTTTTAGCCAATTTTTTGGTATTTGTCGTCTGAAGGGTCGAGCTTCAAAACGATACTGATCTTGTGAAAATCTGTTGCTTCTTTTGAAAGTTTTAGGCAGACATGCAAACATACATACATAGATTTATATACTTGTAGCTCAAATTTTCGACCCAAACCAATTAAAAAGCTTGTCCTATCTCTGAATATCCTTTATGTAAAATTTCAAATGTTTAGACCAGAAATTATCTTTAATAATTTGGTAGAGATGGTCAAATTTTTTTAACTTTAACTCCTATTATGACCCCTTAACGTTTATTGTTTTGGACTCAAATCAAGTTAAGTTAGATCCATGTCCAAGGAACCTATATCTAAAATTTCTAGTGTTTATACCCCAAATTGTCGGAGGAGTTTGGTAGAGTTCTCAAAGGTCAAATCGTTGAACTTTGACCAGCCAAATTTTTGGCCGAAAACCGATTACAAAGATTTTTCCAAATCTCACTACCCTGTATATTAAATTTCGAGTCTCTAGACTGAAAGTTGACAGAGTTATTGTGTAGGGAAATACTCACAGACAGACACTTTCACTTTTCTAGATATAGATTACAATCTGCCTTCATGGCGACATAAGTAAAGAAAACAATGTAACTTTTCCTTTTTTAAATAATTTTTCTTGCCAAAAACTTATTAAAAAATACATAAATAAAATGGATGTCTTTTTTAAGAGTTCATTTTGAAATGGTTAAAACCCTAGTGACAATGAGACTCTGCAATGAGGAAAAAATCCAAGTAGTTTAGATAGTTTAGTTATGCAGTTTGCATAGCTAAGCTAAAAAGAAACAAATTAAAATTTGAAGGAAATTAGGAATTTAGATCCAGAGTAGCTGATTTTAATTATTTCAAATTGAAGATTGTTTGCAATTGCTTGATGTAAATTAGTGATCATATAATTGAAATGTTTGCCTTTTTTATTTGTTTGATGAATATAACATTTTTTGCTATCATTTTTGCCATGACAGATTCTAGTACAAGATTTTTTGCACTTCCTTTAAGGTACTTGTTTAGTTTAATCAAGATATTAAAAAATGAAAATGTTGAAAAAAAATATATATATATATATTATACGTACACGTTATGGAATTAAGGTCTCATAGAAAAATCTTAATTTGATCAAGTACGTTTTTTTTTTTTTTTTTTTTTTTTACAGAGGAAAATCAAATGTTAATGAGATTGATTGTATTTTAGCCGTCTTGCCTATTTCAGAGGCGCCAAGGGAGATAACTCCATCACAGCTTAAAGTTTGTCAAAATTTGATAAAATTATTTGGAGACGTGGGCAGAAAAAATACTTAGATAAATATTTTAGTTTTTTTTTTTTTTCACTTATTTTACAGAGTTTCTCTGCCCTTTTTTTAATCCCTTTTTCATTTTGTCCTTTGTTAATCCCTTTTTTGTTTAAAGGCACCCCCCTTCCTCGTCCGCGAAATAGGCAAGCTGGCCGGGATACGATCGATCTCATTAAAAATTTGACTTGCACCAATCTTTTTATACATTTTATGAATTAAATAAATTATTCCCAGATGTTGGAGAAAATTCTGAAAATGTAATTTTCTTCATTTCTGCAGGTGAAAAGTGTCAAGCCTTGTTTAAAACAGTTACAGCAAAGCATCCAAACAGTTACACAATTACATTCAGATGATGGCAAGTGAAACCTTTTTCTTTCTTTTTCTTGTCACGTGTGTGTAAACTAAACACATTTTGAATAGCTGCCATGTCTTTAGAAAAAAACAGTTATAGTCAAGATTGTCTGCTCTTTTTTTGACTTCCTGTTTTTTGTTTTTTTTGCTGTCCATTTGGCTGAATAATTATACATGGTCAAGAAGACTAGAAAGCCATTTTTAACATAGATAGGGAAAAGGGGAAGGGACTTTAACATTATTTGATAGGAAGATAATCATTAATCAGAAGGGGCCCTATTTTGCTTGTTACTGCTGTCCCAGTTGCAGTGTAGAAACTGAAAGTCGAAGGACAGACAATCTTGCCTAAAAAAAATTTTTAAAATAAAATAAATAAAAACAAAGAAAATAAATGATTAAAAGAAAAAAATGAAATATCTTGGAACTCTGAAAGTACTATATCATCAAAAAATTAAAAATAAAAAAAAATAAAAAATTCATTGATTGCCTTCCTAAGGGACTATATCTTGCTTGTCATCCTCTTCTCATCTCCAGAGTAGAGACTGGAAATGAAAAAGCAGCAAACAAATTTGACGATAACCAAAGATCACATCATCTATGTCATCACCAGAAAAATTCACAATTCTTTCTGTAGTTCAACCATTTTTAGTACAAATAAGCTTCAGTCTTTGGCTGACTTGTACATCCAGATTTAATCATAAATTTTCAACAGTCTGCTTTATCATCTTTCAATGATATGGGAGAGTGCAGCAATTCGATTATCATCTTCTTAGTAGTAGATCGCAAAGATAATGCCTATCAAAACAATTCCTAAACTGAAGAAACCCATCATGGTCAAAATCCTGGCAATGCCAAGAGAAGGGTGCGGCAGTTATTGACAAAATTACCCATCATATCCAGGTGTATGATATCAGATACTGTAATCCCACACCTAGATTTTAAAACAAAATCAGAAAGTACATGTCAACCAAAAGCAAGACTTGTGGTACCTTTTTCAAATAAACAAATTAAATTCCATAATGCCTATCATCAAAGAATGGGAGCCGGGATGCAAAGATTGAGAGAGAGTGTGTGTGTGTGTGTGTGTGTGTGTGAGAATATGAATCGATCATACTCACTCAACTCATACATAACTCTTGAAGGGAGAAGAACATACATATCATACCAATTACCCTTCATCGTTGAACACATACTCATTGCTTGTAGAGATTGCCAACAAACCAGATAAAAATACTAAATTGTTTTCTCAAACAATTACCTATCTGATGATTGCCAACCACAATGTTTCTTAACTTGAATTGTTTGTCAAGGTAATTATTAGTGATGGGACGATTCCTATACAATTATCCCAATTTCAATACAATTACCGATTCCGATTCTTTATAAATCTCTAATCATTTAACTATAAGATTGTTATTTTCCCCGATTTTTGTAAAAACAAACGTTAAATATGCAGATATTTTTCTAAACGTCAAAATACATTTGTGGAGGATGATCTATCGATTTTAGCTTTACTGGTATTTTAAAATCAATAAATATTTATTATTTTTATCATTATTATAAGCAATGGAAGATTTTACTTTAAACAAAATCAAATAAAAAAAAAAAAAAAGACAAAAGAATCGTTTTGGCATCGGAATATAGGCACCAACTTTTCTGATTCCAATACCCCCAAAATCTTTTGATTTTTCCGATTCCGATTAATTGTTCCCACATTAGTTCCAAGACCTGCTGCTGTATTTGATATTCAACATTCAACTTTTCACACATGGTCCAGTAAAAACGCATGTTAAATATGCAGATATTTTCCTAAATGTCAAAATACATTTGTGGAGGATGATCTATCGATTTTAGCTTCACTGATATTTTAAAATCAATAAATGTTTATTATTTTATCATTATTACCAACAATGGAAGATTTTACTTTAAACAAAATCCCCAAAAAAAAAAAAAAAACGACAATGAAAGGAATCGTTTTGGCATCGGAAAATAGGCATCAATTTTTCTGATTCCGATTAATCGTCCCAACACTAGTAATTATGCTGCGATATTTGAATTGCACAATGAAGGGCCACATACTAGCTTAGTATTTAATGCAAAAATGAGCACCAATTTAATGACATTCAACGATCAATTTGGCATAGAGCACTAATTCTAAGTCAACAGGCTATAACGTTTAACAAGCAAAAAAAAATGTCCAGTTTATTTCTACCATGCTCTCATCCTGTCAGCAATGATTGAGTAGAGGTGTTAATATATTTGTCATTCTTAGTTATCATCTGTAGTGAGGATTGAACCTACGACCTTTAACATCTAGAAGGATGTCACTTAGACCTGTTACAGTTTACCTCTGTCGATTAAATAAAGGGTTCAGTGGAGGAAGGAGTTTGTATTAGCAAGAATACAATTCAATCATACTAACTCAATTCTTCATAATTCTTGGAGAGACAAGGACATCCAACATATATACCATGCCAACCACCCTTTACAGTTGAACACATACTCATTGCCTGTAGAGATTGCCTAACAATCCAGGCAAAAATACAACCAAATAGTATTCCAAAATAGTCACCTATCTGGTAGTGACCAAGCTCAACATTGCTTAACTTGAATTGTTTTGTCAAAGTAATTATGCTGTGATATTTGTATTTGAATTGCAAAACAAAGGGTCACATGCTCATTACCTGTAAAGATCTCCAACACATGTGACACATATACGACCAAACAGACAAATATGAAAAATCTTTTTACCAAAAAAAAAAAAAACCCCTTTTTCCCCATCTCCCAAATCTTCCAACCAGTATGCATTAAAAAAACATTTGATCCAATACTATTGCAAATAATCTCCATATATGAATCTATGATGAATAACCTTTCATCTCATTAAATAACCTTACAGACTCATTGCCTGCAAGAATCGCCAACAAACCAGGCAAAATTTCTACCAAATAAACAATATGGAGGATCTGTTTACCAAAATTCATGTAGAGAATATGAATTCATCAAAACTTTGATTACAATACATAAAGAGAAGTTTTGTCAAGTTAAAAAAGAAAATTAGGTACTTGTACAGTTTAATCAAGACATTAAAAACATGAAAATAGGTTATATTGCACATATCCGTTATGGAACGAAATTCTGCGGAAAAAAAATTTCACTTCATTTAATTTCATCAAGTAGTTTTTTTTTTGTTTTTTTTTTTACAGCGAAAAAACAATTTATGATACGGAACAAAAGGTTTGATTTTTAGGAAGAAAAGCTAGAATTAAAGATGGGGAGGGAGTATCGGCGCTTTACATGGAGTTATCTCCCCATGGCGTGTTCAACAAATTTCGTAATGGCTGACTTCAACGCGCTCTCATAAGAACATGTTTTTCTGCTGTAAAAAAAAAAAAAAAAAAAAAAAAAAACTACTACTCGATCAAATTAAGTGAAATTTTTTTCGGAGATCTTCAGTCCAAAACAGATACGTACAATATAACCTTTTTTCGATATTTTCATTTTTTAATGTCTTGTACAAGTACCGAAAATTATATCTACATTTCAAAGTCGATCAGGATTCTCCGCAACCCATCCCTACCCACTACCACCAACAATAACAAAAAAAATGAAATTGTATTTTAGAATCAGAAACAGTAATTATATCGGAATCGGAAATAGAGAAAAGAATTGCTAAATGTATCAAAATTAGGAAAAATATTGGGAGATGGACTGTTATCTTTCAAAACTCTTGGCAGAGAAACGAACAGGAACCAATACTAAAAAGACAAAATATTTGAATGCATTTAAGCGGTACTGTTGTGGAGATAACCTTTTAAGGAAACCTGACATAAGTTGACAATAGAAAGCAGTTTCATATACGATGCAAGTGCAACAGTACTGCCCTGAATTTTAAAGAACGGACATAATTAAAAGCGTGCAGAAAAATATTCATTGCAGAGTTACTGCAACACAAAGAAAATCGAGATTACAGGTTTGTTGGTCGGGGTATTGTAAAGTTGTTGAGGGACACATAAGATGCTTCAAATCTATGGAAATCAACACGTTTAAACAAACCAAATTACATACTTGGCTCAAAGAAGGGGCACTACAAACAAGGGTCCATATAGGCCAGGCACGTATCTTAGTCAATTCCTTCTTGGGTTTGCCAGAAATGTTATACTTTTGCTCCAAACAAAGCCAAGTAACCTTGTTAGTTTTTAATTTTTTTTTTTTTTTTTTTTACTTACTAAACCTAGTGTTTTGTAGAATATAGAAATTTTGGTGCTTCTATATTATAACAAAAAAAAAATTGAATTTCAAGTGAAGTAAATGGTACCTACGTAATTGTCAGGTCTTAAATAGCAACATATATCAAAAAATTACAAACCACAATAATGTAGAAAAATAATCTAATTTATAAAACTCACTGTCTCCATATTTTCAAACTCTATCTCTTCCAAAACTAAAAGTCGCTGAGCGGCACTAGGCACCTCAAATGATTTTACTTTGTTACAGTAAAAAAAAAAAAAAAAAAAACGTTGTTGGAGCTTTAAGAGTTTCATTCTTTTGTATTTTTTAAGGTTAAAGACAAATATTTTAAAAACCTTACCATAACATTTACTTTTTAATTTAAAAAAAAATGTAGTTGTAAAAAAAAAAGTTGCGGCAAGTTTTTAAAAATGTTTACATACAATGGAAATATTATTGATTCGTTGGTTGGTTTTAGCGTCGTGAATTATGACATGAAAACAGAAACGATTCTCTTAATAGTTGTGTAAAGACTACATTTTTTATTATTAATGTTATCAACTTTGTTTACAATTAAAAGAATTCGTCATAGCTTTCTTTGTTTAATATTTCGATTTAATAAAACATATCATCAGAGCAAAATTATCCTAAATTATGAAATGAAAAAAATGAACGAATCTTTTAGTAAATGAGAATTGTCTCCCTCTGCACAATGACAAATTGTAAAACATCGCCATTTTATGGGTCTTTAGCCGGTTAAATTAGTTTTTAAGGGGTTAAAATTGAAAAAATCATTATACATTTTGTACATTAGTTTTAGTCTATTTTTAATAAGTTCATATTCGTGTCGCGTTGGTACAGTGGTAACGTCACCAGCTTTTGAATGCTACAGTTTCGGTTTCGATTCTAGCTGATGGTACCTTATTACGTTTTTGTTTTTACTTTTGAAATCACGGCTTTATAATTATAATAATATATACAGAAATCGAGACAAATTAAAATATATTTAAGCGTATTTTACGACTGGGCAATGAAAAAAGAAATTTGTTCAAGAAAGCAAAGTATATTACACTTATTAAAAACTAGCGGCGGGGGGGGGGGGTACCCGGCGTTGCCCGGGTGTTTGGAGGTGGGGGGGGGGTGAACCAAACCAACCTTGGCCGGGTGTTTGGAGGTGTAAAGGAAAAAAAAAGTTTTAGTAGAAAGGTAGGCTTGAACCCCAAACCTTTGACGCGGAGATGGAAAGGAAATGAAAAAAAAAAAGCCTGCGACCTAACCATCTCGACCACGGGAATAGATGAATTGATAAATGTGTTAAGTTGACGTTTATAAAGCGAAGTAACAGGTGCGAGAACGTCAAGTCGCGTGATGTTTGACCTAGTTTTGCGCTGGAAGCCAGTTTTTGTTTTCCCCGCTACGTGGCGATCAAAAAATATCTTGAAATAGCTTGTAAAAGTTGGATAAATTAAAGATAGCTGCGACCAGAGTTCCTTAGTCGTAGATATTATTATTTAGACAGCATATAAAAAGTTTTAAGAAGGAATGAGCTGACCGAAATGTCCAGCGAAAAAAAGCCTTTTACAAACATACACAAAAAGCTAACACACATACATACATACACACATACACACATTTTCGCTTATATATATATATATATATATATATATATATAAAAGGTAAGTTGACAGGGGAGATAATTAAGTTCTATTGCTTACGTCATGTGACGAACGTAATTCAATATGTCGGACAAAATTTATTCTCAATATAAACTTTATCAAAAACAGTTAATCATTAATAATTATTTTTATGTTATCGTATTTACTTGAAATTCAATGTTTTGTTTTTTTTTTGTTATAAAATCGAAGTACCGAAATTTCTCTTAATTTGACTTTTTCATAATTGCACCAAAATTTAACCAATTTTCTCTGCATTTCTTCTGTTCAGAACCTCTTTCAAGTAACCAGATTGACCAGTTTCAGTGGTTGCCAAAAGAACACATGTGTGTCTTAGTCTATCTGGTAAGTAGAACATTCGTCATGATAGAACATTTCTTGAGTCAAATCTTTTAAATTATAAGCAAGGTTTAATTCCAGAAGAGTTTCCAATGGGTAGCTGGTCTGTACGCGTCCTGGAGATGGAAAAGTTTTTGGTGGGTAGCTGATCTGTATAAGTTTTAAACTTTACAATTTGAAAACAAAGAGCAAAGCTCTTTCTCATGTGGATCCGAAAAATTATGTGCAGGAATTCTAAAAGATCCAATATTTTTATGGAGCGATTCCAGTTTCTGATTGGTTGCTAGCAGAACATGACTCCATTTGATTGGTCAATTCCTATCGCCCATGTCTATAAGTAGAACCTTCCAATTTTTTTTAATCATACCCCATTCATTATATCAAATATTTTGTAGCAAAATCAAACAATGATTGGAGTTTTGTTAGGGACTGAGAAATGTTTTTTTTTCTCAAGACACATTTTAGATAGGATACTGCAACTACATGGTATAGTGGAGATACATTCCTAATGTGATTGAATGCTTGCTAAAGTTCATTACAAGCACTACACAGAAAAATCTAATAGTCCTCAAATGATCATGCGTCATATTGCTTATGATTATGTGTCCTACATTATTGTCTGCATTAAGGACGCCATGTTGCATAAAACTAAAAATCACTGCTTGTTTTTTATTTATTTTTTTTTTTTTATGAAAGAAAAATGTGAATTTGTATAGCATTTCCAGAACTGGGCCTGGTTAGTACCAGATGGGTGACCATTTGGGAATTTTAGGCGCTGTATATGTTCTCCGCTTATCTTGGCATTTGTTTCCAGTTGTCCTATCCATACACTTCACTTGCCACTGGTATTTAACAATGTCGACTCAGGAGAGGTGTGGTTGGAGATTGCGCTCCTCCTGCCACAAAAACTTCATGCACAGGCACCCCTTTCGTGGGTATCCATGGTCTGTCAAAGACCAAAGGAGCCCCTTCCAGAATTATCTTTCAGCAATATGTTTTAACACTTATTCACCCCCAAACAAGACATGTTGCCACTTGAACGCAAGGGGTTACTATTTGGGACCACATCTACAGGAACATTATGTAAGGTGTTGAGAAGCGAGATGTTTATTCACATTACATTTAAACTACAGCATGTTACTATAGAGAAGGAATTCCAAAATCGAGCAGCCTAAGGAAGAAACTATTAAAGTATAAGGTAATCTGGTATCAACAGATTATCCAGGGGAGGGGATATTTATATCAAGGTGGTACAAGTGCTACGTGTTCATCAGAACACATTCCACTGGAAAACGGACACAAGAATGAAACCTGGTTGTGTGAGACTCATTAGATTGGAGACTATTTTTCAATCCTGTCTAAACGGAGAAAACTAGTAACAGATGTACTTAGATGTAAGGAGTTCTTATTTGGGGCCTATCTGAAGAGATGAGCGAGATGTTTGTTTACATTTAAACTTCTGCATTTTAGTACAGTCAGGAAAGCAAGAAATAGGAAGAGAATTCCAAAATCTAGCAGTTCATGGGAAGAAGCTACTAGGTTTGATTACAAATGAAGACTCGAAACACACAAATGGATTTTATCTTATTTACATTCATTGCTGATGTACATCGACAATATCTTAATCTCACATTCATTTCTTTACATACCATGGGTGCCGTGCAGGGCCACACTGGGAAGCAAAGCACAGGACGCCGTCATGACTCCGTACCAATCTTTGCTTTCCTGTTTTTCAAATGGTTCATCATATTTATGAAAAGTAATTTTGCTTTACACATTCTTTCTCTAAGCCACTAAGGACAAATGTCTATTTTTCAATTTAACTCCTAACATGTCAAAACTAATGTAGCTTTGAATGTCAAAAGGGCACCGAGAACTGCATTTCCATGTTAACCTGTATTTTCTTAGTAATGACAACCACACTCACCGATATCATTTCTTATTATCTATCACCTGAATATTATTAGTATTACTATTATTACAAATAGTAAGATTAGTAATAGGATTATTATTATTAGTAGTAGTAGTAGTAGTAATAATATATTATTATTAGTAGTAGTAGTAATAGTATATTATTATTAGTAGTAGTAATAGTATATTATTATTAGTAGTATCTTATTAGTAGTAGTAGTAGTATATTATTAATACCAGGAATACTACCTGTCCATTTTATCCATAACAGTCGAAAAAAGCTAAAATGTGGAAAAAATCGCTAAATCAATGTATTGTACAAATGGTTTGAATTTGTTAAAAATCTGATAAATGCTGTATTTGAAGGATCTGCCCCATAGCTTCTTTAGAAGGGTACGTAGAGATTAGGGGGACCACTTCTGTTGTTTTTCCTGGTGAATTTTATATGATTTAAGAAAAACCTGTGGCCTTTCAAAAAATTACCAACGGTTTGTCCCCATTTTCGGGGGACTTTATTTTAGCAAATGATAAATGATTGAGGAAATAAAATATACCAATGATGAGCAGAAAGATCTTCATGTCTTTCCCTCTGAAAAGAGATATTTATATATACATCTTTTTAATTTTTTCTTTAATTTTTTTTTTTTCGTTATGGACAAGGAGAGAAAGCGATTGAAACGAAACTAATCAGGTTTCAAATCCATGTTATGCTCTTTGATCACCAATTTGCTTATTTGCTTGTACATAATAAAGAAAAATAAATAAAAAGATGTATATATAAATCTCTTTTCTGAGGGGAAGACACAAAAGTCTTTCTGCTTCTCTTTCATGTCCTGAAGAAGTCCCCACGAAAATGGGATCAAAACAAAAAAATAAGCGAAGTAATTACCCTGTTTAAATATTATTATGAAAAAATGTTAAAATTTAAAAAAAATAAAATAAATAAATAAAGCTACCATAAGGCAAACGAACGATGTTAAAATTTCTTAAAATCGGAAAAACAAAAAAAGAAAATGCGAATATGATGGAAAAAAAACCCCAGAAAAACGAACGTTAAAACTTCTTTGAAAAATCTGAAAAATAAAAACAAAAAAAAAAACATAGAACGTGAAAAATAGCTTGAATAACTCTGTTTCAATATTAAACTTTTAAAAATCGGGGGAAAAAAAAAAAAAAAAAAAAAACTCACACCACGATTCGAACTCACAACCTTTATATAAAGTGTGAAAAAAACCTGACACGGTATCCTTTCGGCCAGCAATGCAGAGTAGGTGAACACATTTGAATTTATTTAAAAGTAATAAAAACAGAATTGACACGTGGCTGCAATGAAAGTTAACTCTACTGCTTCTATTTGACCTCATTAATGAGGTCAAATAGAAGGAACAGACTTAACTTTTGCTGCGGGGCAGATTTTGGGTTTGTTTACTCAACTTTGACTGGTTTTTTCCCCAAGATGTTGAGGAGGGGGACACCAGTTCCCCATTGTCCAGATTGAATAGCAATTGTCTGATATAAGGAGTTTGGCCCCACATTGATCAAAGCTGATTGCTTCTGGATGTTTCGCGTGAACGCTGCCTTAGCTTTGAAATAGTTTTGGTTTTATACAAAAAAGCTGAACGAACACAAGACGGGCTGAAATAGCAAGAATTTTGTAAAAATCAACGTAAATAAATCTAGACGTGACGCGCGTTCGCAAATCGTAGATATTATTATCTAGGGTGTATATAAACAGTTCTAAGCGATAGTATCCCCCTTCTCCGGGATCGTCGGCGAAGAAAGCCTTTTCAAGACATACAAAAAATTCACGCGCGCATTTGCCTTTTATATATATAGAAGATGATTTAAATTTAATTAAAATAACATATATTTGAACTTCTGTGTACTTAAAAGTTCAGAACCACTTCCATTGTTTTGTCCAGAAAATTTGACATAAATGCAGTTTTTCTGTAGCTTCTCTTTTTTCTGTAAGGAAACACACACACACACATTAACATTTTTATAAAGAGACTAGTCGGGGGGGGGGCTTTGCGCGGTCATAAAATATGCTTAATTTGTCCAGATTTTGTATATATTATTATAGTCATGATTTCAAAAGTAAAAATAAAAAGTATCGGGGTGCCATCAGCTAGAATTGAAACCGAAAGCAAAACTGTAGCATTCAAAGCTGGTGACGTTACCACTGTACCAACGTGACATGTATATGAACTGATTAAAAATTAAAATAAACTAAGATGAATGTACAAAATGTATAACCCCTTTATTTTATATATACATATATACACACACACACACACATATATATATATATATATAACAGGGGTGGGGGCTTTGCTTTTACTGATTAAAAATAAACTAAGATGAATGTACAAAATGTATAACAAATTTTTCAATTTTGACACATTTTTGACCTCTTAAAAACTATTTTAATCAGCTAAAGACCCATAAAAGAATGGTCCATAAAAAAACCCAATCATGCGATTTTTAGTTTTGGAAGAGATAGTTTGAAAATATGGAAACAGACAGACAGACACATATAGCCTTTTATATTAGATTAGATTATTATTACATTCCCTGTTTCTCCACAGGAGTCTTTGCTTTTTTTTTTATTCATACGATTTTTCTCATTTCAGGTGACAGTGATGCATTCCATGCAGGCAGGTTATATGGACAAAGCACAAAAATACACAGACAAAGCTCTCATGCAAATAGAAAAATTAAAAAGTATGTCCATTTTTCTTCTTTTTTTTTTTTTTTTTTTTTTAATAAACTAGTGTACATATGTCGCATGTGTCCACTAGATCAATTGTTTTGGTCCATCAAAATAATTTCCAACGCTATCGATAATGTTTACCATGTATTTGTTTTTTATTTTTTTAATTCATTTTTTTAAAACCTGATGTTCTTTTCTCCTCCCTGCTATCTCTTTCTCACAGAAGAGACATTGTGAGCCCATCTCTGCTCCTTCGTTATTTTAAAAGCAGGTGCTCAACTGAACTTACTCTATGGTCTCCTCCCTAAAACATTCATAGCAAGCACTCGTCTAGCTACAACAACTGTCACCAATTTCCTTTATTCTCTATCTGTACCTGTGTCTAAAACTAAATGAAAATTCCATGAGCAAAGCTTCTTTTTTTTCCCAGAACTACTCGTCTGTGGAACACGATACTGCAGAGCTGATTCTCAGCTGACTGTAGCACGATCATTTTCAAATCCAATGTAAGCAAGTTATTGAGTTGTCCTCTTAAATAAATTAATTTCTACCCAATTTCCTCCACCATCGATCATCACGCTCTTGTCTCATCTGACGCACATTAACCTTTATCCTTGAATGGCCTCTAGGCCTTGATAAGCAGTTATTTTTATCATATAAAAAAAATGGTGTAAATCTATATAACGCCAAATTTATATTGTGTTAAGAACTCTAAAGATTTCAAGGTTTCAGTTTCTGATCATAACATCTGCTTTATTTGTTGGAAATTTATTATTTACTATCTATTAGTTACTAGCATGGGTACCTGGCATTGCCCGGGTGGGGAGAAGTGGTATAGTAAAGTTATTAAGCAATCAATCCCCCCAAAAAAACAATGTTTCGATCAAAATAGCAGCAAGTGCCCGTGCTAGCGCAAAAAAAAAAAAAAAAAAAATTGAATTAGCCGCAATAACCAGGCTCAAACCTGGGACGCGAAAGAGGAAAAGGAGGTGAAAAGACCTATCGCATTAGCTGTCTTGCTCACGGCGCACTTATGGCATTATGGGCCTTCGAAATAACGTCTTTTAAATGTATGTTGAGATCACTAAGCGTGAATGACTTCCAAAAATGTTGACGCAAAAACTGACACCCCCTTGAAAAAAAAAAAAAAAGGGCCAGTTGACAGTCAAAGAATTAATATTTTGGCCAATTTTTTTTGATATTTGTCATCTAAGAGATTGATCTTTCTAACGATACCAAGTTTGTCACAGTTCGATGCATCTGTCAAAAGTTTTTGGGAGACATACAAACACGTACACACACATAATTTGCTTTTTATATATTAGACTAACAGATATATCCGGCGTTACTTGGGTGTGGAGAGGTTTTATCATAAGGGTATTGAGCAATGCAGTCTTAAAAAAAAAAGATAGCAGTGAAAAAAAAAAAGAAAAAAAAAAAAAGAAAAAATTAGCCTCAGTAGCCAGGCTCAAACCTGGAATGCGAAAGAGGAAAAGGAGGTGAAAAAAGGGCCTTCAAAATAACGTCTTTTATACGTATGTCGAGATCACGAGGTGTGAATAACTTTGCAAAAATGTTGACGCAAAAACTGATCCCTTCTTGGAAAAAAATGGCCCAGTTGACGGTTAAAGAATTAATGTTTTTGGCCAATTTTTGGATATTTGTCGTCCTAGAGATGGATCTTTTTAACGATACCGATTTTGTCAGTGTTTGTTGCGTGTGTTGAAAGTTTTTGGGAAACATACAAACGCACACATATACAAGCACATTTTCGCTTTTATATATATATATATATAGATTAGAAGATAGGATGATTCCAATATTTTTCCTGATTCTATACTAAATTCCTGATTTTGATATAATTACAGATTTCAATTTCAATTCATTATAAATCTTTAAATATTTAACTATATAGTTATTTTTTCTTTAATTTCTGTAAAAACACATGTTAAATGTGCATATATTTTTTCAAACATGAAAACACTTTTGTGGGGAGTGATCTATAAATTTTTGCAGAACTGGTTGTTTAAAATCAATGAATATTTATTATTTCATTATTACTACCAGCAGTGGAAGATTTTGTTTTAAACAAAATAAATTAAAAAAAGATAATCGTTTTTGGCATCAGAAAATAGGCACAATTTTTCCGATTCCGATTAAGACTTAATACAATAATGTGTGAAAAGTCGCTCCCTATTAAGTGCTTATAATTTATTACTGAAATGTATTTTCCTTATCAGAAATTAATATGATAAAATGTGTATAGTGTGTGGTTTTATTTCAATTTCAATATGGATGTAAACATTTACTACCAGCTTCTCAATCCACTGGAGAACCGCATCAACTGATTTCACAAAGAATTATGGTATGAAAAACATTATTTCTTGTATTTGCTCTTCAAAGTTTTTCAAATAAACAGAATGATAGAATTGTGAGTTGTTTTTATTTTTTATTATTTGTGATACTATGACTTTTGAAACCTACCTCACCGTGTTGGAAAATGGTACCTGCGTGAAGCGAAAGATGGAAAGATACCTGTTCATGGCGAGAGAAGGAAAGATACCTGACCATGTGGGAAAATGGTACCTGCGCGAGGCGAGAGATCGATTGTCCATAAATCACATTGCTTAAAACAATTGATGAAAAGTCATAGTCTATATCAGTGGCCAATCGGAAATCTTGAATTAACACTTTGCAACTTTTATAGAAGCAAGTTTATACCAAATCTACAACTTTGGAAAAATTTGAAGCATGAATATGAGAAGTTTTGTCTCTTATCCTGCAAGAGTTCCTTGTGAAATCATTTGGTGTGACTTCCAAGAAGTTACTTTTTAATTCTACTGTATATTTGAGTTAACTACCCCCCCCCCTCTTTTTTTTCACTAAAACTATACATTACATTCATTTTCATTAATTATATGCATATGTGGAAATAAGAGCAAAAACCGAAAATTCTTTTATTCTTAATTGTTGATAAAATAACACAATGGCAATTTTTGTACTGATTTCTTCATACAAATACAGAATCTTTCTAATCAATGCAAATTAAAGTGCAATATATAAAATCAGTTACCTGGGTGACGAATGACTTAACTTTATTAATATATATTATGTATTAATATACAGTGTCTGATAATGTAACTGAAATCGCACAGGATGCTGGGTTGTTGCTTTGGATACCAAGATTCACCCTCATACACACAAGTTCCACCCACTGAAAAAAAAAAATGTAATTTTAAATTTATCTGTCAATTATGCTGACTTTTTTTCTTTTATTTTTTTCCGCCATCGCCTTATTCAGTGCTTGATGCACACCCTTTGCTGTCTTCATTCCAATTGATGCTGCTGGAACATATTATTATGTGTCGACTCATCATGGGCAGTAAATCTGCTGCCATTCAAGAAGTAAGTACACCCCCCCTCTCTCTTCATTTCCCTCTTTCTCACTCTCTCTTTTTTCACTCTCTCCTTCTTCCCTCTCTCAGGTCCTGGATATGACCTTAAACTATATCCAATGGTGAGGTCCCAGCTTGGGGGCTTTGGGGAGTGTGGAGCTACCCTTTAATTGCTGTTGCTCCTAGGTCCACTTTGACCCGGAGTGGTAGTACCTGTTAGGGTTCCAACTATGGGTTAAATAGAAACCGACTTGAAAAAACAAATATACTCTATTAAAAAAATTTTCTTCAAAATCACTGGATTTGGCATTAAATAACCCGAAAAGGATTGATATGCCATAAAACAAAACAAACAAACCAACCCTCCCCTCTCTCAAATATATATATATATATATATATACACTAGCATGGGTGCCCGGCGTTGCCCGCGTGTTTTGAGGTGTATGTTGAGCAAAAAAAAAAAAAAACAGTCAATTTTTTAAACTTTGACCCCTATTATGACCCCTTAAAATTTATTGTTTAGGGCTCAAATCAAGTTATTAAGTTAGATCCATGTCCAAGGAACCTATATCTAAAATTTCAAGTGTTTAGACCCAAAATTGTAGGAAGAGTTTGGTAAAGTTCTCAAAGGTCAAATTATTGAACTTTGACCCCTTAATCGCCAAATTTCTGTCCGAAAACCAATCACATCGATTTTCCCAAATCTCAGTACCCTGTATATCAAATTTCGAATCTGTAGACTTAAAAATGAGAGTTATTGCGTAGGGAAATGTACACACACACACACACACACACAGACATGTTCACTTATATATATATATATATATATATATATCTATAAAAGTGAACATGTCTGTGTGTGTGTGTGTGTGTACATATATATATATATATATATATATATATATATGTACACACACACACACACACACACACACACACACAGACATGTTCACTTTTATAGATATATATATATATATATATATATATATATATATATATAATTTAAAATGTTTATTTGCATAAACAAACTGACCATCAGTCAAGCTCAATATGAAGGAGGAGAGGATATGCTTAAATACTTTTAAACGGTTTTAATTGACGTTTTCGATAAATTCACTAAATGCAATTTTTTAATTCATCACTCACCAGAAGACGAATTATGGAAGTTGAAAACGTTAGCAAATTTTTACACTTGAACAGAACATTCGAACATTGGCCCGTTAAATGGGAAAAGCAGATTGTAAGAGAAACAAACAGAACAGAAATTATCTCTGCTGTTCAATGAACACCTGCACAAGAGAAAAAATGCTACCCAAATTTAAAATAAAGATATATTTTCTAATGGATTCTACCTTGATAAAGAAATGCTCAATATTCTAGACAGAACGTTAAAATACAAAACTATTAAAATAATGAAAAATATTTTATTTATTAAATTATTAAATGACTAAGCACAATCATTTTTCCCCCCCTTATTCCAGAGGAAATAGCTAGCAGAGTATTATATTTTATTATATGTATATTTTTTGATTTTATTTTCTTTTTAACTTTCTTTTCTCTATATAAAAAAAAGGTTGATATGCCATAAAACCCAATCTAACCTAACCTTTTCTCTATAACCAATGTTTTATTTTGATTCATCAGCCCAATTGCTTTCATTTTCTTTTTTCCAGTAGAAGCGCTAAGTCTTGGCAAATTATATCTCTTTTATAGCTTAACGCTCTAAAGACTTGTGGACTGTATTTCAGCAGATTTAACTTTGTTTTGTACAGATTTCTGACTGGTGATTATTTTAATGGAATCTATATTTTCACAGGATATTACGTTCGTATTAGATTTGAATTCAGGAACTCTGTTTCCATGTTCACTTCTGCGAACTTTGTTTATAATCACGATTTTAAAGTTTTCAATTTTAGGCTATCGTGTAAGTTATTTTTTTCTACTCTATTACTCAATTCCTCTGAAGAGAAAAGATTAAGTTTTTGAAACTCCATTGAATAATAAAAAAAAGGGTTATTAAAATGAACAGACTCTAAATCCGTTGAAAATCTGGTTAAAAAAAAAATAACCCTAACTCAAGCAGTGACTTGAAGCAACATTCACCTAGGATGAGTTGAGCCGACTTCCCCTATAAAACACATAGTGGCCTGGATGAACGTAGACCAAGCATGATGGTCTGCAGCGACCAAGATCGCTATGGGTAGCCAATCCCGAGACTAGCAACAAACACCTATAGAGCAGAGGTAGGCATGACGTTGGCTTTGATGGTGTAATCACATCTTCAACTGGCCTCCTAAGCATCTTTGCCAATCTTGCAGTGATTCTGTAGCTATTGTTTTGTGAATGAACTCGCCTATATTACGGTGTGCAATGTGGTTGAATCAATAAAGTCGCCTCTTTAAAAAAGCTTAGTTAAGGGGATGATCCAGATTTAAACTTTTCTTTGTTTTTTTAACTCACGTTCACCCCTAACAAGGCATATCGCCACTTGGGCGTAAAGGGCTACTATTTGGGACCATGCCTACGAAAGATTAACAAGATGTTGGTTTACATTACATTTAAAATTCTGCATATCAGTATAGTCAGGTAAGCAGGTAGCAGGAAGAGAATTCTAAAGTTTAGCTGTTTGAGGGAAGAAGCTACTAGAATAGAAAGCCTTTTGACATTTGCGGACCTCAACAGTGAAGGGGTGTGATTTTGCTGCTAAGTGGGTTTGTCAAGGATATGTATGTCAAGATTGCACAAGTGAAACGAGTTCATCAAAGCACATTCCATTAAATACTTAAAAAACAGGCATAGAGATGCAACATTGCAGCGATGAGACAGGGGTTGGAGCTTAGTTAACAAATGTTGAAAGGCTCTTTTTTGGACCCTATTCAAGGAGGAGAGACGAGTTGTAGACTTTCTTGAAGTAATAAGACTCTTTAATATAGTCTCTTAAAAATATGTAAATAAATAATTCTTCCACTTCTATGCGTGGTTGATATGCTGTAAACCAAATTATCTCATTGCTTCCACTTTAACTTGACAGCTTTTTTTTTTTCTTTTTTAATTCTTTGCAGATCTTCCAAGCCTGTAATGTTTGTCAACAACAACCTAGACTTTTCTCGACGCATGGCGCTCAAATCCACACTTTACTCGTAAGATTTTTTTTCTGTTTTTCTTCCTCGCCTGCTTAAAAAATTTTTGTTCTTGCTTTCAGACAATTGAAATCATCATTGGGGATTTAACAAAAATAAATAAATAAAAAAACATTTGTTTTTAAATTTCTCGTCACATTAAAACAAAAATTTAAAATATTTGCATTTTCAAATTTTCAACATCATAGCCAACACTGATTTACAATTTTTAATTTTGACTTATTTTTTTTCTTCATGATAGAAAAAAATTTGTTGAAATGATTTTTTTGAGTAACTTTGATGGAATAAAACTGCAAAAAATGTTACCCATGGAAACATTAATAAAGTTCACAATCTTTTCTGCTATCCAACCCTATTACATTCATCCATCCAGCATGGCTGTAGCTGAGATTAAACTCACTACACGAGTTTGTAGTGTAATTCAAATCTTGTCCGTAGCTAAATACTAGGCTATCAAGGATGTTTTTTATCATGACACCAGCACTAGACGGGATGCTTACCACAGCTTAAGAGAATCCCATCTACCCTTGAGAGAAGGATAGATTGCGCCAGTTTCTCAACCTGGTATTTTACCTCGTGTTACATACAGCGCCTCGCCTTCCCAAATAGTCACCCATCTGGTACTGGCCAGGCTTAATGTTGCTTAACTTCGATGATCTGACAAGAACCGGTGTGTCAACATGTTTGTGCCGTATTAAACAAACAAATCTGACTTGGCTTTTTCTGTTTTACATATTGAATGATGATACATTGAAGACCGTGTGCCATTCATGATTGAAACTTGGTGGACAAGTCAGGCAGAGACTTAAGTTTATTTTAAGTGAAATTATTAAAATGTTAGGAGCTTGTTTAGAATTTTATTTATTAAAAAAAAAAAACAAAGTACAGAAAAATCTTTGCTGTACATACTCCAAAATTTACGTAAATTGAACAAGTAATTTTTTTTTAACTGAGAAAATCAAATTTTATGACTAAGCAAGAAGTAATGTTTTGCTCGGCCATGATTTATAGATAAGAGGGAGACAACTCCATTCAAACTATCTAGATCAAAACCCGTTTTACAATGGATGCAATTTAGTATTAAAGTTAATAAAAATCGTAAATTTTGATTTTCTCAGTTTAAAAAAAAAAAACAGGGATCATTTTATGTGATTTTGAGGAATATGACCTCTTCGTTCCGTGATAAGTATGTACATCATAAAGATTTTTGTTTTTTAAATAAGTGCAATGTTAATATTTATCAACATGAATGTTAATATTAATTAACAAATGTTAATTATCAATATGAATGTTAATATTAGTCAAAAAATGTTAATTATCAACATGAATGTTAATATTAATCAGCAAATGTTAATTATCAACATGAATGTTAATATTTATCAACAAATGTTAATTATCAACATGACTGTTAATATTAATCAACAAATGTTAATTATCAACATGACTGTTAATATTTATCAACAAATGTTAATTATCAACATGACTGTTAATATTAATCAACAAATGTTAATTATCAACATGAATGTTAATATTTATCAACAAATGTTAATTATCAACATGACTGTTAATATTAATCAACAAATGTTAATTATCAACATGACTGTTAATATTAATCAACAAATGTTAATTATCAACATGACTGTTAATATTAATCAACAAATGTTAATTATCAACATGAATGTTAATATTTATCAACAAATGTTAATTATCAACATGAATGTTAATATTTATCAACAAATGTTAATTATCAACATGAATGTTAATATTTATCAACAAATGTTAATTATCAACATGACTGTTAATATTTATCAACAAATGTTAATTATCAATATGAATGTTAATATTTATCAAAAAATGTTAATTATCAACATGACTGTTAATATTAATCAACAAATGTTAATTATCAACATGAATGTTAATATTTATCAACAAATGTTAATTATCAACATGACTGTTAATATTTATCAACAAATGTTAATTATCAACATGACTGTTAATATTTATCAACAAATGTTAATTATCAACATGACTGTTAATATTTATCAACAAATGTTAATTATCAACATGACTGTTAATATTTATCAACAAATGTTAATTATCAATATGAATGTTAATATTTATCAAAAAATGTTAATTATCAACATGACTGTTAATATTAATCAACAAATGTTAATTATCAACATGAATGTTAATATTTATCAACAAATGTTAATTATCAACATGACTGTTAATATTTATCAACAAATGTTAATTATCAACATGACTGTTAATATTTATCAACAAATGTTAATTATCAATATGAATGTTAATATTTATCAACAAATGTTAATTATCAACATGAATGTTAATATTAATCAGCAAATGTTAATTATCAACATGAATGTTAATATTTATCAACAAATGTTAATTATCAACATGACTGTTAATATTAATCAACAAATGTTAATTATCAACATGACTGTTAATATTTATCAACAAATGTTAATTATCAACATGACTGTTAATATTAATCAACAAATGTTAATTATCAACATGAATGTTAATATTTATCAACAAATGTTAATTATCAACATGAATGTTAATATTTATCAACAAATGTTAATTATCAACATGAATGTTAATATTTATCAACAAATGTTAATTATCAACATGAATGTTAATATTTATCAACAAATGTTAATTATCAACATGACTGTTAATATTTATCAACAAATGTTAATTATCAATATGAATGTTAATATTTATCAACAAATGTTAATTATCAACATGAATGTTAATATTAATCAACAAATGTTAATTATCAACATGAATGTTAATATTTATCAACAAATGTTAATTATCAACATGAATGTTAATATTTATCAACAAATGTTAATTATCAACATGAATGTTAATATTTATCAACAAATGTTAATTATCAACATGAATGTTAATATTTATCAACAAATGTTAATTATCAACATGACTGTTAATATTAATCAACAAATGTTAATTATCAACATGACTGTTAATATTTATCAACAAATGTTAATTATCAACATGACTGTTAATATTAATCAACAAATGTTAATTATCAACATGAATGTTAATATTTATCAACAAATGTTAATTATCAACATGAATGTTAATATTTATCAACAAATGTTAATTATCAACATGAATGTTAATATTTATCAACAAATGTTAATTATCAACATGAATGTTAATATTTATCAACAAATGTTAATTATCAACATGAATGTTAATATTTATCAACAAATGTTAATTATCAACATGAATGTTAATATTTATCAACAAATGTTAATTATCAACATGACTGTTAATATTTATCAACAAATGTTAATTATCAACATGAATGTTAATATTTATCAACATGGATAAATGAAAGATTTTCTTTTGTTTTTACAAAAAATTTATGAATGAAATGTTTATTATTTAAAATTAACGTTTCAAGTATTTCAAAATAACAAACTTTGTGAAGTGATAACAAATAAAAATCGAATTTAACGATTCAGCAAACTTTTTTCTCACCAAGAAAAATTTGTTGCGTGTTCAGATATAGTCGATAGATTGATTTATTTAAATATTACCCGGGTGTGGAGAGGTGGTATAGTAAGGCTATTTAGTAACCAAACCCCTAAAAACAAAAAAAAAATTAAAATAATAGCAAATGCAAAAGCAAAAAAAATTAGCCGCAGTAACCAGGCTCAAACCTGTAACACGAAAGAGGAAAAGGAGGTGAAAGAAACCAAAGGCGTTAGCTGTCTCACCCATAGAGCACTTGTGATGTCACAGGTTTTCAAAATAACGTGGTTTAAACATACATTGAGATTGCAAGGTATGAATGACTCGCAAAAATGTTGACGAAAAACTGCGGGGTCCATCTCCTATTTTTATTTTCGTTTATAATTTCATTTTTGAAGGGGAGAGGAGTAGTGGCAGCTGTCATAAATAAAAATGATCCATCCCCTCTAAAAAACTTTCTACGAATGAGACTCTCCAATGGCAGATTCCTCACTACCACCACCATCACCACCACCACCACCAAACAAAAAAAAAAAAATGGACAAGACTGTAGCTATCTTGGTTGGAAATTTAAACTCGTAAAGATATTTAATATTTAAGATGAAATAAAAAGCATTTAAAATTACTTAAAAACACCAAAAAATGATGGAGGTAGGTTTCAAAGTAACTTTTATTGGCTACGATAACATTTATTTGTTGTATATTTGATTTTTTTTAATCATTTTTCTGAATCATTGTGTATTGTAAAACAAATCCCAAATTTTGTTTTGAAAACTTGAATTTTGTCTGGAGAATGCCTTGAAAAACTTTGAAAAGTCCTTGAAAATGAACATTGAAAATCTATACAAACCCTTGAAAATAAAACTACTTGATCAATTTATGTGATTTTTGGAATACGATATTTTATTTCTGTAATGGGTTTGAACATCATAAATATTCTTTATTTTTGTTTTTTTTAATAATATAAAAGGAATTTTGATCAAGCAATTTTTGTTTTTGTTAAATTTCTGTTCATTTCTTGGTTTTCTGCCATTTTCATTGTAGGGTCTTTATGCAATGTCAATGAACTGTATGGAGGCGGCTGAATCACAGTTTAATACAGCATTTAAAGTGAGTGTTTTTCTCTTCTTACCTTCGGTACTTATTTAGAACTACACTTATTAAAAAAAAAACAGAGTACAGAAAAACCTATATGATGTACATACTCATTACAAAACAAAGATATATTCCAAAAATTATGCAAACTGACCAACTAATTATTTGTTTTTTTATTATTTAATAAAAATTCAGTTTTTAGCAATTTAAAGTTTTAATTTTGAATACAAACAAAATCTTAGTAGCTGAATTAAGTTGTCACCTTTGTTGGGAAATTTAAAACAATATGACCGTTAAAAAAAGAACCATACTTGATCAATTTACATGATTTTTAGAATATGATGTCTTTGTTCCATGATGAGTATGTACATCATAAAGATTTTTCTGTAATTTTTTTTGGTACTTGTATGGTTTAATCAAGACATTGAAAAAATGAAAATATTGAAAAAACTTATATTGTACGTACCTGTTACAGAATGAATTTCCCCGGGGGGGGGGGGGGGGGGAAATCAAGTAATTTTTTTTTACAGAGGAAAATAAAATTTTAATGAGATCGATCTGTCATCGCCATTTGACTGTTTACAGACACAAGGAGGGTGTGCCTTTTAAGCGAAAAATTGATTAACAAATGAAAAAAGGATGTAGAAAGGGCACAGAAACTCTGTAAAATAAGTGGAAAAAAAAAATATTTATCTAAGTATTTTTTTTTTGCTCATGTTTCAAATTAATTCTTGTCAAATTTTGACAAACTTTAAGCGGTGATTGGAGTTATCTCCCCCTGGCGCTCCTTTCTCCTAAGTGAAAAAAAAAAGATGGCCGTTACCTGATCGATCTCATTAAAATTTGATTTTCCTCGGTAAAAAAAAAACAAAAAAACTACTTGATCAAATTAAGTGACTTTCTTTTCTATTTTTTGCATGAAAACTTCATTCCATAACGAGTCCATACAATATAATTTTTTTTCAATATTTTCATTTTTTAATGTCTTGATTAAACTGTACAAGTACCTTTTTTTTTCTTCTTTTTTATCAAGTGTTATTCTAAATAAGCACCCATTTTCTTTATTGTTCAGAAAAATCTTTGATGTATGGTACTCATGAAAGAAACAGTTTATATTCACAAAATCATGTATATTGATCCAGTATTTCTTTTTAACTCAAAAATCAAATTTGGCGCTTCTACAAAAACGATGAGGTAGAAAAATAATTAATGAAAAAAGAAATTTATTCAAAGAAGCAAAATCAGTGTATTACACTTACCTAAAAAAAAAAAAAAAAATAGAGATAGGTTGACAGGGGAGATAATTAAGTTCTGTTGCTTACCTCACGTGACAAATGTAATTCAAAATCTTGGACAAATTTTATTCCTCATCTGAGCTTTAACAAAAACTATTATCCATTAATAATTATTTTTTTTACCTTATCGTTTTCTGTAATTTTTGGATGTGTTATTACTTGCGACATTAGTTACGTAGGTACCATTTGTTTTACTTGAAATTCAATATTTTTTCGTTTGCATGATATAAAAGCACCTCAAATTTTGACGTATTTTGATCGGCCATGATTTATAAATAAGAGGGAGATAACTTAATTCGAACTATCAAAATCAGTTTTATAATGGATACAATTTAGTATTAAAATAACTAAAAATCGTAAATTTTGATTTTTAGTTCAAAAAAAAATATTTCATCAATTTATATATATAAATATATATAATTTATATGATTTTTGGAATATTACATCTTCGTTCTGTGACGTGTACATATGTCATAAAGATTTTTTTTTTCTTTTTAGATAAGTGTAATTCTAAATTTTTTATTATTATTGATTCACAAATTTTTAATGTTTTTTTTTTTTTTCTTGCTTTTCCAGTTATCGTCAGAAATTGATTTACGTACATTTGTGAAACTTAACTTGGCAATTGTCTATTTACGGACGAATAGGCCAACAAATTTAATAAGTCTTTTAGAAACCGTCGTCACGCCCTCTTCAAAAGTCTCTTCATCGTCATCATCGTCATCATCATCATCCTCGTAAGTAGAAAAACTTTTTTTTTTTTAAGATACTTGTCAAGAATCCCCTCTCCCCCTCCTTCTATAAAAGAAACAAAAAGAAAAATGTGTGTGATGTACATACTTTTGTGTTTTCTGGTGCCCCACCACCACCCCTTCCTAAAATCTGGATTTGAAGTTATCTTTCTTGTTCCTGCAAACTTCCAAAACCATTCTTACCAATAAAATTCTTTGAAAATTATTTTTTAACTGCTTGATCAATTTACATAATTTTTGGTGTAAGATTTTCTTTCCGTCACGAGTACATTGTTTCTCAATATAAGTGGAATTTTGTAACGGAGCGCGCGCGCGCGTGTGTGTGTGTGAAAATATCAGCAGCAGCCGAAGGATGATTAGCGAAGATATTAGCAGGAGCAGCAGCCCTTTGAGCACTATGCAAATTAGCAAGTGTGTGCGGGATTGTGTGAAAAGAAAAAGAAAAGGACACGACATGGTTGGTAGGGAAAAGCAAAGTGCGTGCGGAGGAAGATGTGAAGTTGAAGGTGAGAAATGATTGGCTTATAACCAGCGTGATGTCGGGAGAAAAAAAAACGTGTGATGGGTGAGATGGACGTGTGATCCCATGGTAGTGGCGAGAGACTTTTAAGCTGCTATCGAAATGGCGGGGTTTTGTTAATCTCATGGCAGCCGAAATGAACAGTTAGAAAAAATAAGAAGCAGGCATTGTTTGGAAAGTAATTTTTTTTTTTTTTTTTTTTTTTTACATGGTAGTCACCACTTATCAAAGGCCCGGAAGCCACTAGGGTGGGGATAAGGGTTATTGCGTGTACAATAATCAATGGGATAATATCGTAGTAATCGTTAGTAATGGAGATTTGATAAAGTGTCTTACTTAAGGGGGCGGTTTTTCAGGAATTTGTTTATGTTGGACTTGAAGACATCCAAGTTGTACCTATTTACTATGCCTCCCCACGGGACAGAGTTAGACACCAGGGTCGTTTTTTAACGTGGAGAAAAGGTACAAAAATAAAAATTGTCTCAGTCGTGAAGGATTTCTCCTCCACCGAAAGAGAACAAGAAATAGAAGTGCAGCATCTGAAGAACAGATACTACACTTTGATCTTGACCAAAAGGCCAAGGATTGTTCATTCAACAAGTTGTAGTCAGGTGGGAAACAGGCAATGAATGGTAAATAAATGCCTTTTACTAAAACAGAAAGAAAAGCTGAGTGTGATTTATTTATTTTTTGTTTTGTTTAATTGTTCTTTTTCGATGGTACCGGACGGCATTGGGGTCCAAGAGATTGTGAGGAGCAAAAAAAAAAAAAAAGAAAACTGGTGAGATGGACGTGTAGCCACACAGTGGTGGCAAGAGACTTTTAAGCTGATGTCAAGACTGTGGGGTTTTGTTAATCTCATGGCAGACGAAACGAACAGTTAAAAAAAAAAAAAAAAAAAAAAAAAAAGTAAGCATTGTTTGGAAAGTGATGGTAATGAATGCTTTTTGCCAAAACAGAAAGAAAAAAAGCCGAGTCGGATTTATTTGTTTTATTTGTTGGTGCATTTGTGACATTACACAAGAGTTGTGCGACCAATTTTGTATGACAAACGGTACTTGTACAGTTTAATCAAGACATTAAAAAATGAAAATATCGAGGGAAAAAAAAAAAAGTTTAAATTGTACATATCCGTTATGGAATGAAGTTCTCTGAAAAAAAAATTTCACTTAATTTCATCAAGTAGTTTTTGTTTTACAGTAAAAAAAAAACAAAAAAACAATTTGTTATGATACCGAGCAAAAGGTTTGATTTTTAGGAAGAAAAGCTAGTATTAAAGATGGAGAGGGAGTGTCGGCCGTTTAACTAGAGTTATCTCCCTGTGGTGTTTCTAAACTCCAAGCAAAAATTAAAAATTCCATGATGTGTGCCTTCAACACGCTCTCATAAAAACAGGTTTTTTCGCTGTAAAAAAAAAAAAAACTGCTCGATCAAATTAAGTGAAATTTTTTTTTCACAGATCTTCAGTTCAAAACTGATACGTATAATAACGTTTTTTTGATATTTTCATCTTTTTAATGTCGTGATTAAACTTTACAACTGCCTGACAAAAAAAAAAAAAGAAAAAAAGACAGCATATATTCGAAAAGAAGAAGGATGCACACCCAGGAAGATGGACCTGTAAAGTCTAAGGTGAGAAATGGCTGGCTATGGCCAGCGTGATGTTGGGGGAGAGAGATTTTTTTAAAGTGCGCGTGTGCAAAGAGATTTTTGAAAAATAATGAAATGTATTCTTGAAGAACTACGAATAAATGCATTTAATATGTACTTTTTAAAAAGATTGTTGAGTCGGATTTATTTTGTTAGTTCCTTTGCGATGGTACTAGACGGCATGGGGTCAGAGAGAGGTTTGAAGGGTAACAACACAATTTAAAAGTACTAGCATTTCAGTCCGTGTTGCCCGGTTGTTTGGAGGTGTATGTTGAGAAAAAAAAGAAAAAAAGCGGTCAATTTTTTTAACTTCGATCTCTATTATGAATCCTTAACATTTATTGTTTTGGGCTCAAATCAAGTTGGATCCATGTCCAAGGAACCTATATCTAAAATTTCAAGTGTTTAGGCCCAAAATTGTAGGAAAAGTTTGGTAGAGTTCTCAAAGGTCAAATCATTGAACTTTGACCCCGTAACAGACAAATTTCTGGCCGAAAACCGATTACAAAGATTTTCCCAAATCTCAGTACCCTGTATATCAAATTTCGAGTCTGTAGGCTTAAAAATTGACAGTTATTGCATAGGGAAATGTACACAGACACACACACACACAGACTCGTTCACTTTATATAGATAGATTGACCACGTTATAATTTTGGACAAGGATTATTTTTTTCTCTTTCAACATGTTTTTACAATAGCTAAGTTAAGTTTAAAAGAAGGAAAAAAATTTGTCTCCCTTTTTTCTGTTTTCATGAAGACTTTAAATATTTTAAAAAAAAAAAAAAATTATATATATATTTTTTTTTTTTTTTTTTTTTTTTTTTTTTGCAGAAGAAAGTCCACAGATAGTGAAATAATGAACAGAATAGGGTAAGTCTCATTTTTATGATTTTTATAAAAATCTGACAAAGAAGGGCGGGTGAAAATTCTTCGACTCCAATTCAAAATAAAATCATAATGGAAAAATAATATATCAACATGTTTCCATCATTATTTAGGAGTGTTGGTTAACTTTTTTATTTTTTTTTATTTTTATTTGTATTTTTGAAGGCAGATTTTGATATTTCTGGGTTTTTTTAATATTTTTTTATCACATATCAAATTTTTAGATACTTGTGAATTATAAATGGATATCTAAAAAACGGGTTTCAAATAAAAGAACTATTGCATAATTATGAAAAATGATTGATAGAAAAATTAGATTTATTCAATAATGTTGTTTACGTGTTTTAGCTGATTCACTATGATGAACTGACTTATCTCCCTTGTTTTAACTTTTTTTGATTACAAATTAAAAAGTGGCAGATCGGTCATTTCTTTTTATTTTAACAGAAAAAAACATAGTTCTAACAGATTTTGTGTTTGATTATTTGAATTTTTATTTCAAAATGACATGTAAGTATGTACTAGTGTTTTTACATAAATTGCAATATTTGGATATTTTTTAATTTTCTACATAAAATTAACAAACCCCATTTTTTTTTTTTTTTTTTTTTTTTTTTTTTTTTAATAAAAAAATCTTTAGATTTCATTCATGAAAAAAATTGTTCATTTTGTGAAAGCTTGAAAGACCAACCTGTCCTCTTTGAAAATCAAAGGCTATATATATATATATATATATATATGTAGGTGTGTGTGTTAATACATTTGTACAATTAGATTAATTTATCACAGAAACAAGAATTTCTAAATATACAGACAAATATTTACTTTGCTATTCAAACATAGTTTAAATAAAAAATGTAGAATTAAAAAAAATATTGTCAAGTAATTAAAAATCAATATTATAAAATATATATATATATATATATATATATATATATTATAAAATATATATATATTATTATTATAAAACATAAGGCAAAAGCGTCACGCACATTTTTGTATGTCCAGCAAAGACTTTTTTGTGGGGGTTCTCGGGGGGGGGGGGTACTATGTCTTAGAATTTTTTATATGCCCCCTAGATCATAATATCTATGATTTGCAAAGGGATGTTGTGTCTAGATTTATTTTGATCAACTTTTAGAAATTTTGCGCTATTCCCTTGTGTCGGGTGTTTGTTTGGCTTTTTAGTATAAATAAAGTAAATCTAATCAAAACAAATTCAGTGTTCCTTGGTTTTCCTGCCAGGAACGTCCAGAAAGTAAATCAGCTTTGATCAATGCGGTGAAAACCGTCATATCAGACAATTGCTATTCATTTGGACACTCCCCTTTTTTATGGGGAGTTGGTTTTCCCCCAACAACTTGGGAAAATAAAACAAAAAAAAAAAAACTCCCTCGCAGCATAAGTTAAGTGCAGGATTTCATTTCCCTATGTCATGATTTTTGATCTCATTAAATTCACGTGCCTGTCATTTAAGTTTTCAATCATTTAATTTCAATCATTCTCGCTTCTCTGCCCGCTTAGTGTCGGGGTAACATGTCAGACTGCTTTTTCCGCCTTAGCCTCAAGACTTCGAGTTCGAGCCTACCTGCCTACCTGCCTACCAAAACTTTTTTTTTCCTTTACACCTACAAACACCTGGGGAACGCCAGACACCCCCACTAGTATTTTCATAAAACAACAATCAATACTTAGTTGTAATTAATGCCACTTATACGGTATGAAATCCATGAAAATCGTATTCCAAGTAAAAATATGCACGTGTATTCTAATTGGATATCTAAACAGTCAAAATAATGCATTTTGTCAGTAAAAACACTTGTATGTACTTTTCTTTATTGCGGAAATTTGTATAAAAAAAACAAAAAAAGATTAAAAAAAAAAAATTCCAAAAATTATTAAAAATGATTGAGTAGAAAAGTAATTACAAGTGAAAATAAAATAGTATCGATATGACGTTTTTTTAATTTGAACTCGCAAAAAAAAAAAAAAAAAAAAATCATCCAAGGGAGATAATTGGGTTTGTCATCTGAATTCCGTGTGACAAACTGACTTATCTCCCATAATAGAAGAAACTTTTTATTTTAAGAAACTAAAACTGTATTATTCAATAAATTTTTAGTTTTACTTGTAATTATTTTTTACTTGATCATTTTTCATAATTTTTTAAATTTCTACTCATTTCTACGTTTTTTTTTTTTTTTTTTTTTTACATAGGAGTCGGTACTTATCAACGCCTGAAAGCGCTTGAGGATAAAGGTTAATGAGTGTACAGTAGTCAATGGGATATCGTAGTAATCGTTAGTAATGAAAATTTGGTAAATTGGATTACTTAAGGGGACGGTTCATCAAGAATTTGTTTACATTGGTCTTGAAGACAACCAAATTGTAGTCAACTGGAAAGCAGGCAAACAGAAGACAGTTCCACAGGCGTCCAGTTCTAAGAAAAAAAACTTTGTTCCTGGAATCTACATTTAGGTTTAGGTACAGATAAAGAACTGGGAAAATTATTAATAGTGTTTTCAGCTAGACGAGTGTTTTTTGTGAAAGCTTGGTGGGGGGGGGGGCATAGATTGGGGCTCAGACAAGGACGTACCATGAAAATAACGATAAAGCAAAGACAGGCTTCCAACGTCTCTTCTGTGGGAAAGAGGTTGCAGGGAAAAGAAAAGAGCACCCCTCACTAGGCTACGAAATCTATTTTGAACTCTATCAAGGCAGGATAAGGTCTTTCTAGAAGCTCCTACCAAGATGTGGCAACAATACTCCATCTTTAAACATACCTGGTTTTTCTATAGGTAGAGAATTTCATCAGTAGTAAGATATATACTGGAGTGGTAGAAGGATACCACCATAGGTACAAGTGTTTTTTGGAGTGGTAGAAGGATACCACAATAGGTACAAATATTTTTTTTTTACTTGACATGCATTATTTTGACTTTTTATTTCATCATCAAATTCCATCCAAGATATGTTTTACAAGCTGGCATGTGTTGGAAAGTTTTTAGAAATTGACTTCCAAAGTGTAACAGAGGGTGTGTAAAAATATCAGCAGGGGCCAAAGAATAGCTGGCTCGAAAAAATATTAGCAACAGCAGGTTTTAAAGCACGTATGCAAATTAGTAAACATGCGCGAGCTTGCATCACGAGAAAAGAAAAAAATGCACCACATGGCGAGGTGCAGAAGAGAAAAATGTTTGTCGGGTAAGATGAATGTGTTGCCCCGTGGTGGTGGTGAGACTTTTAAGCTGGTGTTGAGCCAGCAGGGGTTTGTTTATCTCATGGCAGATGAAATGAACAGTAACAAAAAAAAACAAAAAAAAAAAAAAAAAAGCAAACATTGTTTGGAAAGTAACAGTAATAAATACCTTTTGCTAAGACTTTAAAACAATGCTGTTGGATTTATTTTTGTTTGTTCCTTTGCGATAGCATGGCGTGGGGGTCCGAGAGAGGTTTAAACTATAACAAACACAGTTCGAACATAACAGTCATATTATAAAAGTAATCTGTTTTTATTCACACCTCTTTCTCATGAATTTATTTTTATCCTGTGAACTGGACTTGCTACCTCAACTGTTCTACATCTACTAACCCAAGAAATCTCATCCATTCTTTCAACATGGCCATATAATCTGTTTTGTTCTGCACACACATTTCCCTAAACTATCCAGATTTATTCTTCCTCTGAAGTCATCAGATCTAAGAATCGCATTGCACATCCATTGTATGAGTTCTCTCCGTGCAACTCATATCCTCAACATTTATTAACCTGATTTTGCTTTAATACATCCAAGAAGGCCATTTCATCTCATCAGCACTTCATAAAAGTTGATTTTTTTTAAGTACTTTCATTTCTTTTCTCTTTTAACAAATTTGATTCATCAATCAATTCTGTTCACTTATTTTCATATGAATCAATTTGTTGGCTTTTTTTTTTTCTCTTTCTCTGATCTAAGCAATTTTATTGGTCCTCCGACACAGGCGGGATGGAGTCTAGTAATTCACTCCCATTGATCTGTTTTCTTGTTTGCACTTTTCTCAATAACCATGCCTTGGATTGTTTTTTTTTTATTTTGTATATTAGTCATGGTGAAAGTAAATTTTGATAGAACAAATTTTCCGGGATAACTCTGGTTGTCCCCCCCCCCTCCCCCAAGGGAGCATTATAGAAGTAAAATTACCCCAAAATCATTCATTTGTTCATATTTTTCTCAATAATCACTCTTTTAGATTTTTTTTAATTTTTTTTTAATTTTGCACAAACATTAGTCATGGTGAAAGTAAACACTCATGGGGGGGGGGGCAATGGGGGGGGCCTGCATGCTCGACTTGTTTTTGTTTAATGGGGGGAAAAAAAACATTTTTGCATTTTTCTAAAAATAATTTTAAGAAAAAAATTTTTTTTTTTCTAATAATAATATTTTTCATTTTTCTATTATATCTATATACATATATATATATATATAAATTTCTTTTTTTTCTTCAGTTCCCATAGTTTACGTGCATCAGCTTTTTATGTCCGTGGTTTACAAGCGTTCTTTCAAGCCAGCTACAGTGAAGCCAAGTAAGTAAATAAACAGCAATGATAAAAAATGTATCTTCAATTTGAAGGAAAGAATTAATGAACATGTATGCATTCTTTCTTTGTGATTTTTGTGATTTTTTTTTTTTATTAAAACTTGACTGCAGTTTTAAAATAAAGTTAAAATCTTATTGAAGGTCCTTTTTTTTTTTTTCTTTTTCCTATTTAAAAAAAAAATCAACTTTTGTTCTTTTGTAGACGATATCTTCGCGAAACATTAAAAATGGCAAATGCAGAAGATTTAAATCGACTGACGTCTTGTTCGCTTGTTCTATTGGGTCACATTTTTTTATCGTTAGGAAATAACAGGGTAAGCAATATATATTTAACTTTTCATTTTTTTTTTTCTTTACTATTTTTTGTTCCCCCCGACAAGGAGGGTGAACCTGTAAATTCACCCTTGTCTGTTCGTCTTTCCGCACTTTTCTCAATAACTACGCCTTGGAATTTAAAAAAAATTTGCACAAACATTAAACATGATATGAGGAAAAAAGTAACAGAACGGATCCCCCCCCCCCTCATACTTTTGTGCTTATTAAAAAAAATTGATGCCTTAGATTTTTATAAAACTTTCTGAAAAGTTGTGACTGATTTCTATATAATTTTGTTTGTTTATACTTCACAATAACTCTTGGATGTGCCCCAGGGGCTCTTTTAGGGCTAATAAAAACACTTCAGTTTTGGGACTATTTTACCATATTTGTCCAAAAAATTTTGTATATGTCTCTTTAGCAGTTGTGCATGGTGCTGAACTCAAATTTAAATGTTAAGGCCTTGAGGACTTGTGGGGTAAAAATAGGAGTTAGAAAATGGCTGAAAATAGGGGAAAATGAATTATCTCCCTTGTATTTCGGAGATTGCACAACGTTAATGACGGCCATTAATTCTTAAAATAATATCTATGCATTTTTATTTTAAACTAATAGATGTTCTACCTGATCAAATTTCGTAATTTTTTTTATATATATATTGCTAATTTTGATCGACAGTTAATATGGTTTTTGTGTAAAATGACATATTTAAAAAATTATCATAGTGATCTAATTATATACAAGCACTCGTATATCTTTCCGCCTTTCTCGATGAGTAAGCATTAATGTAATCAATTTTAGTGACATGATAATTTATAATCTACGCAAGAGAAAATTTAGTTTGGATTGCAACCTAGAAGAGTTAACGTGTCTGTTTTCAGATTCCCAAAGTGAACAAATCTTTTCAGTTTTCACTTCACGTAAACTGGTAAACTCAAAAACTCGCATTCTATTACGTTTTTATTCTTTTTCATGTAAAAAACATTTTTACGGCAAAAAATTATGATTTTTTTTTTTTTTTTTGACCAAATCCGAAATGTGTTACTATTTTTAACATTTCAAAACATTTCCACCATTTAAAGGTGTGATATATTATTATACATACTGTTATGGACTGACTATTACATGTCAGACAAGAAAATAATTTCTCGATTTCAAATTAGAATTAAAAAATTTCAAATAGTAGATATCAATAAACCCAGCATGCTGATTTTGGTTGGTCGTTTTCGTTTTACGGCATATCAACCCTTTTCGGGTTATTTAATGCCGAATCCAAAGATTTTGAAGAAAAATTTTTTTAATAGAATATATTTGTTGTTTTCACGTCGGTTTCTATTTAACCCATAGTTGGGACCCTAACAGGTACTACCACTCCGGGTCAGAGTGGACCTGGGAGCAATGGTAATTAAAGGGTGGCTCCACACTCCCCAAAGCCCACAAACTAGGGCTTCACCACTGGATATAGCTTAAGGTCATATCCAGGACCCCAGCATGCTGAAGAAACAACAGTGACACAAGAGATTGTATAAAAAATATATGGTTTATTAAATAGGATGTTAACAAGTACAGGAGAGAATAAACAAAATAATGGTCGTGGTGGTGGTGGTAGGGGAGAATATATCCCCTCCCTACCACCACCACCATTATCACAAGAATGAAATGTGGAATATTCTGTGTAGCTTAATTGCCATATTTTCATAACTTACTACCTAACTCTACTATTAAGCACTGTTGAAGTAAATACTGAAAATTTATGCATAAAATCATATCTTATATTAATTTATGTGATTAAATGAAGTAGTCATATATATATATATATATATATATATATATATATTATAAGTTTCTGGGCATAACATAAATTAAAAATATCAAAAAAAAGGGATGATTTGATTTTGGGATAAATGAGTTTTCAGAGCAAAGGAAAGTCACAAGATTATAATGTGGATTTAGCAAAGTTTTTTTTTAAAATTTAAACAAATCAAAAATGGTACTTATCTCTCAGAAAATAGAAATACCAGTTAACTTGGAAATTGATATCTTTTCACTCAAGAAGAAAATGAACATTTTGGTTTTGTGGTCAAGATGATCGCCGGTATCAGAGTTCAAGATTCAAAAACCAATATCTTCATTCACATATTTGTCTGTGATATTTAAAAAAAAATTTTATTATAAATTTTTATTTATTATAAACGTTTTTGCAGACATTTTTTGACCACAGAGATATTTTGGCAAATCTTGTTCAAGGTCTTTTTTTTTAACATTTCAAATAAAGTTTGTATTCTGTATCAACATTGACATAGAGTTGCTTTTGTTTTTTCTTTTTTTCCAATTTAGGAAGCCATGAATATGGTGACGCCAGCAATGCAGTTAGCTGGAAAAATCCCAGACGTTCATGTCCAATTGTGGGCTTCTTCATTACTCAAAGGTAAGCATAATCGTGCCTTTTAGCTAAGATCAGAGTGTAGTATTTGTTGTTTTGGTGTAGTACCAAGTTATTTCTGTCCTTAGTCGATGGAGGGGAAACTCTTTTAGACTATGGCAATTTTTAATTTTTGATTCCTTCAAGAGTGTCTCTTTCTGGGCAGCTGCTTTATCATATAGAATGAAGAATGAATTTGGAGAAAATATATATATATATATATATATATATATATATATATATATAACAATTAAGCTGTACAGAATTTTCTGCATTTCATCCTCTGAAAATTCGTCAGCCTAATGGTATAGCTGAATTGCCATATATATTTTCAAAACTTACCACTTACATATTAAGCATTCTTGAAGTAAATACTGAAAATAGATACATATAATAATAATTGTGTACGTATATATATATATATATATATATATATATATATATATAATGACAAAATAGTTAATCTGGAATACGTTTTGGTGTCACTATGGCTCATCAGTGTGACTATGATGGTATTCAAGCAGATGCGTTATGCTAAAAACAGCTTACCTGAAATTAGCATAGCAATTAATAATATATATTTGTACCCATCCTAAAATTGGGTGATAATGCTTATGTAGGGGAGGTAACTCGCGAAAGTTCATGGCAGCTAATAAATAGCAATAATAAAGTTATCTCTAAAAATAACATAAAAAATATTAAAAAACATACATGTGTTTGTTTCTTGACTAAAAATAACAAAAGAAAAATATAACATATGTTTATTGGCTAAAAATGAAGAATTTCTTCACAATTGACAAACAAAAACATGTAAATTGCATGCGTTATAATTTTTTATTTTAAATATTTCACATGGTCTTCCCTTTATCAAAAAATGTACTTTTTGATAAAAATCAAACAAATATGATATATATATATATATATGTCAAAAAACATTTTTGCACCAACCTAATTTACTTTTTCATAAGTAAATTAGGTGCGAAAATAATGTCGGTTTTGATGTTCAACTATATATATATATATACGATATTACTTTTGCACCAACCTAATATTTTCAATTTACTAAAAAAAAAAAAAAAAAAACTCCTCTCTTTGTCTTAACATACAAATTGGTTGACACAAAATCTTGCAGATGGCAAACTTTTCATTAATATTAATGTGTGTTCATCTTGTTGTTATCATTAACTAGACCGTTTTATCGAAAAAGTTATAGCCTGACTTAGAATGAGGGCTTTATACCAAATTGATGATTAAACATGATTAAATTTGTGCTGATTTTTGCATTAAATGCTTATTTCTATAACTCCTTAATTGTGTATCGAACAGATACCATAAATCTTAGTTCCCTGCACCTTCTCATGACAAAAGTCCATACAAAATACCGTAAATAGTTTCTGAGAAACAGTAATTGTGGTGACTAATCCTCATTAATATCAAACTTAGTATCATCACACGATAACATAGTACTTCCTTTAAACTCCTCGGGCTAACATTTACAGGGAACATGAACTGGAATAGATACATTGAGATCATTGTCAAGGCTGCTGCAAAGAAGGTGGGCTCTCTCTACCATGCTAAAAAATTACTTACACCTGAAAGTATCCTGTACCTCTATAAGGCCACCATTTGCCCATGTATGGAGTACTGTTGTCACATTTGGGCTGGTGTATCTGCTGCTTGTCTCTCGCTCCTGGACAGTGTTCAAAAGAGAGTCGCCAACCTGATAGGTCCTGAACTGTCATCTAGGTTTCAGCCTCTGTCCCATCGATGAAATGTTGCATCCCTCTGCCTGTTCTACAAATACTTTAATGATGAAAGCTCGAACAAACTGCAAGCACTTGTACCTCCCCGACGTGACTACCCCCTACAAACCCGACAAGTCCCACTCCTTCACAGTAGAAAAGGTGAAGTGTAGCATCAAAACAGATACTACACTGTGATCTTCACACATGTATGTGTTGCAGATGTAGTGATATAGACGTGATGTGTTTCTTATTGTCAGGTATGTCTTGTAGAATTGTTCTTGTACAGAATTCCCCCTCTATTAAAAAACAATAAGAAAATCCATTTTTTGAGTATTTAAGTAGTAACTATCTCCACTGCTATTTTGACAAAAAAAAAAAATATATATATATAAAAAAACAAAGGGAGATAACTCAATAATAATTCAGGTACTTGTACAGTTTAATAAAGACATTAAAAAAATGAAAATATCCAAAAAAGGTTATATTGTACGTATCCGTGTTATGGAACAAAAAAAAAAATTTCACTTAATTATATCCAGTATTTTTTTTTTTTTTTTTTTTTTTTACAGCGAAAAAACAATTTGTTATTGAACCAAACAAAAGGTTCAATTTTTAGGAAAAAAAGTCAGTATTAAAGATGGGGGGGGGGAGTCGGCACTTTAAACGGAGTTATCTCTCCATGACGTGTTCAAAATATCTTAAGGTGGCTGACTTCAATGCGCTCTCATAAAAATGTGTTTTTCGCTGTGAAAAAAAAAACTACTCGATCCAATTAAGCAAAATTTATTTTCAGAGATCTTCAGTCCATAACGGATACATACAGTATAACTTTTTTTCAATATTTTCATTTTTTAATGTCTTGATTAAACTGTACAAGTACAATAATGTTATAATGCCTACAAATTACCATTAATTACTTAATGATTTTAGAATTTGATGAGTTTGTGATTTTTTTTTTTTTTTTTTTTTTTTTTTTTTTTATATGATTTCCATTTCATCATGGGTACGTAAATCATACAGTGATTCAAAATTTTTCCTGGATGTTTTCTCGATGATTTTTTTTTTTTATTCTTTTTTTTTCTTTATTAGATCTGTACCATTTATGCGGAGATCAGGTGAACGAAGCTGAAGGCTACAGAATGCACACCAACTTTTCTCAAGATCTCCTTAAAGACCATTTCCAATCCTCACAGATGTCTGAACATGGTCTCATACAGGTGAGCAACATTCATTCAGTTTATTTATGACAAGCGACCAGCGTGATACTCTTGTCACAGGTTATATATATATATATATATATATATATATATTAAAATGGCCTGGCAAGGCTACAGGGCAGACAACCAAAGCAGAAAAACCGGAGCTTTTCTGCAGGACACTACATATACAAATGTAGGCAAATTTGCGCATATGTTATTGGTTTTAAAATAGTTTTTTTTACCAATTATCATAAAATTTTAACTATAGAATAGTATTATAATCTTCAAAAAGCCTGCAAATTTTCATGTAGTTTCGTCCCATAGAACCAAAGATATGAGCATTTCAATATTCAATTTGGTTATTAGTGTATATATATATATATATAGATAGATAGATATGCCACCTCTTTTTGCAACTTTATAAGTTCCAATTCTCAGCAACTATTGATCAGAATTTAACAAATGAAAGCTCGTTGGAAAGGTAATGCCCTGAATTGTGTAGTGGGCTACGTAACATTTGCCCTTAAGGTCGCATATTAAGGGGATCATCCATCATCCAGAGCCTAATTTTGGGCACTTTTTTACAACCATAAAATGTTTCAATCATGGTCATTTGTTTTCTTAGTTTTGCATATGAATTACAAAATATTTGATATTTTCCCAAACCTCTGGCCTTGATGGAGGGGAGACTAAAACTTGTTGCTATGGTTTTAAATGATCTGAAATAATAGCAAGAGAAGACTTGATTCCAAGTCTTTCTTATATGTTATATCTCCCCTCTTTTGTTTTCATACACAAAGTAAATTTCACAATGTATAAGGATTATTTGATATTGGAGATATTCATAATCGTACGCTATTTCCAAAAGAGGGGAGATATATGACATATGAGAAATATTTGGAATCGAGTCTCCCTTTGTTGTTATTTCAGATCATTTGAAACCATAGCAGCAAGTTTTAGTCTCTCGTCCATTAAGGTCAGAGGTTTTGGGGAAATATATATGTATATGAGTGTGTAATTATAATTAGATAATTATTCATTAATACATAACAGACACTTAGTGTTTCATGCATAAGCAATCATCAGTGTAAGGTAACAAATTCTGTCGTCTCTGATTCGAACCTAGTCTGTAGTCATCCTTGTCACTGTACCTTTTTACTTGTCGAAGGGTTATCCCTAGCTAAAGTTATCCCTAGCTAAAGTTATCCCTAGCTAAAGTTATCACTTGCAACAATCACTCTAGGAGTTGTCCTACTTAGTGTTTCCAAATCAAATCAATTTTTTTTTTAAATTTTGCATATTAGCACAGTCAGGAAAGAGGGAGGGAATTACAAGGTCTAGCAGTTCAAAGGAAGAAACTATTAGAGAAGAGGCTTTCCAGCATCTCGGGATCTGTATAGTGGGAGATGAGGTTTTGATGCTTGTCGGGTTATTTTAATTGTATCTTGTTTGTATAATGCACCTGCAAATAAAGGTTTTATATATATTCCATCGAATACGTAAAGCAAAATCTGTCTTTTTATTGTTTGTTTGTCATTTATAATTTTCTTCCTATAAAACCAATATTTAATTCTAGTTCGTGAGTTTTTTTTTTTTCTCATAAAATGTTGTAATATGTTAAAATGAATAAGATATAATTGGTTTTAATTTTTTCCAAAAAATATTTTGTCCAAGTCGGAATTAGTTTCAAATGATCACCTCTTTTTAAAGAGGGGTGGAGGCATAATTTTATATGTGCGTAAGAAGTTACTTCCCTTTGATAGGAACAAAAATATATTTTGGAGGAAATAAAGTTTAGTATGTGTGTATATCACATGCATGTTTGTCTTGTGAAAGGATCATCACTTTATTGTTTTGTTTTACTGAAATCACTGAATTGGTTAGTTGAACCCCTTTCTCAAAATGGACACCTTTTCTTAAATGGGCCGCTAGCCTAACTTGCAGTATTATCATTGATATGCACCTCAAAGCTTTCTTAATGAGTGGAGATTCAGGCTTGATGTAGTAGATGAGACCATACGTTGGAATAGAATAAGTTGGTTGTTTGGTTGTTTTTGTTTTACGGCATATCAACCCTTTTCAGGTTATTTAATGCCGAATCCAAAGATTTTGAAGAAAAAATCTTTTTAATAGAATATATTTGTTGTTTTCACGTCGGTTTCTATTTAACCCATAGTTGGGACCCTAACAGGTACTACCACTCTGGGTCAGAGTGGACCTGGGAGAAATGGTAATTAAAGGGTGGCTCCACACTCCCCAAAAGCCACAAGCTGGGGCCTCACCACTGGATATAGTTTAAGGTCATATCCAGGACCTCCATTGAGGGACTTTTATCCTCTGCAGGGGGGCAGTCGGCGTATTCTAATGCCCCACCGACAGGGCCGGAATAGATTAAGTTAGATTGGCAACATCCAACACATGGCAGTCAAGTGACCAAAAAAAAATCATTAACTTTTATATTCTTGCATCCCATCGAAGAGATTGACTGAGGAAAAGGTGGAGTGATTATATCAGGCAGAACCTAAAACATTATCCATATATCTATAAAAGTGAACAACTCTCAACCTATATACTCAAGGAATTTTTGATCTACACACTTGAAATTTGGTATATATGCTATTCAGAAACGTGGAAAACATTTTAATCGATTTTCGCCCAGAAAAAAGGGCTGCTAAGGAGACAAAATTAAAAAATTGGTACGAGGAGCTCGTCAGATTCGTATCTGTTTGTCAACCGTTTCACGATTGCACATGCGTGAATCGTTCACATAACAGATTCCTTATGTTAAGAATAAGTAAGTTTGAAACACTTTTTTAAAGATCATAAAGCTGGCCTAATGGTTATCGTACTTATTGTCTTTTGGTTTCTGTTTTGATCTCAGCTCGAGTTTTTTTTTTTTTTTTTACTTACAAGAAGTCAACTGTTTAGAAAAAAACATAATACTTGCATGCGCATGTCTCAGTTTCTGTATGAATTAAAATATAATGTTTATACCTATTTTATGACCGGGCAACGCTGGGCAGCCTGCTAGTAGATTAATGGAAGCATTGGCAATGGATCAAATCAAATGGAGAGAAACCATGCGATCAGGTCGATGATGCAAATGTCCAATCTCTGAACTCCAGCCTAGTTTAAATCAGTTATAATGACGGCATAATATTTAAATTAAAATAATGACCGCATAATATTTAAATCAGTTATAATGACGGCATAATATTTAAATTAAAATAATGACCGCATAATATTTAAATTAAAATAATGACGGCATAATATTTGAATTAAAATAATGACGGCATAATATTTAAATTAAAATAATGACGGCATAATATTTAAATTAAAATAATGACGGCATAATATTTAAATTAAAATAATGACGGCATAATATTTAAAATTAAAATAATGACGGCATAATATTTAAATTAAAATAATGACGGCATAATATTTAAATTAAAAAAAAAACTGCGGTTAGCAAGATCACGTCTGCAGGATAGAGGTTGCAGTGAAGCAGGGTTAGGGTCAAAGTACACGTACATTTCTGTATTTTATCAAGATCCTTTAAATAGGACTAAATATGACAACAGTACTCCATACATCGTCACATAGTAGATTTGTAGAGATAGAGAATAACTGCAAGTGTGAGAAAATGTTTCGAGTGATAAAGAAAACCGACTTTACGAGAAGCGGAAGGAGCAATGGATTTAATAGATACATGAACTCCGAGAAAGATTTGATGAGAAAGAAAGACAGAGAGAGTCGAAAGACATCCAAACTTTTTCGGGATGATTTGATATGGAATTATGGTCTTTGTGCGATATAAGTGGATATCTAAAAATCAGAAGAACGCATTTCAGGTGAAAACATTAAAGATGACGAAAAAATGATTGAGTAAAAAAAAAAAAAAATTACAAGTAAAAATAAAATATTATTGAACAATGAAGTATTGTCGTATTTGTCGACTTTGAAGAGTTTTGAGAATACAGGGGAGGTAAGTGTAGTCTATCAATTTGGCCAAATAATTCTAATTCTTTAGCTTCCAATATGTTTATGGTTTATTACATTTTATTTAATTTTCTTTTAAAATATATTGCTTTTCATATATGTGATTTTTTTTTTTTTTTTTTTTTTTCTTTAAAAAATTTCTTGTAATGCCAAAAAAGTTCCTGTTTTGTATAACAGACTGACTTACATTCCTTGCTTTTGCTATTTCGAATTAGAAAATGACGAATTGAGATTAGCTATGTTTTTTTTTGTTTTGTTTTTTTTGTGGGATGGAGGGGGTAAAAATATTGCTAGCAGATCTTCTATGTGATCATTTCTTCATAATTTTTTGGAATTTTTACTAATTTTGCTATGACAAGTACATTATAGTGTTTTTACTTAAGATGCAATTTAAAAAAAATTTTGTAGCACATAAAATAATGCACAAACAGCAGAATTATCCGCACACAGATTATAAAGCATGCTATGGCAATGTTATTGTGTAAACAAGTCCAATAATATTTGATTAGGGAAATTTCTTAGTCAAGCGATGATTTTAGATGAAACTTGAATGATTGACTAATTGAATTTCTTTTCAGGTGTAATTTGTGGCAGAAAGAGGCCCTAAGATTATATGAGGATGAGCTCCTCCGGCTCGTACTATGATTTTAGTAATCAAAGCAAAAACTGTTCATTTGAAAAAATTGAAATTTGAAATGTAATTTTTAGGGTTCTAGTCCAGATTTTACTCTATATTTAAAAAACAAAAAATAAAGACAAATCTGTACAATGCAGGTCACATGACAAAACGAAAATATATTCCAAAATATTATATTCCAAAATCAAGTATTTTTTATAAGAAAATCAAATTTTATACGTATCCAAGAAGTGACTGTTTTGGTTGATTATTTTGAAAAAAATGTCAACTAACAAAAGCTGATAATTCAACAATAATCCAAATTTACTAGATTCATGTTGTTGTGCCTACATGTTCTTGTCAATTGCTTAAGAGTGATTTTCTTTATAAAAAAATAAAACTACTTGGCCAATTTACCTGATTTTTGGCATATGGTATTTTCGTTTCATTCCAGCTACTATATCAGATTTTTGTTTATTTTTGTTTTTTTTAATTGAGGGAAATTCTAGACAAGTTCAACCTTTTTTTTTTTTTTTTTTTTTTTTTTCCCCTTAAAATTATAAATCTCTATAAATTGCTCCCCCCCCCCTCTTAAAATTATAATTCACTATAAATTTTCCCTTTTTTTTTTTCCAGTGGACGGAAGGTCCTTGTCCATTTCACTTGTCTTCCGAAGCCTCAAGCAGTATGTTATGAGAACGAGAGAGATAACAAGAGTCCAGTCTTCATGGCCAAAAGGAACACAACACCCCTCCCCCCCCCACAACACTCTGACCCACACACCCCTCGTCATTTCAGCAAGATGGGGCGGTGTTGTTGCTGAAGACAGAGGGAGGAGAAGGGGTAAGCAGCTGCCCCGTTCACTGGGGGGGCTGGGGGCTATAGAAAAAAAAGAAACTTGCAGGAGCTGTGACTGAGACTTGTGCTATGGGCGAGTGAATGTAAGAAAATCAGTGGCTAGACAATTCATCTCAGTCCCCCCCCCCCTCAACATTTTTTCCCCCCATCCTTTCCCTTCAATTGCTCGATCCTTTTTCTTTTTCGCCTCGTCACTTATGAGATGTCGTCAAGGACATCGGAGATCTGAGACACCAACTACTGAACTTGGGCGGAAGGAGAGCTTGTCCGGTCTAATTTTCTCCCTCGTCAGCTCAGCATCATCAAAACAAAACAATCTCTTTTCACGTCATCATCTGGTCGACGTGAGGTTAAAATCCATTTTAAAAAAAAAATGACGCAAACGCAATTTCTGCGCCACCATCACATTCCCCTCATTTATCCACAAAAAAAATCTCATCTCCAAAACTTCGTTGTTCATCTTGGCAATACACCAGTTCCATCATTAAAGACAAGAAAGGTCACGACTTCCTGCCCAATCCTAATCTCGATCCGGACGGCCGAGTCACTGCCATTTTGCTGCTGCTGCTTCTGCCATTTTCACGATGACAACGTGATTCCATCATCTTTCACTTTTGCTCATTTGTTTTTAGTTTGTCATTTAAAAAAAAACACAAAACAAAGTTTAAACTCGATTCACATCTGAGCAGAGACACCTTTACATGTCTCCCGCCATACTTTGTTTTTCTTTTTCATCTGCACCCAAATTCTCCAAACCCTCACATGAGGTTTATAATTATTAACCCAAAACCACAGAGAATTGATAGCCTTTCCCTCCATCCCTCCCTCCCTCTTTTTATTTTCAACTGTTTCTCTTTCACCTTCCACCCCTTTCTCATACCCCCCTCCTCCTCATATTGTCTTTCTCTCCTCTTTCTTGCACTCTTTTCCCCTTCCTTTTCATGTTCTGTTCCGCTTCTTTCTCGTGCTCTGTCCCCCCCCCACTTCCTTCTCGCGCTCTGCCCCCTCCCTTCTCACACTATCTCTACCCCTCTTTCTTGCACTGTCTACCCCTCTTCTCTCAAACTCTGCTCCTTCCACTCCACTTCTCGTACTCTTTCGCCATCTCTCACACATTTTCTCCCCCCCCCCTATTTTACACACTCCCCCTCATCCCCTTCTGCATTTCAAGCCTTCTTTCCATAAAATAAATTTCTTCCCCCCAATCTGGCAGCAAAACTTTGGCTCATTTCTCTGAAATGCTCCAGCTCACTCTTTTTACAGCCCATCTTCATCTTGTGCTGACCATCTGGAACATTCAACAGTGCCCCCCCCCCATTCCTTCGTATGATTTCTTTTTTTCATTTCAAACTTTCAAAAATATTTTCCAACCCAATAACAAAATTCTTTTCTTCCCAATTCCATAAAGTTGTTTCATTTTTAAAAACCACTTCAAGTATTTAAATCTGTATTTCATTTAAACCTTGAACAAATTGTGAATCACAGACTTTAATGAATCGACAAAAACAAAAATAAAATCAATACTTTTTTTTTGTTTTTAGGGACGGCTGGGAACGGTTCTCTTAGCTTTTCTTTTGTAAATAAGAAAATAAATTGTTGATGCCTTTTCTGTGGAGTTTGTAATCTTTAATAAATGTCTCTTTTTGTTTTCTCCCTCTTTTTCGCTTTCTTCCTCTCCCTCTTTCTTCCTCTCCCTCTTTCTCTCTCTCCTCTCTTGTAATGCTGTTGCTTGGACGAAATCTCAATATCTCATCAGTGTAGCTAGTCCATTAGATCAAGGAGGTGATGGTGATACCATCTGCTAATTGCTAAAGTAATACCTATGGTGCTGACTATGGATAACAGTAACTGTCTGATGAGAACCCCGCTTACTCCCTCCCACTTCGTGTCTTCCTTCCTTCCTTCCTGTCTCTTCCTCCCTCTCTGTCTTTTCCTTCCTCCCTCCCTCTCTGTCTGTCTTTTCCTTCCTCCCTCCCTCTCTGTCTGTCTTTTCCTTCCTCCCTCCCTCTCTGTCTGTCTTTTCCTTCCTCCCTCCCTCTCTGTCTGTCTCTTCCTTCCTCCCTCCCTCTCTCTGTCTTTTCCTTCCTCCCTCCCTCTCTCTGTCTTTTCCTTCCTCCCTCCCCCCCTCTCCGTCTCTTCCTTCCTTCCTCCCTTTCTCTCTATTCTTTAACTCTTTCTCTTTCCTTCCTTCTCTTTGTATCACTTTTTCTCTTTCTTTCTCTCCCTATCCCTCTCTGCTCCTCTTTCATTGTTTTTTTTTTGTTTTTTTTTGTTCAACCCTAAACAATTCAATAATAATTCAAATTCCTTAATAAAAAAACAATAAGTGATATGCACTTCATTCTTGCATATTTTTTGTTTTTCCATAACATTTTTTTAGACTTTTAAGGGAAAGAAGATAAATTTAATTTCTCTAAGAAGCAGTCAGGTTGAAATAAACTGGAAGAAACCTTCAGTTTGAAAAGACCGCTTCAACTAACACTAATCTGTACATGTTTATATAATTTGGCTCGTTCATGACAAGGAGCCGGCAAAAAATACATGTGTAAATTAAATTAAAACATAGTTCAGCAACGATTTTTTTTTTTACATCTAATAATATGATGGTAGTTCCAAAAGTAAGGCCTCCTATTTTTTTACTCAAAAACTAAAACCTTGAAGAGTTGCAAAGACGGAAGTGATACCATTAAAATGAGCAACCCTTTTGTACTCCAGAATTTATTTTGCTACATAGTTGCCGCCATTATCAGTGCACTTTTGCCAGCCTCTTTTTGATGTTTTCGTCATAAAAGTCCAGAGCGTGCTTTGTCACTCATATCTATAATGCATGAATGCCTACTGGACACTATCCTCGAGCGTCTAAGATCTCTCTGTACAGAGGATTGTCAGAACAACTTCGCATGAGAATACTTTTCCATAGAAGTAAACCCTAACTAAATATTCAAAATCACATTTTGTATTCGCTGTTCAAATTAGATCTCCTCACTATGGCTAACTCACATTAGCTTTTACGAGTAACGGTGCACCTTCTCCAAGTGATGTTACCTCAAGTAATAGCACAAAACTGGATACTTCACCAGACTAGATAAATTCTTTTCCTGGAATCCAGTAAAACCGAGAGATCACAAGAAAGACTTACTATAATTTATTTAAATGGTCAATTTGGGGAGAGAAAAATAATCTTCCCAACTTCTTTATTAACTCAGTAGTTTATATATATATATATTTTTTTTTTATTACATTTTCACCCCAAACAAGGCACATTGCCACTTTGATGTAGGGGGCTACTATCAGGGACATAGTTGCAAGGATACTATGTAGGGAGTTGGGCAGCAAGATGTCTGTTCACATTAGGCTTGAACTTCTGCATGTCAGTACAGCTGGGAAAGAAGGCATCTGAAAGGGAATTCCAAAGTCTAGCAGCTCTGGGGCAGAAACTATTAAAGTAGGAGGCTTTCTTACATCTAGAGGTCTCTGCTGTGTAGGGGTGGGACTTTGCTGCTTATCGGGTTAATGTAACATTAGAATATCTATGTATCTCATATAGAGTTCAAGTGTTAGCCCCAGGTAGTGGGCCCCTTGATTTCTGAGAACTTTGACTGAAGTAAAATAAAACAAAGAAATGTCGAATTCCTTTAACTGTGCTGACATCAACAGCATCGGCTTAGTAAACGTTCAACAGGCATTGGTGAATGTTGAGCGGTTCAATTTTTTTTTCTGCATGAAGAAATTCAATGACACATCTCTGCTTCTGACACACGTCCACGACATAAGATGCTTTGTTAGAGTCTCACACTATCAATATCTGCAACAGAGAGATGAAATAATGCAATTTGCAATCTCCTCTGATCCATTCAGGCAGAATGAAATAAATAGCAAGCATTACTTTTGGAACATCCCTTGTATTATAAGCCAACAAGATACTACAAGTGCAATACTTCAGCATTTCAAAAGTTAAAATAGACAATAAAAAATGGTATTTATATTGAGACGTGAGTGAAATCTGACGTTTTAAAATATAATTATTGGAAAATTTATATATTTACTTATTCATGGAAAATGTTAGCATAGGACAAAAATTACAGAAAATAAGTGAGTAAAATTTGAATAAAAATAAAATTAATCCACAAATTCCAAACTAATAGGAGGCCGTTTTTTTTAGAATAAGGGAGATAATCGATGAGAAACTGGTTTGTCGATTCAGAATAATAAAAACAAATTTTTTATATAATTCTATTTGCGTATCTTCCTTAATTTTTTTAACGTAATAGCTATTGCTTCAGGTTTTAATTTTTAGCCTTGCAGCAAACATGTCTTCATAGCTTAGGCATTAACCTCAAAGGAAAAAGTAAATCGTAAGCTAAACGTTTTCGTTTTGATTTTCGGTGGTGGTGCAAGAGTCATTTTCTTAACTTTTAAAATCATTACTATATATCGGGTCCAATATAATATAATGTATATATCTATAAAAGTGAAATTGTCTGTCTGTGTGTGTACATTTCCCTACTAAATTATTCTGTTAATTTTCAGTCTACAAACTTGAGATTTGGGAAAATCTTTTTAATCGGTTTTCGGATGGAAATTTGGCACTCAAAGGGTTGAGGTTCAACAATTTGACCTTTAAAAATTTTGGGTCAAAACACTTGAAATTTTAGATGTAGTTTACTTAGACATAGATCAAACTTTATTTTGATTTGAGCCCAAAACAAAATGTTAAGGGATCAAAATTGGGTTCAAAGTTTAAAGAATTTGACCTCTGCAAAATTACTTGGCCAATTTTTGGTCTAAACATTACAAATTTTACATAAAGTATATTCAGACATAAGGCAAGCTTTTTAATCGGTTTTTGGCCGAAAATTTGGCTGCCAAGGGGTCAAAATTCAAAAAGATTTGACCTTTGGGGTCCCTAGCAAAATATTCGGACAGTTTTGGCTCTAAACATTTGAAATTTTACATAAAGGGTATTCAAGCAGTTTTTGGGTGAAAATTTGACTGCCAAGAGGTCAAAGTTTGCCGAGTTGACCTTTGCAGACTCTACCAAACTCTTCCGCCAATTTTTGGTCTAAACACTTTGACTTTTAGATGTAGTTTATCTGAACATGAGTCAAACTTTTTAATATATATATATATATATACATATGCACATAAAGTTATGAACAGTACATAGGGCCCGAGCAAAGCTAGGTTGAACTGCTAGTATGATAATAAATACAAAATATCATATTTAAGCGTATTTTACGACCGGGCAATGGCGGGCAGCCTGCTAATATATATATATATATATATATATATATTCTGCTTGTTTCTTCCTTAATTAGTCTGTACGTTACGCTTTTCAAAGAGGCCAAATTACTTTTAAAAAAAACTTGTGAAATTAGGTTCTAAAAGGGCCGATCTGGCAACCCTACACTAGAATAGAAAAGTTACCATATGGCCTTGTTTTTAAATAATGTAATTATTGTAATAGTGTTAAAAGGGAACTTATAATTTCGATGTGCAGCAGTTCTTCACCAAAAAAAAAGTCAGCGAAAAAGGGAACATTTTTTAAATGTTCCCTTTTTTTGTTGACTTCTTCAGGAAAAAAAAAAAACATTGCCAAGAGGTGCTGGACTGAAGGAGTAAATTAAAGATTGTCTCTTACAATGTGATTTTATTATTTGTATTGAACTATGTAGCACAATATTATTTTCTGAGTATTTATTAGTACTTATTAATTTATTTCATTTGGGTCAGTTTTACATGAAAAATACAATGGACATTATTTTTATAGAAATATTAATAAACTCATTTGCTGCGTGTTATTTGTTTTTCTGCCCCAAAAACTAATTTTTTGCATTGTACAGAAAAATGTCAGCTTTATCAAAACATATTTGTTGATAAAATATGTTTCACATTTCACAGATTCTGCCGGGTTGTAAAATAAGCTTAAATATATCTTACTTCATGCAGATTTTGTGGTTGTTATTGCAGAACCAATTTTCTATTGATTATTATGTTGTACCAAATGTAAGTACTGATTTCAAACATCAGCTGGAATAGGAACCAAAACATTCAACGCTCCAGCCAGTGTAGTTATCGAGGGATAGGTAAGAAAGATTTATATTATAGACTAGCCTGGGTGTTTGGAGGTGTGTGTTGACAAAAAAAAAGTGGTAGTAGGCAGGCAGGCTCGAACCTGTACTACGAAGAAGGAAAAGAATGTGAAAAAAAAAAGTGATGCTTTGCCGTTGCGTCCATCGCCAAACCAGAAGTGGCAAAGGTTTAAATGAAGGCTAGTCAATCGAAAAGAGATGACTTTCGAAAATATCAGCAAAAAAAGCGACCCCCCCCCCTTCTTGTAGAAAAGTGTTTTTAGCCAATTTTTCGATATTTATTGTCCGAAGGGTTGAGCTTCAAAATAATACTGATCTCGTGAAAATCTGTCGCCTCTGTCGAAAATACATATATTTAAACAGACAGGTGAGATTTATTAATAATAAACTAGCGAGGGGTACCCGGCGTTGCCCGGGTGTTTGTAGGTGTATGTGAAAAAAAAAATAGGTGCCCGTGAAAAAAAAAGCCTTGACGACGCGCAGTTGGAAAATAGTAAAGTGTGAAAAAAAAAAACAGGTGCGCGTTTTTGATTGACGTGACGGCAATAGCTATTCAGCAGTTAGCATTTTGTGCGGGACAGTTTTTAATGAGGTCAATAAATCGGTTTGTTTGTTTGTTTTTAAAAACCCGCTCCCTCGTCTCTAAATGAAAGCTACCGTCTGATATGGCGAAGTCGACATTGACCAAACGTTAGTGGCTCTGGGCCTGTGATTAGAGTCGAGTTTCACTTTTTTTTATACCGAAAACCGAATGTAATGCGTGCCGATGCGGGAAATGGGAAATAATTAATGTTTGAAAGTCAATAAAATTAAATAGACAGGCGAGCTCCGTGGGTAACTCTGAGATATTACAATTTATAGATGATATAAAAAGTTTTAAGAAGTTGTGAACCGAGCAAGCGCTTCTCTGAAAGAAGCCTTTTGTGGACATCGAGGAAAAGCGTACATACATACACATAGATACATACATACACACACACACACACACACATACATAAATACATACATACATACATACATTTTCGCTTTTATATTTATAGATGACTTGAAGAAATGAATTGAATTTGGACATGCGCAGAAAAAAGCTGAAATGAACATTTTGCATTTCAACTTGCCGACATATTTCTGTACATGTTATTCATCCAAACAAAGATTTTACTGTTTATAAACCATCCTTGGTGTATAATTACTATTTCCTATTAATATCAGTTTTATTTGACCAATCATTTAAGAGTTTATATTTTGTAGTTATCTCCCATTTTTAAGGATTTTTTTTTAATGGCAGGTGAGACAGTCACTCATTCGATTTTCTATATAAAAATAAAACTACTTTATCAATTGACACAATTTTTGGAATATGGTATTTTTGTTTTGTCATTGGTACGCGCTGCATCGTACAGATTTTTCTTTAATTTTGTTTTTTTAATATGGGTGAGGGAGATTCTGGACAAGAAGCAGAAATATGTCCAAGTGTTGTCATTTGCAAATTCTTTACACATTTCTACAAATACTATGAAACCAAGAAGAAGAGAAAAAAAAGAAGGTTCTTGGCCTTCGGGTCAGGATCAAAGGTTAGTATCTGTTCTGATATTACGCCTAACTTTTTTACTCCCTTTTTTGATCTCTGTTAATGGAGGAAAAATCCTTCATGACTGATAATTTTTTTTTTTTTTTTTTTTTTTTTTTTGCTATCCAGAGTGCTCTTTTTTGGGGAGTTGATTTTCCCCCACATTAAAAACCGAGGGTTTGTATTACTGTACACATAGATTCGAAAAAGTTGTCAAAAAAACAAATATATAACGAATAAATGTTATCAAAGGCAAGATAAGTTATTTTCTACCAAACTGGATATAATTTTCGTGTTTTTATTCAATGTAACATGTTTATTCAGCTCGAAAAGCATACAGTGTTTACCGATGTATTGGAAAATTCAAAATGGCGCCCGACTCTCTCTTTAACACGGTAAGTTCAGGAAAAAGTGTTATAAATAATAAACTAGACAAAATACTGTTAGAAACTCGCTCAATATATATTACCGTGACATAGGTTGACATATATTCAATGGTTTTTTAATAGTATTTTGTATAGTTTATTATTTATAACACTTTTTACAAAACTTACCGTGTTAAAGAGAGAGTCGGGGGCCATTTTGAATTTTCCAATACATCGGTAGACAATGTACGTTTTTACAGCTGAATAAACATGTTATATTGAATAAAAACACAAAAAATATATCCAGTTTGGTAGAAAAGTAACTTATCTTGCCTTTGATAACATTTATTTGTTATATATTTGTTTTTTGACAACTTTTTTGAATCTGTGTACAGTAATACAAACGCAAAACCGACATTATGTCTACCTCTGCCCTCGTGGGGCTGCAAATAAACATATATATATATATATAATGAGACCAAACACAAACAATTAGAATAAAATGAATAGAAATAAAATAGGAAATTAAAATCGTTTTTTGAGAGATCTGCTGAGAAAATCTTTTTAGAAACCAATTTTTAATAGAAATTAAGTTTAATTATATGCTAGTATAAATAAAGTAGCCGATCATCCGACCTTAGATAAGTTCAATATAGTATTTAAATAATTAAAATAAGATATGACCGAGATATTTTCTGTATAATTGAAACCGATTTTGAAGTACGTAGAAAGAAATTTATTGTAAGGGAGGTAACTCGTTTTTAGAGTTACCTCCCTTGCAATGCAGAGCAAATGCATTTAAAATGCGTCACCGATTTCAGATGATTTATAGTGTTATGGAGAGAAAGATATAAAAAAAATTAAAAAAAAAAAACGAAACAAACCAAGTTATGTGTTAACCAACTTTCGTTTTTATTGCGAGACTTCCTCTGGATGAATAAAATTAAGAATACAAAACACCAGTACAAATATTTGAAAAAATATTTTTTTTGATGTAATGAAATGTATAATTCCTGTTCCAAATTTAAAAAAAAAAAGGGGGGAGGGCATAGTGTGGTGAAAGAGGATTTGATATTTTCTCTCTCTCTCTCTCATATATATATATATATATATATATATATGAAAGTGTCTGTCTGTCTGTGTACATTTCCCTACGCAATAACTGTCAGTTTTAAGTCTACAGACTCGAAATTTGATATACAGGGTACTGAGATTTGGGAAAATCTATGTGATCGGTTTTCGGCCAGAAATTTGGCGATAAAGGGGTCAAAGTTCAACGATTTGACCTTTGAGAACTCTACCAAACTCCTCCGACAATTTTCGATCTAAACACTTGAAATTTTAGATATAGGTTCGTTGGACATGGATCTAACTTAATAACTCGATTAGAGCCCAAAACAATAAATTTTAAGGGGTCATAATAGGGGTCAAAGTTAAAAAAAATGAACCGCTTTTTTTTTTTTTTTTGCTCAACATACATCTCCAAATATTCGGGCAACGCCGGGCACCCATGCTAGTATATATAAAAACATATATATATATATATATATGAGAATGTTTGCTGTTATTATTATTATTACTAGACAGACCCGTGAAAATTCCATGGAACGAGAAAGATATTTAATCAACAAATGTTTTGATAAAGCTGATATTTTTCTGGATAGCCCCCCCCCCCAAAAAAAAAGTTTTATTGGACAGAAATCTAGCAACAATAAGCAGCAAATATCATTTTAACATTTCTATGAAAATAGTGTCCATTGGATTTTAGATATAGAATTGACAATCAGAAAGTAATGTTGTGCTACATAGTTCAATACAGATAAAATTAAATCACATTGCAAGAGACGATCATTAATTTACTCTTTCAGTCCAGCACTTCTTGGTAATGTTCTTCCCCCCCCCCCCCGTTTCTTTTTAATGTTCTATTTTTTTTGTTTTGCTGATTTCTTTCTTTGGTGAAGAACTGCTGTACATCAAAAAATGGGTTACCATATTTTAAAAACAATACATACGCCGCTTAATTGGTTAAAGGGAAAATTATTCCCAACTCGCATTTAGGTAAAAATGCACTTTTATATATATATAACTGAATTCATTCAAAAAGTATAGCAAAACAAAATATATCTTTGGGCTACTGCACTGTCCGGAAAAAAACAATTTTCATTATTTCAGCTGTTTTGAAAGATTTCCAATCGGATTATATGCATCGCCACACTGGACTTAATTTTGGACGCCATTCTCTCTAAAGAACTATTTTCGCATTTCGGATCAACTTGAGAGAATTTTCATGCAAGCTGAAATATTATGCGTGGTTTGTTTTTAAATTTTTTTTACATATCCAACATTTTTTCACTTCTTTTCTTGGCAATTTATAACTACAATAAATGTTACATGAAAGGGCTTTCCCCTTCTCATGTAAATAAGAAGACATACTAGATAAGTGAAAATGATATTAGGATAAGGTTAGAATCGAACCCTGTAGGCAAGTGTTAAAGATAATTGGAAAATGGAATGTTAGAAATTAAGTCTATTGTTAATTCTATTAGAAATAGTTAAATATTGTTTACGTCAGAAAAAGAGTCGATTGTCCATTCTTTTAGAAATCTGAATATTAAATATGTCAGTTAAAAGAATGGACAATGCAAATGAAAAAATATATTGTTTAAAAATAGGTTAGATATTAGAATTGAGGATTCTTTTGTTTGCCAAAAATGTGTTTGGACAGACACTGGTGAGCCATGCATTTAACAGCTGTCCTGTTTTTAAATCTCCAAAACAGCTACGTGGTAAGCAGCTGAGGATCCCAGTTTTCTATTTACAAAATTTTTAATTAAGTTTTCATTTTTTTCTATAACCCTAACACCCTCTCTGTCCGAGGGCCGGGCCGCATCCGTCGCTATCCTGGTTCATGGGAGCATACTTGTGATGTACTTCTGGCCGTGTTCGTCGCTCCCAGCTCCCAGGACCATAGATGCAACCCAGCAGGGCTACATTCTTACTTGTCTAGTGGTGGACCCCTCAAGGGTGACCAGACTCTCACTGGTCAATGGAAAATATCCTTCTGCTGCTCAGGGCACGCGAAATGTGCATGACCCTAAGTCCGTGTGGCAACATTGTCGATTTCGGTCGTCACTCTGGCTTAGTGCTGGATCCAGTCCATCTCCTTCATCTGGCGTCAGGGCATACCTGAAATAAACTGCATCTTTATTTAGGCCGGCAATCGAGAAAGAAAGAAAAACTCTGGGACATTTTTATATAACGAAAGAAAATAATTATTCATAAATCGTTTTACACTTGTTTATAGTCGAGTTCTTTGATCCGAGCTTCATGATGCAGGTTGTATAACAAGTCCTCTAATTAATTTCCCAGCTAAGAACAAGAGCTTTTCAACTTAGCTCTTATAGATGTCCCCCCCCCCTCCCAGGCGGGGTGAGAGCGATGTGAACGCCTCGATGCCAGCTAGTAAAAAAGACTAACTCTAAAAAAGACAATCGTTTTTATCAAATCAGAAATTCCTCCCTCTACCTTTTTGAAGTTATTCTTTCTTTTCTCTTCCCTTTCTCTCTTTCTCTTCGTTCCCTATTAATTTACTCCCCTTCTCTCTTTCTTTTGTCCCGAACCTTCTCCCTCATTAATGACCATATCTCTCCCTAGGTTCAATTTATTTATTTATCTGTCCAACTAACTTATCACTTGGCTTGGTGGTCTGGTAGTTAAATACAACAGGTGGACCCAAATGACAACATCTCCCAGACACCAAAGCAGACCCTTTGAACCCAAGTCATTGTACCTGTCTCACTCAATTAGTAGTTAAAATTCATTTTTACCAAATCCAACTAGAAAAACAATCTCTTGTTCCACGAATCCTATTATCAGATTTTATATTTTCTTTTCATTGAAAAAGATACTATTTCTTTCTGGTGGACAGAAATCTCATAAACATCTGTTTTTCCTTGACCAAGGGTCAGCATGGTCCCCCCTCCCTAACCATACCTCATCCTCTCCCATCTTCTCTTCCTCTATTTGAAAAGCAAGATCATCTGGTGTCGCCAGGGATCTCGTCATATTTCTACATCATAGAGTTTCTGTGGCAAGAGTTGCGCTATCTCCAACCACACCTCTCCTGAGTAGGCGTTGTTAATTAAATATCAGTGGGAAGAAGGAGAGGTCTAAGACGACTGGGAGAAATGCCGAGGTAAGCAGAGAGCACATGCAGCGCCTAGAATTCCAAAATACTCACCTATCAGGAACTAGCCAGGCTTTCTTTCTGTGTGTGTGTGTGTGTGTGTGTGTGTATATATATATATATATATATATATAAAGCCACCATTCGCCCATGTATGGAGTATTGCTGTCATATTTGAGCTGGTACATCTGCTACTAGTCTCTCGCTCCTAGACAAGGTTCAAAAGAGAGTCACCAATCTGATAGGCCCTGAACTGGCATCTAAGCTTCAGCCTCTGTCCCATCGACGAAATGTTGCATCCCTCTGCTTGTTCTACAAGTATTTTAATGGAGAACCCGACAGGCAGCTAAATCCCACCCCCATACAGTAGAGATCCCTCGATGTAAAAGATATTTCTACTCTAGTAGTTTCTTCCCCAGAACCGCTAGACTTTGGAATTCCATTCCAGGTCCCTACTTCCCCAAATGTACTGACGTGCAGAAGTTCAAGTGTAACATGAACAAACATCTTGCTGGCCAAATCCCCACATAGTACCCCAATAGATGTTTGCCCCTGATAGTAGCCCTCTACACCAAAGTGGCAATGTGCCTTGTTTGGGGTGAAAATGTAATAAAAAATAAAAATAAAAATAATATATATGTCGTCTTAGTACCTAAGGTACTTAAGCTTTTATGTTCATAGCATTTATATGCTATGAACATAAAACCCTAACCCTGACCCTAACATATCACAGAATAAATCTTGTAATCTTAAACTTACTTAGTAATAGTTTATTTTTAGGTTTGTATTACTATACACATAAATTCAAAAAGTTGTCGAAAACAAATATATAACAAATAAATGTTACCAAAGGCAAGATAAGTTACTTTTCAACTTAACTGGATATTTTTTTAGTGTTTTATTTAATGTAACATGTTTATTCAGCTCGAAAAACATACAGTATTTACCGATGTATTGGAAAATTTAAAATGGCGCCCGACTCTCTCTTGAACATGATAAGTCTGGAAAAATGAGTTAAAAATAAGAAACCAGACAAAATATTGTTAGGCTGACATATATTCGGTGGGTTTCTATATCACGGTAAAATATTGAGCGAGATTCTAACAGTATTTTGTATAGATTTTTATTTTTAACTCATTTTCCCAAACTTACCATGTTCAAGAGAGAGAGTCGGGCGCCATTTTAAATTTTCCTATATATCGGTAAACACTGTTTTTCGAGCTGTTTATGTTACATTGAATAAAAACAGTAAAAAAAAGTATCCAGTTAGGTAGAAAAGTAACTTATCTTGCCTTTGATAACATTTATTTGTTATATATTTGTTTGACAACTTTTTCGAATCTATGTGTATAGTAAAACAAACCCTATTTTTTTATATTAGTATAAATAGTAAGCATATTATTGTACATTTTCTTATTGGGGAAGTGGTATCATATCCACTAGAGAGCCATGTATTTAACAGCTGTCCTGTTTTTAAATCTCCGAAACAGCTACATGGTAATCAGCTGATGATCCCCATTTTCTATTTACAAAATTTTAGTAAAGGTTTTCTTCCTTTTTTTTTTTTTTTCATCCTTCTATAGTCGAATTCTCTTTAAGGCGACTTATCCAAGTCATAAGTTTATTTCTATTTAACACCTTATGTCGTTGAATTCTCTTTTTGTCATTACTAGGGCTATGACAACAGCATATTCTTTTCATTGTTTTGACTCTCGAGTATATATCCTACACAGTAAGACACAGTTAATCAACCGAGAACCACATCACTCTATATAAAAGCATATAAGATATCAACGGATACACACTCGAGTGTCAAAACAATGAAAATAATATGCTGTTGTCCTAGCCCTAGTGATTATAAACATTTTAAAAGTCGAATTATGTAGGTGCTAAGTCTGCAATAGGTTAAATTTAGTGGGGGGGGGGTCCGGGAATTTAAACTGCATTCTGTATCTTTATTTGTTTTTACTCAAAGCTTCTTTAGACTATATATATATATATATATATATATATATATAGTGTTATAATGGAATAATTCCAGGAGGAAATCCGGGTATGAGAGCTCAATGTGGTAAACAGAGCAATAACATAAAAATATAACACGGAAATTACATAATTGTCGATGCAATAATTTATTTCAACCTTATGGTATTTTCAAGCATCTAAACTAGACAATTACATTTTTGATACTATACTTTTGAGTATCAAAAATGTAATTGTCTAGTTTAGATGCTTGAAAATACCATAAGGTTGAAATAAATTATTGCATCGACAATTATGTAATTTCCGTGTTATATATATATATATATATATATATATACATACATACATACATATACACACAATATTTATTACGACACTATATATACATATTTCAAGGTCGTACCATTGGTTTCATTAGGCCGAATCAACCATCATAAGAGGTTGGAAAGAGTCAGCGCAAATTCATCAGCGACATTGAAAAACTGAAACAATGTAAAGTGAACAAACAGAGAAAAAGAACGTTAAACGAGCGTTTAAGACTCAAAGTTTGAAACTTTAAAAACATAACTTAATAATCGACGCCATAGTTGATTCGGCGTAATGAAAATAATGGTACGACCTTGAAATATGTATATACAGTGTCGCAATAAATATTGTATCTTCAGCTCTCACATCCACGATCATTTTTTTCATCATCTCCTGACACGCTATATGTATATAAGCCGTACCTGTGACCTGTGACATTATATATATATATATATATATATATACGAGTGTTTCGTTGTATCACAACTCATCAGTGCGATTAGACATACACCTTTCCCCAGCTGTGGATTGAACTTACAACTGTCGCAATGACAGTCGGCAGCTCTAACCATCGGACCATGAATCAGTACCATAAATATTTCTCCTCGAGTGTGTGTTAAATCCACACTCAGCCGTTGCAACAGTGCTCAAACAAATTAATAGTGGGCTTCGCTTGGTTGCTTAAATACACGTCGGTTGAAAATATATTTACAAAGTGCTCAACCCAAAGAGAGGGGGGGGGGCTTTAACCCAGTTGTAAAATATGCTTAAATGCATATCAAAACTTTGTAAATGAATGCAATTAAACATATAAATGTATATTTGTGCATGCGTAGATGATACACATTAATTTGATTTATGTCTGTCAAGTTCCAATTTTTCAATTTTTACCCTTTATCAGCTCTAAAAAACTAAATTGAATTTGTTCCAGAGGTCCAAATATCCCATACGTCAAGTTTCAAGTCTGTAGACCAAAAATTAACAGAGTAGTTTGGTAGAGACCGTTCCTCAGACAGATAAGGTCACTTTTATAATATATACAGAAATTTAAAAGTTTATGTGGGGTCAACTTGATGAACTTGAAGGTTAGTTTTATCCGGCCGCAGGAATTAATAGACATGGACTTGAGATCATATCAAAGAGAAAGTGAATGAGAAAAGTCGACAAATCACAGGGGAATTCTAGTGGATCTGTTCTCTTGTATTTTTTTTTAAGAGTACCCCATTGGGGGAGCTGGACTCCCCCTCCCCTCCCAATGGTCAACTGTAGTGGGAAACAGGTAAGGAATGGTGAATGTTGCCACACGAAACTACATTAGAGATTTGTTTTTTTTTTATCGGGGACTCACCACTTATCAAGGCCTAAAGGCCACTCGAGGATTAGGGTTAATTAATAAACACTATAATGCACAGTAATGGTGGTAATTGAGTATTTACGAGGGCAGTTCAACAAGAACTTGTTTACGTTGGGCTTGAAAATGACCCTGTTATAGTCAGCTGGTTAGCAGTCCTGCGGTATTGTGTTCCATAGATGGGCAGTCCTAGGAAAGAAGATTTGCTGATGGAATTTATGCTTGGTTTTCGAAACAAATCGATAATAAGGAAAATTGCTTGCTAAGTGCATTTTATTTTCCAGCCATCGATTTGTAGCATTGATTTATATCATGGCGTGGGGGTGGGGCATAAGCCATCATCTCATTTTTTTTTTTGTCAGGATGATGGGTGGTATGACTGGGTCCTAAGTGATGCAAGCTCCTAGGCACTACCTCCTCCTTTGTGAAAGAATGATATTAACAGTCGCCTTAGGTGCTTTACAAAGGCATATCAGCTGGTCCGTTCCTACTTTTTCTTTAAAAAATTTGTCTTTTTTTTCAACTCGTAGAAAGCATATTTCCCAAAGAAAGCATATTGCATGGGACCATCTCTACAAGAACAATTTTGTGGGGAGTTGAGCAGCAAGATTACATGTAAAGTTCTGCATATCAGTACAGTCTGGGAGAAGGGAGGGAATTCCCAAATCTAGCAGTCCGAGGGAAGAAACTGCTAGAGTAGAATAGCTTTCCAGCATCTAGGTACCGCAACAGTGAAAGGGTGGGATTTTGCCGCTTGTTGGGGTACTCGTGGGTATTTACATTGAAAGGACAAAAGTGCTATGAGTTCATAAGAGCATGTCCCATTAAAATACTTAAAAAACAGACACTGAAATGCAACATTGCAGTGATGCGACCAGCGTTGGAATTTGGTTGATACTGCAGGATCTATTAGATTGGAAACTTATTTTTTGAACCCTGTCCAAGAGGGAGAGACTAGTGGAAAATGTACCATCCCCGATGTGGCAACAATATTCCATGGATGGGAAAATGGTGGCTTTGTAGACATACAGAATACATATGTGAGTGATTTTCTAGCATGGTAGAGAGAGCCCGCCTTCTATGCAGCAACCTTGGCAATCTAATGTCTATATCATGAGGAGGAGGGGTATAAAACGTCATCCCCTTTTTTATCTGGTTGATGTATGGTACAGTTTGGTCCTAAGTAAGACAACCTCCAAGGCATTACGTTCTCCTTTCTGAAAGGACAGTATCTTTTAAAGAGTGCTCCCACTGGGGAAGCTAATTTTCTCTCTAAAGTGAAACTGCTTTTGAGTTTAAACTTGCAATGAGAAACAGATGGAGTGGGGAGCTAATGGTGAATTCTGTGAAGCTAAATTAAAAGTAAAACGAATTTCCTTTTTATAAATATCAAGTGCAAACGCAGTCCTCACAATATTATTGGTATGAACAAATTAAAAGTAAAATGGGTTTTCTTTTTATAAATATCTAACACAAACGCAGATCCCACAATATTATTGGTATAAATTAAACCGCATTTTTTTAAAATATCAAATGCAAACAGTCCTCGCAATATTATTGGTATTAATAAATGACAAGTAAAATGCCTTTTCTTTCTATAAATCTCAAAAGCAAATGGAGACCCCACAATATTATTGGTATAAATAAATTAAACCGCATTTTGTTTTTATAAATATCAAATGCAAACACAGTCCCCTACAATATTATTGGTATGAATAAATTAAAAGTAAAATGTTTATAAATATCAAACACAAACGAGGACCCCACAATATTGTTGGTATGAATAAATTAAAAGTAAAATAGCTTTTCTTTTTATAAATACTAAATGCAGACACAGTCTTCACAATATTATTGGTATGAATAAAATATTGATGATGATGGTGGTAAAGCTTGGGCCACTTGTGCATTGCTTTCATGAAACAACTTTTTGGTTACATTTAGAAGAGCATAGAACGGAGAGGGGGAGGCAACGCAATTTCAAAACTATTTATAAATTTTAAAAGTCATACATTTTGATAATTTCATTCATTTCACAATTTTTGTGCAAAAAAAACAAAACAAAAAAAACTAACAAACAAACAAAACTGAAAAACAAAACTATTTTTTGTCATTAGAATTAAAAAAAAAGAAAAAATTATTTCAATAAATGTTCAGATAATCAGTTTTTCATTTTGTTTTATTGTTGACATTTGTTGCTATTTTCGATTCCCCCAGTGAGATTGAATTGTCTCCTGTTCTGTGCTTCCCAGCATGAAACCAAAATAGTTATTCCATGACGATAATACCCAAATGCCCAGTTCGGTCCTTGTTGATGCAACCTATCAGACATTACCCCCCCCCCCACACACACACTGCCTCCTTGTGGAAGTACAGTATTACCAGTCGGCTTAATTGGCTTACAGAGCAATACCAACTGGTCCATTTTTGCCATTGGATTGGAAACTTATTTTTTTAACTCTATCCAAGAGGAAGAGACTAGTGGTTGGAGCACCAGCCCCGATGTGGCAACAATATTCCATGGATGTGAGTAATTTTCTAGCATGGTAGAGAGTTCACCTTCTATGCAGCAACCTTGGCAATCTAATGTCTATATCATGAGGAGCTGATTTTCTCCCCAAAGTAAAACTGACTTCATGTCTAGCCTTGTCACAGTGAAAAACGGGTGTAGGGAGGGGAGATAATGGTGAACACTATGACATGAAACTTCAGTAAATCTAAGCGCATTTTATTTTCTCACCATCGATTTTTTGTGTCATGTCTAGTTATATCGTTGGGGGGGACTTTGTGAGAGGGGGGGGGAGCACGAAGGTTATCCTTAATTAAGTCTGATTCCAGATCATTTAATTATTTTATTTCAAGGTTGTCTAATTCAGTTTCCTATCATTATCACCTGGAAATATATCTCCCCCCCTCCTCCTCCTCATCTTCCTTAAATAAAAAAATAAAAAAAAATTGTACTAATCTACCTTGATATTATTGCGCTGTCAATATGATTTTTTTTTCCTTTTTTCTATTTCTTCTTTTTTTTTTGTATATATATATATATATATATATATATATATATATATATATATACACACACACACACACACACACACACACACACACACACATAGGATAGAATGATAAAATTGTCGCCCTAGAAAAGAAGACACGATTCCATTTCGGTTTGATGGAAAACGCTTTTCTTTTTTTGTTGCAGACCATCTACTAGTTGGCTACTTGTGTATAAATCCCAAGAGCGATAGGAGCCTTCTATCATGTCTGAAAGTGATACAATGTTCAACAAGTGAGATCGGAGATGCGCCGCTGTACAACTCATGCTCTCTCCCAATCCAAGTTATGACAACAGGATCATTGTCAGCATCCTCAAAATGCAAATTCAGACGGTTCAACGCTTGAGGGTACAGCACAATGAAGTTTCCAGCCACGGTTATAGTCTTTGGTGTGGTTTCAAATGAGGGCCACATTATGCAAACTCAGCTTGAAAGTCAACACCAAAGTGTACCCGGATGTGCTGAAGAGTGTGGTGATCCCCTGGTGCAATCAGGTGGCTGCTGACAGACCCTGGGTGTAGCAGCAAGACTCGGCAGTCCACAAGTCCAAAGAGATCCAGGCTTTGCTTCAGAAAGAGTGTTATGACTTTGTACCCTTCTCTCACTGCCCCACCCCCCGGCCTAAACCCGCTGGAGCACTTCGTTTGGTCATACTTTGAGAACATCACCAACATGACCTCCCACAACACCAAAGTCAGCCTGATCATCAGACAATTACTAAGGCCGTTATTGAGGCTGATGGTTGAATAGATGTCAGCTCTACTATATAATCAATTACCAATTTGATTTTTTCAATAAAAAATTTAAAATAGGGCTGTAGTGGTGTTTTTTTTTTTTAGGGTGACAAATTTATTGTTCCACCCAGTAAAACATGACAGATCAGACACTTGTGGTATTTTTATTTTTCATTTAAGGAAGGGGAGGCTTGATGCCAAATATCAAAGTACCTAATGTTGATTTGGTATTTTACCGTTTGTGTTGAGGTTAATGGCTTTGCTAGGGTTATACATTATGATGAACAGTCAAACAAATAGAGAAAGAAAAAGTGATTTTAACAGCAATAAAGTTTTATAGTTCTTATCTCTGCTTCTCTAAAGACTTTTCACACTGGCTTGCTAAAACAGAAAGCATTTTCAGTTTTATGTTGACCATGATTAACCTCTATTTAAAAAAAAAGAAGTCTAATCTCATCTATACCTGTGTAAGGGTATTCAGACATGAAGGTAAGCTACATCTAAAATTTCAAGTGTTTAGACCCAAAATTGGTGGAGGAGTTTGGTAGAGTCTGCAAAGGTCAACTCTTTCAACTTTGACATCTTGGCAGCCAAATTTTCGGCCCAAAACTAATTAAAAAGCTTTCACCTATGTCTGAATACCCTTTATGTCAAATTTCAGATGTTTAGACACAAAATTTGCTGAATAGTTTGCTAGAGGCCGTAAAGGTCAAATCTTTTGAACTTTAACCCCTTGGTAGACCAATTTTCGACCAAAAACCACTTAAAAACTTTCACCTATGTCTGAATATCCTTTATGTAAAATTTCAAGTGTTTATACCAGAAATTGGCTGAGAGGTCAAATTTTTTCTTCAACTTTGACCCCAATTTTGATCCTTTAACATTTATTGTTTTGGACTCAAATCAAATTAAAAAGTTTGATGCATGTCCAAGGAACCTACATTCGAAATTTCAAGTGTTTAGACCCAAAATTGGCGGAGGAGTTTGGTAGAGTTTTCCAGGGTCAAATCGTTGAACTTTTGACCCCTTGACAACCAAATTTCTGGTCGAAAACTGATTAAAAAGATTTTCCTAAATCTCAATACCCCTTATGTCAAATCTCGAGTCTCTAGACCGAAAATTGACAGTTATTTGGTAGGGAAATGCCCCCCCCACACACAGACATTTCCACTTTTATAGATAGATAGATTTTTTTTTTTTACACAGGCATTACCACATTATCAAGGCCAAGAGGCCACTCGAGGATAAGGGTTAAAGAGTGTACAGTAGAAATTGGACAATATAGTAATCATTAGTAATGGAAATTCGGTAAATTTGTTAACTTATATGGAACGGCTCATCAAGAACTTGTTTATGTTAGACTTGAAGACAACCATATTGTAGTTAGCTGGAAAGCAGGAAAACGGAAGACAATTCCACAGGCGTGCACTTCTAAGAAAGAAGCTTTGTTCATGGAATCTACGTTTAGGTTTAGGCACAGATAAAGAGTGGGAGGAATTATTGACAGTGTTTTCAGCTAGACGTGTGTTTCTTGTGAAAGTTTGGCGAGGGGTGACCATAGACTGAAGCTCAGTCGAACACTTTCCATGAAAATAACGATACATCAGAGACAAACTCGCAACATCTCTTCTGTGAGATAGAGGTTGCAGGGAAGAGAAAAGGACATCTCTTGCGTGGCTACGAAGTCTATTTTGAAATCTATCAAGGCAGGACAAGTTCTTTCTAGCAGCTCCTGCCCAGATGTGGCAACAGTATTCCATCCTTGGATGTACCTGGCTCTTATACAGCAGTGAGATATCTACTGGATCAATAGAAAGATCTCACCATTTTTCCAGCGGCCTTGGCAACAGATTTGATGTACGTGTTCCATTTAAGATCAGAAGTAACGGTCAAACCCAGAAGCTTGTCAAAACTGAAGACGAGAACCATTCATTTCAATTGATGCTAGATGTGGATCAGAATGTTAATGATGAAAAGAGAGAAGCTTGGATTTAGATGCATTAAAAGTAACCAGCCACTCCTTTCCCCATTGTACCAGAGGAGAGAGAATCGGAGAGAACGTGGTCATTTACTGTCTTAGATGTGCTACCATAAATGGTAGTGTCATCAGCATAAATGTCTACAAATGATGTAAGGATGTGATTTGGAAGATCATTAATGTAGATCAGGAAAAGAGTTGGGCCCAGGATGGACCCCTGAAGGACACCAGCATTAATACTGTGAGCTTCTGATTTTTGCCCTTCAACTACTACTTTTATGAACCTATCAGAAAGAAATGATTTAATAATTGAGAAGACATTTCTAGCTATACCATAGCTAGAGATCTTGTGAAGTAAACCTTTATGCCATACCCTATCAAAGGCCTTAGATATGTCAAGAGCAATTGCCCTAGAAATGTTGCTTCCGTCAAGAGATTTGCTAATCCTATGAGATATAACTGTAAGCACATCTGCTGTAGATCTAGCAGAACGGAAACCATATTGAGTGTAACTAAGGTTATTTTTCTTGAGATGGTGGATTACTTCTGTATTTAACACAGATTCCAGCAACTTACTCATAACGCACAGGAGACTTATTGGCCTGTACTGAGAGGAGGATGAGGGATCACCTGAATTCTTAAATACAGGGCATACTGATGAGATTTTCTAGGGTTATGGGAAGCTATTCTCCTTAAGACAACGTTTAAACAGTTTTGTAAGTATGGGCACTAGTTCTGGTTGAAGCAATGGAGAAATCACGACAGCACCTCCCCTCATCATCGGTCTTGTTTGAGTGGGTCAACCATTCCACGTTGTGAACATTGAAGTCTCCACATACGTGAATGTTAGCTGAAGGATAAGCAGATAGGACTTGGTCAATTTTCTCAGATATGCTTTTAAAGATAGTAACTCCACTGTTGTGGAGGCGATAGAGAGTAAATATAAATGCAGTAGTGTGATCTAAAGTAACCCAGAAGCACATATAGGGTAAGTTAGGATCTTCCCTGGAGATGTCCCTACCACATGAAAAGCCATCTTTAATATAGGCACATATTCCATGCCCATGGCGATCTTGGGGGTCAGATTTAGAAGTTAAGTTAGAGTATCATTTAATTGCGAACTCTTCTAGGGAAATAGCTTGTCCAATGCCAGTTTTGCTTAAAAATAAAAGGTCTGGTTTAGTCTCCTGTAATTGGGTTTCAACCTCTGGAAGGTTAGAACGTAGACCCCTGATGTTGGAGAAGGAGACATGATAGTAGGGGTCTACGTTGGAAGTTGGAGAACCAGGTTTAATCGTGTATTTTTTCTTGAAACTTGTCATGATGGAATTTTGGAATTTGTGGACTAGGTCGTCAGATTTGCTTAGAGCAGGACAGAGAGAGGAAACTAAGAGAGAAAAAGAAACAACAAATTTTTTTTTTTTTTTGTAGAACATAAGATAAAGCCGTAACAATTACCCACTAATATGGCATCGAGAGGCTCCCACCAGAAGCTACTGCATGGTCCAGAATCCATTCACCAAATGGCAATACAGCAGCCGCAGTACTTTGCACCTGCTGATAGGACAGCCTTCTTAGTGGTTAATCCAAGGTTCGGGTCCCTGACTATCAGGCGGATAACGTCAGCCCAGATAAAACGTTTACCTCCAGCACCCTTACTAGTGACATGGCTACAAGGGTAGACATGGGAAACAGAAAATTTCCGGCATCTCTGCCAACTGTCCGCGCAAAATACTGCCAACCTAGAAAACAGCTTTTTCTTCTCCCTTTGTCAGAAAAATCACTCATTAAAAAATGAGGACTGAGGGACAAACAAGGAGAAGCGAGAGTAACGGGAGCTGCCGATAACGCATCCACAATGCGTTTTCTACTCTCCATTAAAAAAAAAAAAATTATTAAGTATTATACTTAATAAAAGTCCAACGGACGTGTTTAAGAGAAAGTATGGTGATAGATTCCCTTCTCACGAACTAAAAATGAATACAATTACCTAATCTATTTTTGCAATCAACTTGGTAGATAAATAAACATTTATGGACGAGAAAAACGCTAGCATTTAATAAAACAGAAATACATAAATTAAACACTGAAATAAAATGTAGTTATTAATATTTGAATCTAAAGATAAAAAGTAGGATTAATATAGAAGTCACTTATCTGGAAAAAACACTTCCGTCTCCAAAATGAAAACTGTAGAAAAGAATTTTACTTTTAATAGCATCAGCGTTCAAAAGACTTTCTTTTTTTTTTTTTTAATTAACCGTTAAAAGAAAAGCGTGATCTTATTTTGGACTTTAGCTAGTCACGTTTTAAGAAACTTGCGATATAAAAGAAAAGCGGAGGGGGGGTTTCTTCCGAAAGTTAGCTGGATATTATATTATATTATATAGATATATTATGTATAGATTTTCATTATTTACTTCAACAGTGCTCAATGTGTGAGTAGAGCTAGATAGTAAATTATGAAAATATATTTATGGCAATTGAGCTAGACAAAGGCGTCTGCGTTTCATCCCTGTAAAGAATCGCGAAGCTAAGTGCCTAGCGATTCTTTAGGAATGGCTTAAGCTGAAGTTCCATAAATATGTTTGCTGCTTGTTAAGATAGAGTCGACAGGTCGATTAAAAAAAAAAAAATGGTTTTAAGCAAAAACAACACTACTAACTTAATTGTCGCGTCGAAAATAGTAATATATCCAAAAATCACGAAACTTCATCAAGTAGAACAACTGCTATTGTATTTTTAGTAAAAAAAAAAGAAAAGAAAGTCTATCTCTATCGACTAAAACAAATCGTCAACCATTACACTGGCGAAGGGGGAAATAAGTATGTCTCATGTACTTGCAATCCTCAAGGTGTTTACATCTAGGGAAAATGCAATTTCCTCCAATTTTCTGTAAAAATTACTTTTACTTTTTTACTCGATGAATTTTCATAATTTTTTAATATATTGCTATTTTCGACTTGATAATTAAGTAAATACTGTTGATTTAAGAAAAAAATTTTTTTTTAAGTTCGATCTGTCGACTCTAGCTTAATAAGCACCATGTTTTCATAACTTTACAGTTCAGGGATTTTTATCCTCGCCACCAAAAATCAACAAACATTAGACCATTCTTATGATGATCCGGTCCCTGGTGATTTTGCGGTGGGAGTTTAATTCTGTGCAGTTCTAGGAGGTCCACCCTCCCAGACCTTGCCTTCTCTCTTTGAGAAGAGGTTAGTTTATTGCTAATCGCCTGAAACGCCCCTACCGGAGAATTCCGACAGGTCTGCCGGGGCACTTTTTGCAGATCAGAATGCCCCTTCTCGGGGGCGCTAACTTCTCAATCCCACTTTCCGACCTAGGTGTCTAAGTTCGTGCAGTGGGGTGCGGGGGTGGGGGCTAAAATCCTGTACAGTATCTAATGGGTTTACCCGGCTTTTGTGCTTGACATGGGACAGAATCTGACTGTTCGAAAGTGGACTCGTAAACACATTTCTGTTGTCGGATGCCACCAAAGGTCCTACATCATCAGATCGATTAAACCTGGACCCCCCCCCCCAACAGATATGGTAATGTAATGTATAGTTTTAAAAAATACTTGCAGATAAAAGTGAGCAAAAAAGAAAAAAAAAAAAAAAATGCCGACAGGTGTTTTTCCACCCTTTTCTTTTTTAATAATTTTTCTTCTTTTTTATGTCGGTTTTCTTTTCTTTCTTTTTTCCTTTCTTTTTCATTTACCTTTTTTCTTATAATTTTTACCCTTTCTTTTTCTTTCCTTTTTTCCCCCTTTCCTTTCATTTTCTTATCTTCCTTTACTTTTTTAAGAACTATTCGAATCGTCAAATGACTCCAATCCATCCCAATCGATAATAAATATTTAAATTTCTATTGATTTATCTTTTCTACTAATACGTTTAATCTACTGTTATGTCATTTGGCTCTGAAGACACAGTTAGGTCCAAACAAAACCAATATATATATATATATATATATATATATATATATATATATATATATATATATATATATATATATATATATATGTATGTGTGTGTGTGTGTGTGTGTGTGTGTGTGTGTGTGTGTGTTCGTGGATAATGTTTTATTTTGTGTACATGCGCGTATATATGCGTGTATATATGCTATGTGTGTGTATATGCGTATATATATGTATGCGTATATATGTGTGTGCATATATGTAGATATATATATGTGCATATTTATATTTATATATGTCTCTCTCTCTATATATATATGTATATATAATGTACGTGCATATGTGTGTATATATGCGAGTGTGTAACATCCACATTGAGAGACACATATACACATATTTATATATACACACATATGTATATATCTACTATCTATATATAGATCTCTCTCTCTCTCTCTCTCTCTCTCTCTCTATATATATATATATATATATATATATATATATATATATATATATATATATATATATATATACACACACACACACACACACAAGTATGCATGTATATATAATGTACTGTTTCTTTCCCGCCATCCTTCTCTTCCTCCTCGGCTATCTTTTCCAAATTTCTCGAAATCATTCTTCTCTTTGTTTCCTCCTCCAGACAAAATCTACATTTACTGGGGCTGATATCATCTTCCCCCGCCCCACCCATCCATATACTGTTATTAACTTTGTCACCCCACCACCCACACCCTCTCTCCTCCGGTGCTGCCATGACAACCACATTAGTATTACAACTACCATCCTGTTATAATCAGTTATTCTTTTCGTTCTTACCAATACTACCTTAACCATTACTACTACTACTACTACTACTATTACTGTTGTTGTTGTATTTTTTGTTGTCCTCTGTAAAAGCTCTTGTGTGCACAAGTCTTGCCATCATCATCATCATGAGTACCAATACCTCAATGTTGTTGTTATTGTTGGTAGAGAGAGAAAGAGAGAGAGAGAGAGAGAGAGAGGGAGAGAGGGAGAGAGGGAGAGAGAGAGACATGAAAAGAGAGGGAGATTTTCACCAGTTCTTGTCCTTTGTGACTGCTTTCTGTTTCCCCTCCCTCACTTTTTACTAACCGTCCCACTTCAATCCCTCCCCATATACACGCTTACCTCCACCCCATCATATCCTACCTCCACCCCATCTGTTTTGGCTGTTCCCTTTTTTGGACTCCCGCCTTCTTCATCTCCTTTTTCCCTACAATTTTTCTTGGCTTGCTTTGCTTTTCCGCGTCACCCTCTCCCTCTCCGCCAGCCACCCCCACTTCATCCCTATCCTCCTTCCTCCCGTTTTTCGATCAGCCCCACCACCACCTGCTGCTGCTGCTGTGCATTTGCTGCTACTGCTGCTTCTTGGATCGGGGTGTGGGTAGAGGGGAAACTGGGGGGGTGGGGGTCGGCATGCATGTATGTTTCCAGGTTGATGGCTATTTCTTATACCCTCTGACTCTTTCTGCCTAAAACGGAGGAAGAGAGAGAGAGAGAGAGAGAGAGAGAGAGAGAGAGAGAGAGAGAGAGAGAGAGAGAGTATCTACTGCTCCACCACATTTACCTTCCCCCTCATCTATAGACTCCCCCTCTCTTTTGTATGTCGGTATAATGGTGACAATATTATAATCTTATATATTTATTAGGATTGATAGACGATATATATCTATATGAGATATATGTCTATTATATATATATATATATATATATATATATATATATATATATATATATATATATATATATATATATATAGACAATGATCAGTCACTGGGGTTCCGGCCTAACCACACTGATGAATCAAGGCGAAACACGTGTCTGTGGATAAATATATCCCCTTCACGTACATATCCCGACAAACCCACCTAGCTACAAAATCTCACCCCTTCACTGTTGAGCTCACTTAATGCCAGAAAGCTTTCTACTCTACTAGCTTATTTTCTCGAACAGCTACACTTTGGGATTCCCTTCCTGCTACCTGCTTCCCTGACTGTACTGATATGCAGAATTTTAAATGTAATGTAAACCAACATCTTGTTAATCTTTCCTAGGCATGGCCCCAAGTAGTAGCCCCTTACATCTAAGTGGTAATATATACTCGGGTTTTTTTTATTCAAAAGTAATGGACTAATGAATTCAACGAGGTTGTTAGATAGTGCTCAATAAAAAGAGCTGATAATACTTGTTTATTGTTATATAAACATGCTCACATCCCGCTGCTACAAACGGCCACTTGTTTCAATCAAACAACAGATATCATCAGGCAGCGACTTGACTATTCAAATCATTTGAATAGTCAAGTCGCTGCCTGATGATATCTGTTGTTTGATTGAAACAAGTGGCTGTTTGTAGCAGCGGGATGTGAGCATGTTTATATAACAATAAACAAGTATATATATATATATATATATACACATATATATATATATATATATATATATATATATATATATATCCTCAACACCTCTGGACTTGATGAAGACGAAACTAAAACTTGCTGTTATGGTTTCAAATGATCTGAAATAACAAGGGGAGACTCGATTCCAAATATTTCTCATATGTTATATCTCTCCTCTTTTGGAAATAGGGTACGATTATGAATATCTCCAGTATGAAATAATCCTTATACACTGTGAAATTTACTTCATGTATGAAAACCAAAGAGGGGGGGGGATATAACATATAACATTGCCAGGCCACTAATAGATAGATAGATAAATGTAATTTGAACTGGAGCATATAAAAGCAACCAGATTTTAAACGAAACAGTAATCAAAAACTGTCTAAAGACGACTGAAGAAAATCAGTTGAAAGTACTTGCACAAAAAAGCAAAAAAAATAGATGGACGAAAACAACCATGGAACTTTCCTACGCAAATTCGACCGAGAAATAAGAATAACCATTCGAAAAATTGAAAAATTACAAAAATAGATCATTACGCGACAACACTCCGTGCAATTTAACAATATGTCTGAATAAAAACATGCTGCCGAAATACACAATGTATCAGTAGAACTGCTGACTGTCAACGCGATGGTTCTAGGTTCAATCCTCGACTTGGGAGAGGTGCTAGTCTAGCGGCACTGATGAGTTGTGATACAACAAAACAGGACTGTACGTCGATGACTACAAATATTTTAAGCGCTCCCCCCCTTCTTTGGATAGAGCACTGTCGTAAGTAATCTCACTCGCTACTTAATTGGCTGAAAAATGCGACGCTCGCTCTTTGTTTATAAACAAGCAGTTAGAGCACTGTAAAAGTGGTGGACAGATGTTTGTTTAAATAGACATTTGGTGAGACAATTTACGGGCGACGCTCCCGTGGGTCGATCAGTAGAACTGCTGACTATCAACGCGATGGTTCTAGATTCAATCCTCGGCTTGGGAGAGGTGCTAGTCTAGCGGCACTGATGAGTTGTGATACAACGAAACAGGACTGTATGTCGATGACTACAAATACATATATATATATATATATATATATATATATATTTCCTCAAAACCTCTGGCCTTGATGGAGGGGACACTAAAACTTGCTGCTATGGTTTCAAATGATCTGAAATAATAGCAAGTGGAGACTTGATTCCAAATATTTCATATATGTTATATCTCCCCTCTTTTGGAAATAGCGCACGATTATGAATATCTCCCATATCAAATAATCCTTATACACCGTAAATTTACTTTATGTATGAAAACCAAAGTATGAGAAAAATTTGGGAGCAAGTCTTCCCTTGCTGTTATTTTAGATCATTTGTCTCCCCTCCATCAAAGCCAGAGGTTTTGGGGAAATATCAGATATTTTGTAATTCATATGCAAAACTAGGAAAACAAATGACTATGATTGAAATATTTTATGGCTGTAAAAAAAAAAAATGACAATAAATAGGCTCTGGATGATGGATGATCCCCTTAATGGGTGATCTTAAGGGCAAATGTCACATAACACACTACACAATTCAGGTCATTACCTTTCCAACAGCCTTCATTTGTTAAATTTTGATGGTTGAAATTTTATGATAATTGGTAAAAAAGGAACCTATATTTCCAAACCAATAAAATATACTCAAATTTACCTACATTTGTATATATAGTGTCCTGAAGGCCAGCTTCAGTTTTGCTGATTCAGTTGTCTCCCCCGTGCCTCTGTAAGGCCATTAATATATATATATATATATATATATATATATATATATATATATATATATATATATACACACACACATTATATATATATATATATATATATATATATATATATATATGTATATATATATGTATATATATATATATATATATATTTATATGTGGAAATATATATTTTTTTCAATTGCATTTCACTTTTTATTGATACCAATCCTTTTAATTTATGAAGCTCAATGTAATTACAGAGCATATAACAAATAAATGACAAAAGTCTATATTCCGAATTTCATGATGTTGACCATCTTACAATTTATTCCTCTAAGTACGTTGACATGCACAGTTCTTGACAGCACATGTTTTGAAGACAATCAAATTGTAGTCAGCTGGAAAGCAGGCAAAAGGAAGATAGTTCCACAGGCGTGCAGTTCTAAGAAAGAAGCTTTGATCATGGGATCTATGTTTAGGTTTAGGCACAGAAAAAGTGGGGGGAATTATTGATAGTGTTTTCAACTAGACGAGAGGTTCTTGTGAAAGTTTGGCGAGTGGGGACCATAGATTGGAGCTCAGTCGAGCACTTGCCATGAAAATAACAATAAAGTAGAGACAAACTCGCAACACCTCTTCTGTGAGAAAGAGGACGCACCCCTGTCAAATCAAAGAGCCTATTGTTGATTTTATATGTCAGGACTTTCAGCTTGTGTGGTAATAAAATGCTCTTGTGATGTTATGCCGTGTAAATCTCTTGTTTTTTCTTTCGTTGGATTATTTCGATAATCAATTATCAAGGTACATCGAAGATATTCTAAGAACATTCAAAATGGCGTAATGTAAACACATTAAAAGGTATTTACAGCTTCAATTTTCGTATTTTTAATCATGTCAAAACGCACTTTATCTCCTTTGATGGATTGATTGTTGCTATTTCTTTTGATAAGTTAAGGGCAAAATAGATTCACTAATTAGTATAATAATTAAGTGATTGATATTGTCCTACGAAGCAGATACTGTCAAGAACTGTAAATGTCAATTGTCATTCATTATATATATATATATATTATATATATATATATATATATATATATATATATATATATATATATATACATATATATATATATAAAGATATATATATATATATATATAGAGAGAGAGAGAGATATATAGATATATAGATATAGTAAGCTCGATAGGTAAATATCCTGGAGCTAATTTAATATTTAGTAATGTGATTGATAATTTAAAAATAAAATTATAATTAAATTAAAAATCCGTTTCATAAGAAGGAACAACAACAAAATCAATTATTTGTACGATCGTTTCGGAAAACAGTGTTTTTATTGTGGTAGACATCAAGTTACGGACAATAATTATTACATATAGTTTTTTAATAAACAAGGTTTCCTCATCAGCAAATTGTGAAGGTTTTTTTTATTAAATTTAAAAGACACCATAAATAAACCTAGCATGAAAAGTAAGGCAGATGTAGCTTTTAATTTTTCCCCTTTTGAAATCAGGAACTATGGTTAAAGTACTCATATAGATGCTTGCTATAGCTTTTCAGCTTATGGAATGATTGTACAAATAAGTGATTTTGTTGTTGTTCCTTCTTATGAGACGGATTTTTAATTTAATTATAATTTGATTTTTAAATTATCAATCACATTACTATATATATATATATATATATATATATATATATATATATATATATGATCGATTGCAACGTCTTGTCAGACGAGTTCCACTCCTTCAGACACTGAAGTCCATGAGTGCAAATGGCTGAGGGAGTATCTATACAAAGATGATATTACAGAGTCTTAGCTTTGTATGACAGCTAAGTCTCTCTCTCGGTTTAAAATGTTGAGATCCAGCAACAAGCAATAGCAAGATAGCCAGCAACAAATTAAACTGCAGACCAGCTTAATGCGGGTACCGGTCTCCCGCTTTATGTTTTTTTTAAATCAGAGATTTGCTTCTCCTGGAAAGGTTGCCTTTATCTTGCATGAATCAAATATCAGTTTTGGAGTAGCATAAGAGATTCAAGGAAGGCACAGAGTCTGTGAGGGATGATGAGAGATGTAGGAGAAGTAAGGAAGCCAGAACACCAGAACTGATTGGCCAAATAAAGAATTTCATGGATAAGGACCGTCCTGTGTCTATAGAGACAATAAGTGCACAGTTTGATGTCAGTATGAGAACTATACACACAATTATTTGCAAGGAACTGAAGATATGGAAGATTTGCACAAAGTTTGTTCTAAGAGTGCTCCATCCTATTAACTGAGATGGGTATCAAGTCAGTTCTTCACCCTCCCTATAGTCCAGACATTGATCTCTGACTTTTAATCTCTTTCTCTTTCTCTCTCTCTCTCTCTCTCTCTCTCTCTCTCTATATATATATATATATATATATATATATATATATATATATATATATATATATTAGCAGCCTGGCAAAGCCACAGGGGGAGACAACCGAAGCAGCAAAACTGAAACAAGCCTGCAGGACACTATATATATACAAATGCAGGTAATTTGGGGCATATTTTATTGGTTTAAAAATAAAGGTTCTTTTTTACCAATTGTCATAAAATTTTAACCATAGAATAGTATTATAATGTTCAAAAAGCCTGCAAATTTTCATGTAGTTTCATCCCATAGAACCAAAGACATGAATATTTCAATATTCAATTTGGCTACCAGTATAGATATATCCATATATATATATATATATATATATATATATATATATATATATATATATATATATATATATATATATATATATATATAAATATAAATATATATATATATATATATATATATATATATATATATATATATATATAGCATGATATTGGGAAATTTTATAAGTTCTAAATCTCAACGACTTGATCAGAATTTAACAAATGAAGTCTTGTTGGAAAGTTAATGACCTGAACTGTGCAATGTGATATTTGCCCTTAGGGTCAGTCATTAAGGGGATCACGCTTCATCCAGAGCCTATTTTTGGCACATTTTTACAGTCATAAAATGTTTCAATCATAAAATGTTTCAATCATAGTCATTTGTTTCTCTAGTTTATATGAATTACAAAATATCTGATATTTCCCCAAAATCTCTGCCCTTGATGGAGGGGAGACAAAAACTTGCTGCTATGGTTTCAAATGATCTGAAATAATAGCAAGGGGAGACTTGATTCCAAATATTTCTTATATGTTATATCTTCCCCTCTTTGGTTTTCATACATAAAGTAAATTTCACAGTGTATAAAGATTATTTTATACTGGAGATATTCATAATCGTACCCTATTAACAATAAAGGGGAGATATATGACATATGAGAAATATTTGGAATCAAGTTTCCTCTTGCTATTATTTCAGATCATTTGAAACCATAGCAGCAAGTTTTAGTCTCCCCTCCATCAAGACCAGGGGTTTCGAGGAAATATATATATATATATATATATATATATATAGCAATGCTAAAGAACTATTTTCGCATTTCGAATCAACTTGAGCGAAATTTCATGCAAGCTGAAATATTATGCGCAGCTGTTTATATATATATTTTTTACATATCCAACAGTTTTTCACTTCGTTTTTTGGGAATTTCTAACTCCAATAAATTGCGGTTTCACTTAATGCAATAACTAGCAAATTCTAGCATTGCTACAAATATAATTTGCTGATTTCTTTATGTCCTCTGATGAGAAGAATAAAAGAATAGCATTCTTTGAAACTCCACGGAATAAGGACTTTTTTGGAGTATTCAGTCGAACAATAAATTTTGATTGTAAAGTTCAACTTACAGTTTTAATTTTCCTTCTCTTATAATAATGGTATATCTTTTTTTTTTTTAAACAAAATATTGTTATCAGCAGCTTGTGTTCTGTTTGCAGAATGAATTTTCTTCTGTATAAAAACCTGTGCATTTTTTACAGCATAAATTATTAAAGCCTCTTTCTGATTTGCCTGTAATTTCGTTCTGGGGACAATAACCTTCTTGAGCCATGTGATATTGACTTCGTGGATCAAATTTGCAAAGCAGTTCATCACCCAGTCCCTGATTACTAGCATCTGCTGCTGCAATGATTTTCTTTTTCGGATCAAAATGTGCTAACAGTAAGGTTTGCTAACATTTTTTAAAATTTTTTTAAAAGTCTGTTCGCATTCTTCTGACAATATCCACTTTGGACCCCTTTTTTTTTTTTTTATCAAATTCTCTAGCATAATTCACATGTCATATATATTTTGGAATATGTTGGTTGGTTGGTTGGTTGGTTGTTTTTGTTTTACGGCATATCAACCCTTTTCGGGTTATTTAATGCCGAATCCAAAGATTTTGAAGAAAAAATTTTTAATAGAATATATTTGTTGTTTTCAAGTCGGTTTCTATTTAACCTATAGTTGGGATCCTAACAGGTACTACCACTCCGGGTCAGAGTGGACCTGGGGGCAATGGTAATTAAAGGGTGGCTCCACACTCCCCAAAGCCCGCAAGCTAGGGCCTCACCACTGGATATAGTTTAAGGTCATATCCAGGACCCCCATTGAGGGACTTTTACCCTCTGCAGGGGGGCAGTCGGTGTATTCTAATGCTGCATCGACAGGGCCTTTGGAATATGTATGTTATAATAAATTACAAATCACAAGAAATCCTGGAGTTTAGCAACGTTATCAGGTGTGAGTATGTTCTTAATAGCTTCAGGTTTGGTATACCTTAAGTATTTTATCTTTTCACATTTTTCATTACTCACCTTGAACCCGTATTCTTCAATTCTCTGAAACACTGCTCTAATATGTTTTTTTTGTTGCATTTAGATATTTTTGATAAAATTGTGTCCAAGTTTGGTATATTTGCTGATGACAGCACGTTCTATAACAGATATGAGTGTACATATGTTAAATGAAAGCTTTTGTTTCCTTCTATTTATTATTTATTTATTTAATTATTTATTTATTTAATTATTTGATAATTATTTATTTAATTATTTATTTATTTAATTGTTTAATTAATTATTTATTTAATTATTTAATTATTTATTTATTTAATTATTTAATTATTAATTTATTTAATTATTTAATAATTATTTAATTGTTTATTTAATTATTTATTTAATTATTTAATTAATTATTTATTTAATTGTTTAATTAATTATTTATTTAATTGTTTAATTAATTATTTATTTATTTAATTATTTAATTATTAATTTATTTAATTGTTTAATTAATTATTTATTTATTTAATTATTTAATTAATTATTTATTTATTTAATTGTTTATTTATTGATTTAATTATTTAATTATTTATTTATTTAATTATTTATTTATTTAATCATTTAATTAATTATTTATTTATTTATTTAATTATTTAATCAATTATTTATTTAATTATTTATTTATTTAATCATTTAATTAATTATTTATTTATTTATTTAATTATTTAATCAATTATTTATTTATTAAATTGTTTAATTATTTATTTATTTAATTATTTATTTATTTAATTACTTATTCATTTATTTAATTATTTATTTATTTAATTATTTAATTATTTAATTAATTATTTATTTATTTAATTACTTATTTATTTATTTAATTAATTATTTATTTAATTATTTAATTAATTATTTATTTATTTAATTATTTATTTATTTATTTAATTTATTTATTTATATATTTATTTAATTAATCGTTTACTTTTTACTCTTACTGTTCTGTTTGATTCTTTTTACTTTTATGTTTACTACTACTAAGAGTCTGTGTGTTTATCACCATTCTTACATATATGTGTGGTGTATGTATGCTCTTATGCATCTTACGTGCAGTTCACTGTTATATATATGTGTGTGGGTGTGTGTTCTTATCCTTACACCGTTTCTTGCCTTGAAAGTCTCCGAGACGTGTATGGGCCACGTATAATGTGTATTTACCTGGTTGCCTTGGCCAGCGGATGATGCCTTCTTGGATGCTGGTCTCCATCTCGTGGGGGAGTGGTCACTGCAGACAGATGCATCGATAAACAACAAGATGGATTTGAAACTTCAATCTTTTATTTCAAGGCAAGCCTATCATCTCGAACCCTGATTGTCGGAGAGCCAAAATATCCTGTCTGCATTCTCTGCTGCACAAAACCCACTCTCAGCCCATGTGGTCGTCAACCGGAAGCCTACGACCACAATTCCCGTGTTACCCCTAATTTTCGGTGCATGTCACCCCTAATTTCCGGTGCATTCTCTCTAGGTTGATACCTGTCAAACCTAAGCTTTTGTGACCCTGCCAACTTGCTTATGGGAAATGAAAAATAGACTGACATAACTCTATTTCTAAAACTACCTATATAACAATTAAGCTGGGATTCCCAATACTACAGATATATATCCAAGGCAATGACTGAAAACCTACAAAATAACCTTCAGTCTATAGTGGAATGGGGCCGAAAATGGATGGTAACTTTAATGCTACTAAACCTAAGTTTCTTTCTGTTAACAATTACAAAAACCTTAAAACAAATTGCTTCCACAACACTCTGAGAATACATATTCTTCAATTCTCTGAAACACTGCTCTAATATGTTTTTTTTTTTTTGTGTTGCATTTCATTTTCACTTTTAATTAAAATCATCCAAATATACGATTGCATATTCCATACCAGCCAATATTGTGTCCATTATTTGCTGGAATAGACTTGGATCTACCTTCAATCCAAAAGGAAGACGATTTAGTTTAAAAATTATTACTAGTTATTATGAACATTCTTCACTGACTTTAGCCTAAAAACAAGCTTCCGACAAATCCAACTGATTCTTTCTCCTCTGATCTTAAGCACGTGATCGATAAAACGGTGGCTGGTTAATTTTAATGCATCTAAAACCAAACTTCTATCTTTCCATCATCAACACTCTGATCCTCGTTTGGCATCAATTGAAATAAATGGCTCTCATCGTGACGAGGCTTCATGTTTTGACAAGCTTCTGGTTCTGACCTTTACTCCTGATCTGAAATGGAACACGTACATCAAATCCATTGCCAGGTTACTGGAAAATGGTGGGATCATTCTACCATTTCAGTAGATATCTCACTACTGATGCAATTCTCTACCTGTATAAGAGCCAAGTACGTCCAAGGATTGAGTAGTTGCCACATCTGCTAGAAGCAGCTTATCCTACCTTGACAGAGTTTAAAATTGACTTTGTAGCCTAGTAGTGGATGTCCTTTTCTCATCCCTGCAACCTCTTTCTCACAGAAAAGACGTTGCAAGCCTGTCTCTGCTTTATCGTTATTTTCATGGCAAGTGCTCGTCTGAGCTCCAATCTATCGTCCCTCTTGCCAAACTGTCACGAAAAACACTTGTCTAGCTGAAACTACTATCAATAATTTCTTAACCACTCTTTATCTATACCTAAACCTAAACATGGATTCCATGAACAAAACTTATTTCTTAGAACTGCACGGCTGTGGAACTATTTTTTGTTTGTCTGCTTTCCAACTGGCTACAATATGGTTGTCTTCAAGTCCAACATAAACAAATTCTTGATAAGCCATCCCCTTAAGTAATGCAATTTACCAAATTTCCACTACTAACGATTACTACAACATTTTACCATTGACTACTGTACACCCATTAACCATTATCCTCAAGTGGCCTCCGGGCCTTGATAAGTGGTGACTCCTCCCCTCTTATTAAACACACACCAAAAACAATTGAACATAGAATAAATAGTAACTCTTCCAAGGAAGAAACATTCAATAAATACAAAAACATCTACAATAATGCACACAAAAAATAGTAGAAATAAAAATGCCGACATTAAATACAATAGAAACAATATATAGATATAGAAATCGAGGTAGAAAAATAATCTGGTTCACTCCCTCCCCCTTTAATCTAATGGTAAAAAAACACAACTTGGAAATAGGTTTCTACATCTTATAAATAAACACTTTGCACCAGATAGTACATTATATAAAATCTTTAACAAAAACACCTTAAAACGTAGCTATAGCTTTACTGAAAACCTAGAAAGAATCATAAAAAGCACAATAATAAAATATCAAGAAGAAATAATCCAACTGCAGACACTAATAATAATGGTAACAGAAAGGCCTGTAATTGCCAAAGACCGACTGAATGCCCATTAAATAATAATTGCATCACATTTTCGGTGGTATACCAGGCTAATACATGCACTGTAGAAAACTCAGAAATAGAAAAGTTCAAGATAGGCAGTACCTCAATGACCTTTAAAAACAGATTTTATGGTCATACACTATCAATGAGTATGCTACAGACACCTCTCTCGATTCATTGCTGAAATTTAATTGAAGCAGAACACAACACCTTTAGTCTAATGAAGGATACTTAGAAAGGCAAAAACCTGTAGTTCATTAACTTCACCCTGTTATTTATGTTTATCAGAGAAACTTGAAATTATTAAATTTAAGGACCGTGAAAAATGATTAAATTTTAAAGTAGAATTGGTTATAAGCTGCAAGCACTTTAGAGGCTATGCTTTAAGTAAAATGTAAAAAACAAATAGCTATTCCCGTCATAACAATACATAACCCCTCATTCCTAATACCTTAATTAATTAATACATGAACCAAGAAGAAAGTCGAAGAGATACAAAGTGATCTTGGTTCACCGCAAAACTATACTAACTAAAAACCAGTACACCTCTAGTTAATAACTATACTAACTGAAAAACGTCTAAAAATAAGCTAACATAAATAATTTGGCTAAATGAAGGATGGAGCCACCCTCTCGCTAACTCAACACCATTTCAAGCTTATCGTTTAATACTAAACTAAACAGATGAGATCATAATATGCCACTAACTGGACAAAAGTGAGTGCACTTTGCATACTTATTAATAAAATACCCCAAAACGATTAACTAAAATAATCTATGTGGCTAACATACTTATAAATGTAATGTTGACATAGATCTATGAAAAGTATTATCGTAAAGCAGCATTATATATGGGAACCAAACATACAACTGATTCCAAGTAATAACTAAGTACTTTAACTAGATGGTTTATGTGAACGGGATGTCCTACCAATATAAACGCATCTTTCTTTCAGAGTGTAAATCACACCAGATATATTTTTTTATATACAAAATCAATGAACCTTGATTTTCGTTTCAATATCGCTTCCTTTCTTGGTCTGATGAGGTGGGTCGCTCAAATAAATGAATAAAAAATACGTCCAAATAAAAAAATGGGCGACTTTCTAAGAAAACACCGGATCGCCAAGGTAGAGATGGTAACCTTAATATTGTTTAAAAAATCAACAACAAAAACTATGTATATATGAAAGCGCACACGCGCGCGCACACACACACACACATAATGTTAAAAGTCCACGTATACTTCTAGGATAGTGATTTAAAGGTTATGGCAGTTTTTTGAAGCATGAAAACGATGTTACTTATTGTATTTTATATATTATTCTTCATCATTTTTGATATTATATATATATATATATATATATACTATATATATTATTATATATTGTATATGTATTATATATGTATTAATATATATATTATATATTATTGTATATATATTATATATATATATATTAATATATATATTATATATTATTGTATATATATTATATATATCTATTATTATATATATTATATATATATATCATATATATGTGTGTGTGTGTGTGTGTGTGTGTGTGTGTATACTTCAGAACTTATACTTATTGAAATGTATTGTTTGTCTTGCATATAATAAAAATTCTAGATTTGAAATTTAACCATTTCACGTCATGAAATTTAAATTACGATTATATATATATATATATATATATATATATATATATATATATATATATATATGCTTGGTTGATTGCTTGAATCTTGTCTTCAAAGAAAGATCGGGTGATTTTATCTTTTAAAAAGGGGATGACAAGTGAATTTACATATATATATGTCATCCTCATACAGTACTATTTCACTGCTTCACAGCTCATCAGTGAGGCTAGACAAGCAACTGCCTCAAGCCAGGTTGGAAACCTGATCGTCCAAATGACAGTCGAAGCTTCTAACCATTGCGCTATAGAGCTGCTGCTATGCGGGCAGTGAATTAACAATGTTTTGACATTGTCCAAAGTACCTGGGGGGGGGGGTTCAGAGGCTAAAGAATGAGGGTTGAGAATTGTGTTTCGATTCCAGCTGATGGCACCCAAATCATATATGCATTTTTTTAAGTTTGCTATAATAATCGGTAGATAATTTTCTATATAATAAGTACATTATTTGCTATCATATTTAAGTTTATTTTATTATATATATATATATATATATATATATATATATATATATATATATATATATATATATATATATATATATATATATATATCAAAGATGCTTCCGGGATAAATGTTTTCGCATGTGTTATTTCCTTTAAGGGAAATGTCTTTACATATTGTTCTATTGTTAAAGTGTTTTTTTATTCAATAAGTCTGAAGAGAGGCTATTTATATGAAAATATTCAAACCCAATAATGTTTGAATTTGTCCAATTAGTCTTGAAACAATTGTAACTAACAATGAAATATACTTTTGGTTGCTATCAATTCTTTTTTGAAGTCTTGGTTTTATTAATACAGTATATATATATATATATATATATATATATATATATATATATATATATATATATATATATATATATATATATATATATTCATTCCAAATTAATCAATAAGACAGACAATGAAACAATCTAATTGTTTCTGCTAAATTTACCTTTATGCAAATTTACCTTTATGCAAAAATGTGTAAAAAATAACTACGCTTATGCAAGAATTCATCTTTCTCTCTTTTTTTTTTTTTCTTTTTTTCTTCCTTTGAAGATTGTAATGCCGGGTATGGGGCAGCCAAACCAGCTGCCAACATTGCCCCGCTTTTTTATTGAAACCAACCGAGAGCTCTTTTTAGTATCCTCGCTGTTCCCTTAAGTGCAATTGTCTGGATCTCTTTTGCACTTGGTTCACCAGGAATATTAGTTAGGTAGGACTTCAGGTTCTTCTTCATAAGTCCTGTGGCACCTATGATAACTGGTATAAAAGACTCTTAATGATACGTAGTTGCCTTCTCCAAGGACCCATCCTTCTTGACTGAGGCAAATCAAGAATTTGGGAAAATAGTTATTATTTGTATAGCTGCACTGGAGATATATTTCTCATAAAGGCCCATGATATGAATTGGGATGAATCTGTAATTTCTTTTACAAGTTCTCAATGGGGATTCATATCCTCTAGAGGTCTCTGGGCCTTGATAAGTGGTTATGCCTATGTAAAAAAAAAAAATCCACAGAAACCATGACTCTCCAAGAATGCTCTTTGCTGGAATAAGATGGAAAAAAAAAAAAACTCCCTTAAATTAGAGACGAAGGTAACATGTCTGCTCATGTCAAAACTTAACTGAAAACTAATTTTGGCGCGCTTTTTCAAAATGAAACAATGTGCGTCGCACGTGATTTAAAAAAAAAAAAAAAGGCAACTCTAAAGGCAATCCTCAACAGAAGTGTTCAGACGATGCAATTCCAACAAAATATGCCGACAAGTTAAATGCAAAATGTTCATTTCAACTTGCTGGCATATTTCTATTACTTTTGTGCATGCGCAAATTCATTCATAGCTTGAAGTGTTTCAATTTTATATTTTTCTTATCAATCTCATGATAGCTCAAATGGATGGAACGCAGCTGGAGCGCTAAATGTATTGGCTTTTCTTTTAAATCTTCTGAAATCACTACTACTACTACTGCTACTACTACTACTACTACTACTTCTACTACATTCATCATCATCATCATCATCATCATGCAGGTTGCCTGGACCAAATTGACTCTTTCTCTCCACAGGTCTCTATTTTCCATGGCCTTAGGAAGATCTTCAAGTTGTAAGTCAATGTCTTCTGTCAATAATTTTTTGTACGTCGTAACAGGTCTTCCTACTTTAGTGGTTCCGTGTTTTGGATCCACAGTACCACATCCACTGACCTCAATTTTTTTTTTTTCTCTGTAGCAATGCCCGGCATATCGTGTTTTTCTTTCTCTTATTATTGTAGAGATCGTGGGCAACCGACCATACAGACGGCTAATGGTTTTCAATGATTGACTAATGGTTGGGCACTAGATTTCCAGTGGAAAAAAGAATTTTGTTTGTAGTTACTCTCTGTTTCTTTCTTTCTTTGTTTTTTTGTTTTTTTTTTACCGTACAGACGGCCATGTTTTCCAATTTAAGTTTAACACTGTCCGGAGCATTCCAGTGTAAGTTCCATCTAACTTGCTTTCAAGTTTTTTTTTTACTGAGAGTTCATGCTGATGAACCATAAAGCAGCATCGACTCTACTACGGCTCTAAAAAAAAGTTTTTCTTAATCTGTTCCGAGAGGGCAGATTTTTTTTTTTTTTTACATATCAATGCCCGGAGGCCACTCGAGGATAAAAGGTTAATGTGTGTATTGTAGTTATTGGGATAGTAGCGTAGTAATCATTCGTGGTGGAAATTTGGCATGATTAGATTATTTATGAGGACTGTCCAATAAGAACTTGTTTACATTGGACTTGAAGACACCAATATTGTAGTCAGCTGGAAAGCAAACCAGCAGAACAAAGTTCCACATGTGGGCAGTTCTAGGAAAAAGCTTTGTTCATGGAATTTACGTTTAGGTTTAGGCACCGATAGAGTGGGAGAGTTTATTTTTTTTATTTTATTTTTTTTTTAACATAGGCATCACCACTTATCAAGATCAAGAGGCCACTCGAGGATAAGAGGTAAAGAGTGTACAGTAGACAATTGGACAATATAGTAATCGTTAGTAATGGAAATTCGGTAAATTTGTTAACTTATATGGAACGGCTCATCAAAAACTTGTTTATGTTGGACTTGAAGACAACCATATTGTAGTCAGCTGGAAAGCAGGAAAACGGAAGACAATTCCATAGCCGTGCAGTTTTAAGAAAGAAACTTTGTTAATGGAATCTACGTTTAGCTTTAGGCACAGATAAAGAGTGGGGGAAATTAGTGATAGTGTTTTCTACTAGATGGGTGTTTCTTGTGAAAGTTTGGCGAGGGGAGACCACAGATTGGAGCTCAGTCGAGCACTTGCCGTGAAAATAGCTCTATCAAGGCAGGATAAGTCCTTTCTAGCAGCTCCTGCCCAGATGTGGCAGCAGTATTCCATCCTTGGACGTACCTGGCTCTTATATAGATAGAAAATTGCATCAGCAGTGAGATATCTACTGGATCCCACCATTTTTCCATTTTATTGATAGTGATTTTGGCTAGACGAGTGTTTTTGTGAAAGATTTGCGAGAGGGGGACCATAGATTGGAGCTCAGTCGATTTCCATAAAACTTTCATACATTAGGTACAATATTTCCATATAACTTTCGTATATTAGGTACAATATAATATTCAATAGGGAATTCTACAGGAATTAAAATATATTTAAGTGTATTTGACAACCGGGCAACGCTGGGAGCCCCTCCCCCACCCCCCTTCTCGGCTAGTGAATAAATCAAATCTCTGGCAACTTTTTTTCATGTGTTTAAAAACTTCCTTTTTTTTAATTTGTTAATTGTTTTAGTACTTTTATTCCCAATGTTCTTGCTGTACCTTTCTTTCTCTCTCTCTCCCTCTCTCTCTCTCTCTCTCTCCATCTCGTTAATCTCTCTGCTTTCTTTCTTTCTTCTTCCCTTTTCTCTCTAATATGCTTCATCCCAATGTTCTTACTGCACCTTCCCACCCCCACGGAGTTGAATCCCTCCTCCATGACTAACAGCCATTGTGTAACTTTTTTCTTTCTTCTTCTTCTTCTTCTTCTTCTTCTTCTTCTTCTTCTTCTTCTTCTTCTTCTTATTCTTCTTCTTCTTCTTCTTCTTCTTCTTCTTCTTCTTCTTCTTCTTCTTCTTCTTTCTTTCTTTCTTTCATTGTCCCTTTTCTCTCTTTTTCATTCACAAGCTCTCCCTCCCCCTTTTTCCTCTTCACTATATCTTTCTCCTTATTCTTCTCTCTCTCTCTTCTTTTTTTTATTCTCATTGTTTGTCTCTTTCTCTCTCTTTTTCCTCTCGCTTTCTCTATTTCTCTCTCCTCTCTTTTCACTTCTCCTTTTCTCTCTTTCCCTTTCTCTCCCTCGCTTTCTCTCGCCCCTCTTCTCTCTCTCCCTTTCTCCCCTCGCTCTGTCATCAATTCTTTTCATCTTTTGTTAATCAAGAAAAATCTTTGTAAATATTCAGATTTTCTTCAAATTTTTTTTATCTATATAAAAAAAGAGAAACAAAAGAAAAATCGCTTTCCAACTAAAATAAAAAAAATAATAAAATAATTTGTTAAACTCGTTTGATCCCCCGCTTTTTTTTTTAATACTGAACTTTCTTCTTTTTACCCCCCCCCTCCCCACCCCCGCTGTTTTGCCGATTTCAGATATTTCAGGGTAAAGGTGATTCAAAACTTGTGTGCATGTTTTGTCGGAAGAATTGTTGAACTCTGAGCTGAAGGTGACCTTTTGAAACCCCGTGGGAATTCCTCTCCCGTATTTTGACAAAAGCACGTAACATTTATTGAAATGATCCCCTCCCTTCCAATCTGAAACTTTTTTTCAAAATGTTTCTGAAAAATGCCAATCATTTTTTTTACATACATTTTAAAATGTCTAAAAATTCGGGTAAATTTTCAGATTAGGCCCACCTCCACAATTTTCTTTTAAATGACGACTTTTGAAGGTTTTCAACTATGCTGAATACGAACATCGCATCGACATTTTTTGTTTCTTTTTTACACGGTGATCACCACTTATCAAGGCCCGGAAGCCACTCAGGGATAAGGGTTATTGCAAGTACATTACGTTAGTGTGGAGATTTGATGAAGTGTTTACTTAAGAGGGCGGTTCATTAGGAACTTGTTATCGTTGGACTTGAACACATCCAAGTTGTAGTCCGGTGGGAAGCAGGCAGACGGAACAGAGTTCCACAGGCGTGCAGTTCTAAGAAAGAAGCTTTGTTCATGGAATCCGCGTTTTGATTTAGGACCAGATATAGAATGGGGGAAATTTTTCACAGTGGATTCAGCTAGACGGGTGTTTTTCGTGAAAGATTGGCGGGGGGGGCAGAGATTGGAGTTCAGACGAGCACCTTTTTTGCAGAAATAAGTAGTTATCGAGATATAAAAAGTTGTATTATGCATTGCATTCTTTGGCGGCCATCTTTTTTACTATCGTGCACGCGCATTATAAACAAATTTACTCATCTATGACTGACACTGCACGCGTGTAAAAAAGATGGCCGCCAAAGAATACAATGCATAATACAACTTTTTATACCTCGATAATTACTTATTTCTGCAAAATTTCAATGCGATTTTCGTATTCAGCATAGTCGAAAACCTACCCAAGTTGTCATTTAAAAGAAAATTGTGGATGTGAACCTAATCTAAAAAAAATACCAAAATTTGGTTACTTATGGAGAATACAGACCATGTTGAAATAATAAGGATATTATTTAGAAACATATTCTTAATATGAGGAGGGCGTTTTGTAATTATTCTGTACTGTCACCTAAACAAAAGATGTCGTAGGAATTTGTGATATGGTCCCTGATCTTGGTAGAGGCTATTTTGGACGATGATAGCGTCTTTGTGTATAGCCAAGAACTATTCATTCGAGGGGGTGGGTTTTTTTTTCCTCGAGCACCAAAACCATAGACGTTAGACTATTCCTGTAACGATCTGTTCCCTGTTGATCGCGGTGTAATGCTGGTTCTATGCATTTCTAGGCGATCTACCATCTCAGGCTTTGCCTTCTCTCTTTGAGAACGGGTTAGTTTATTGCTAATCGCCTGAGGCAACTCTTCCGGGGAATGCCGATGGGGCTGCACAGACATCTTTTGTAGGGTCAGAGTGCTTTTCCTCTGAAGCATTGACTTTTCAATCCCACTTTCCGACTCTTGTGTCACATTTCTCGTGGTGGGAGAGAAATAAATACTGGCTATAATATATATATATATATATATATATATATATATATATATACATATATATATATATATATATATATATATATATATATATATACACACACAAAATTATTGGAGGAGTTTGGTAGACACTGCATAGGTCAAATCTTTTGAACTTTGACTCCTTGGCAGCCAAATTTTCGGTCAAAAATTGATTAAAAGCTTGCGCTATGTCTGAATTCACTTTAATGTAAAATTTCAAATGTTTAGACCAAAAGTTGGTTGAGTAATTTAGTAGCGACCACAGAGGTCAAATTTTTTTAACACTTTGACCCCAATTTTGACCCCTGAACATTTATTGTTTTGGGCTCAAATCAAATTAAAAGAGTTTGATCCATGTCCAAGAAACATCTAAAATTTCAAGTGTTTAGACCCAAAATTGGTGGAGGAGTTTGGTAGAATTTTCAAAGGTCAAATCGTTGAACTTTGACCCATTGACAGTCATATTTCTGGCTAAAACCGATCAAAAAGATTTTCCCAAATCTCAATACTCCTTATGTCAAGTCTCGAGTCTGTAGACTGAAAATTGACAGAGTAGTTTGGTAGGGAAATGTACACATATAGACATGCACACACAGACACACACACAGAGACAATTTCACTTTATATATATATATAAGTTAAGGTAAAGAGTAAAGTTACATTGAAACTTTGACAAAAATAAAACCAAGTTAACGGATTTTGAAGTGTCGTTGCCAAAATACGTTTCTAGTGTAACAAATAGTTAAAAATGGGGAAGGTCTCCTCAGGAAGATTAGATCATACGGTATCACTGGTAGAATACTTGACATAATTAAATCCTTCTTAGATAAGAGAAAAATCCAGGTTGTCCTCGACGGTCGTACATCTAAACAATATGATATAAATGCGGGAGTGCCCCAGGGATCTATCCTTGGACCTCTGCTGTTCCTGATATTCATAAATGACCTCCCCGACAAAATTGCCTCTGAGATGGGTATATATGCTGATGACACCACACTCTATAGCAGGCACGACAGGAAAACAAATGAACATATATCTAAAGTAATGGCAAAAACACTAGAGGATGACCTCCAATCAGTAGTGGAATGGGGACAAAAATGGATGGTCACGTTCAATGCCGCCAAGACAAAACTGGTTTCATTCAATAATTACAAGAAACCTTCTCTACCACCTATAGCAATGGCCAACGACTCTTTATCTGAAAGTACGTCTCTCAAGCTCCTTGGCCTAACGTTCACAGGAAACATGAGTTGGAACAATTACATTGAGGGCATTGCCAGGGCCGCTGCGAGGAAGGTGGGCTCTCTCTACCATGCTAGAAAACTTCTAACACCCGAAAGTATCCTGTACCTCTATAAGGCCATTATTCGCCCATGTATGGAGTATTGCTGTCATATTTGGACTGGTGCATCGGCTACTAGTCTCTCGCTCCTTGACAGGGTTCAAAAGAGAGTCGCAAATCTGATAGGCCCTAAACTGGCATCTAAGCTTCAACCTCTGTCCCATCGTCGAAACGTTGCATCCCTCTGCCTGTTCTACAAGTATTATAATGGTGAATGCTCTGACGAACTGCAAGCACTTGTGCCCCCATGACATGAACACCCTCGACAGACCCGACAAGCTGCAAAATCCCACCCCCACACTGTAGAGATCCCTAAATGTAAAAGATCTTTCTACTCCAGTAGTTTCTTCCCCAGAACTGCTAGACTTTGGAATTCCATTCCAGGTCACTGCTTCCCCAACTGTACTGACATGCATAAGTTCAAGTGCAACGTGAACCAACATCTCGCTGCCCTAATCCCTACATAGTACCCCAGTAGATGTTTCCCCTGATAGTAGCCCCCTACACCAAAGTTGCAATGTGCCTTGTTTGGGGTGAAAATGTAATAAAAAAAAATAAATAAAATAAAAATAAAGCCTCGTGAATAAAGACAAAGTGACAATAAACAAAAGGGAGGCAAAATATGAAAAAAAAAAGGAAATGAAAGCCAAATCCGAAAATTATATTTATTTAGTCAAGTTTTATTGAAAGAAATAAAATGCTGAATTGCTTTTATTTCCCAAAGCAAAGGCTAACAATTAATTTAATTAACTTAAGTACCAATTGCAAAATGATTTAAAAAAATAGAACATGCAAAAAAAAAAGGGGGGAGGTCTCTAAATTAAAGACTAATTCTAGAATTGATTCTATCGAATGGAACAACAATGTTAAAATTATCGTCCAGACGATAGTAAATAATGACAAATTAAAGCGGGAAAATATGTGTTGTCCTTTTTAAAATAACCATAGAGATAAAAAAGTCTTACTTGATATGTAAAACCATGAAAGAAAAGAGGCATGCGAAAAGGGGTCTTTGAAAATGTTCTTTTTCTTTCAGTATTTTTCTTTAAGAGGCGATCTCTTAATCTTCTAGAACCTTCTGGTTCTCATGTTGTTTTTTTTTCTCTTTTAAAATAAAAATGTCCTGATGAGAAAGGAATTTCGGTAGAACTGTCTTCCAAGATGGTTTCTTTCCTTAAGTTACTTTCCTGGAGAACACTTGTACCGATAATCTGCCTATATTATTGGCTGACAGGCTGGCAAATTTAATTTCTGTGTCTTACAAAAAAAAAAATATCTAAAAAAAACCAACAGTTTTCTTCTGTTAGTCCTTTGAGACTAATAGTTTCCTAGCAGGTAAAGCCTAGTTGCCTTATAACTAACCAGGAATGAAATTGTAACGTAAGTTTAACATAGAAAAAAAAAAAAAAAGGTTTTCAACGGAGTTCGAAGCCTAGCGTCTTCTGGCAATGCCAGCTAACACGAAACCGAGGAAAACGGGCAAAAAAGCCCTTCCCCCCCTCACCACTTCCTGTTCCTGACAGAGCAAGAGGTGACTACTGGAATAGTTGACGATGATGAGAGGCAAAGAATATCAACGCCACCGTCATTCACCCCAGGTCAAGAAGTGTAGGCATTCTACTTAACACAGACAAAAAGGGCGGAACCCCATCCTGCCTCTTCGCATCACTTGATGACTGCAAGGATAAAAAAAAAATTCTCAAAACTTCATTATCGAATCAACAAGAGTTACAGAAAGAGGAATACATTACACCTGTACTCTCCAGATTTAATTTTCATCTGATGTCATCAGAACTAAGTTAGTCATTAAGACTCGCATTACACATCCATAGTATCATTCTTGTATCATTTCTCTCCATGCAACGCATGTCCTCAACCGTCCCTCGCCAGATTTCACTTCCATACATCATCACACCATGTACACTTGCCTGGTAGAATGCCTTGGTCAAGAGTGGTAACTCTCTGCTGCTTAGTCATGGCAGAAATTACCTTAATCATGTTCATTTTAATGCAAAGCCCCCTACAAGAGCTCCTCTAGCACTTCGTTTCTTACACTGAGGAGGAGGATATACAGGGGAGGATTTTAATACCTACTAGACACTATCGTGGAATGTCTAAGATCATTATGTACAGAGGTTTGTTAGAAAAACCTTATATAAGAATATTTCCCCTTGCAAGTATGTAATAGTCACTGTATGAACTTTTTAGTGAGTTATATATTGTTATCTATATAACATTCTGCTTCTTTCTTCTGTAGTTAGTCCGTACGTTATGCTTTGAAAAAGGCCAATTTTTGAAGGACAAACTGCTCAAAAAAAGGCCAAATTAGCAAAATTTGGCTTTAAAAAGGCTAATCTAACAACTTTTGACAAGAATATAAAAGTGCCCTACCTTTGATGTAGCCTCGTTTTCGAGTATTATCATAATAATATATGATCAGTTTTGTAATGGTGTGAAAAGAGAAATTGGGAATTAAAAAAACATTGGTGTTTTTTTTTCATGACTATATCAATCTTTTCAGGGAAAAAGAGTCTTTTCTTTATAAAATGGCCATCAATCTATCAGTATTATCTATATAATACTATATAATATCCTGCTGTGTCCCTCTCTTAGTTGGTCCTTATGTAACACTTTGAAAGAGGCTAAATACAATTTTTGAAGGCCAAATTGCTTAAAAAGAAAAGGCCAAATTCATGAAATTTGGCCCTAAACATGCTAATCTGGCAATACTGGACAAGAATATGAAAGTGACCTTCTTTTGATGTTGCCTCGTTTTTGAATATCATTATAATAATATATGATCACTATTGTAATGATGTAAGAAAGGAACTCATAGTAATTTTGATAGGTAGTAGTTCTTCACTAAAGAAAGAGGTCAGCAAAACGTTATTAAAAAAGGGAACATTCAAAAGAAACAGGGCAGAAAAAGAGCATTGTCCGTAAAGAGGTGCTGGACTGAAGGAGTAAATTAAAGATTGTCTCTAACAATGTGATTTTATTTGTATTGAACTATGTAGCACAATATTACTTTCTGGGTATTTATAAGTACTTATTAATTTATCTTATTTGGGTCAGTTCTATATTTAAAATACATTGGACACTATTTTCATAAAAATGTTAATAAGTTCACATGTGCTGCATCTTAATGACATTTTTGTCCAAAAAAAATTAATAAATAAATTTGGGCTATCCAAAAAAATATCAGAAATATATAGACTTCGTGGCTTGGTGGGAGATGCCCTTTTCTATTCCCTGCAACCTCTCTCCCACAGAAGAGATGTTGCAAGCCTGTCTTTGTTTTGTCGTTGTTTCCATGGCAAGTGCAAAAACAAATTACTGATGAACCGCCCCCTTAAGTAAGACACTTTATCAAATCTCCAATACTAACAATTACTACGATACTATCCCATTGATTACTGTACATGCAATAACCCTTATCCTCGAGTGGCCCCCGGGCCTTGATAAGTGATGACCACCATGTAAAAAAAAAAAATTTAAGTATATTTCTCCTTCTGTGGAATTTCCATGCGTTGTGCTAATCATTATTATAAAACTTACAGCTTTAACATATAGTTAACGTAAATTGGTATTCGTTTAGTATTCATTTAGTATTCAATTAGTATTCATTTAGTATTCAAAGGCCATATAAGGTCGCATCGCTATGCTTACTGGCTCATATGAGGAACAGTACACGTTTTCTGAGGGATGTTGTCTCAAGCAACAGTACAAAAATTAGATCAATTTTTGTGCTGGAATCCGATAAGACCAATATACCAAAAGAAAAATATAGCATATTAAACTAACACACTTGGGAGAAGGAAATTAATGTTTACTAACTCAACGCTTGAGGGATAAAAGTGAGTCTTTAATTGAACATTTGAATATATATGTATCTTATATAGAGATCCGTAATGACACTAAGCTGGATACTCCACCAGACTAGACGAATTCTTGTCCTGGAATCCGGCATGATTAAGAGACTATAAGAAAGAAATACTATAATACACTTAATTGGTCGATTAGGGAGATTTTTTTTTTAATTACATTTTCACCCCAAACAAGGCACATTGCCACTTTGATGTAAGGGGCTACTATCAGGGACATAAGCTACAGAGGTACTATGTGGGGAGTTGGGCAGCAAGATGTCGGTTCACGTTACACTTGAACTTCTGCAGTTGGGGAAGCAGGAACCCAGGAGGGAATTCCAAAGTCTAGCGGTTGTGGGGAAGAAACTACTGGAGTAGAAGGCTCTCTTACATCTAGGGATCTCAACTGTGAAGGGGTGGGATTTAGCTGCTTGTCAGGTTTGTCGGGGTATTTATGTCGAGGGGGTACAAGTGTTTGCAGTTCGTCGGAACATTCACCGTTAAAGTACTTGTAGAACAGGCAGAGGGATGCTACATTTCATCGATGGGACAGAGGCTGAAGCTTAGATGACAGTTCAGGACCTATCAGGTTGGCGACTCTTTTTCGAACCTTGTCTAAGAGCGAGAGACTAGTAGCAGATGCACCGGCCCAAATATGACAACAATACTCCATACATGGGCGAGTGGTGGTCTTATAGAGGTATAGGATACTTTCGGGCGTTAGTAGCTTTCTAGCACGGTAGAGAGAACCTACCTTTTTTGCAGCGGTCCTGATGAAAATGAATTTTATTCACTTCTTTATGAGTCAACAAAGATGACAAGGTGAAGCTTAGCTATGACGCCTTCAATAAGTTCCCAGACTCTTTTTAGAAAAGCATTTAAAATTGTCGTAGACTCTTGAAAGTTCAGTATATTATTGCTCTACATCTTATGAGATGACTGACCAACTTTTATGATTTCAGGTTCAAATGAACAGCTACAACAGGAATTGGAATACACCCTACTAAATCCTGATTGTCACTTTTGGAATGGCCCTCGTTTGACAAAGCACGCTCCAAGCGCTCATGCACAGCTATCGTTCATCACTGGCAAAATGCATTGATAATGATAGTGACTATGTAGAAGAATGAATTTTGAGATACAAAAGGTTGCTCGTTTTAATAGTATTACTCCCGTCTTCATAGCTCTTCAACTTGAGTTTAAAAAGATAGAAGGCTTTACTTTTGGAACGACTCTCATAGTATTACACAACATAATACAAATATACATAGCACATGCGATTCAACTTGAATGCCTACTAAAAGGAACTTGAATACCTACAAGACACTCTCCTTGTGTGACTAAGGTCTCTCTGTGCAGAGATTTGACTGGACAACCTGGTATGAAGAAACTTCCCCCTTACAGGCCAACCCTGACCAAATATTTAGCATACTATATTATTCATAGCATAAATAAGTTTCTCCGGATATGACTACCCCCACACTAGTTTATACAAGGAATGGTGAACCTTCTAGAATGTACAGGATGGAATGATAAACGTGTTGCCCTAAATAAAACAACAGACAGCCTTATTTTAAAACCTTTATTGAAAAAATCAATTCAGGTAACTTTATTATGTAATAGAGCTGACATCTATTCAATGTAACCGCCTTCAGCCACGAACACAGTCTCGATATGGGTCCAGAACTGGGAACATGACTTTTCCACAAGTGCCGACAGGAGCTTGGCAAATACTTGGCAGATGGCGGCGATCAGGCTAGCTTTGCTGTTGTGGGTTGGTGGTGTTCTCAACGTATAACCAAACAAAATAGTCCAGCGGGTTCAGGTCAAGGGAGTAGGGGGCTAGTAAGAGAAGGCTACAAAGTAATAGCATTTCTAAAGCCAAGCCTGGGTATCCTTGGACTTGTGGGCCGGTGCCGAGTCTTGCTGCCACACCTAGAGTCTGCCAGTGGCCACCTGATTGCACCAGGTGATTAGCACACTCTTCAGCATATCTAGGTACACTTTGGTGTTGACTTTCAAGCTGACTTCGAAAGTGTGAGGTGGCACGATGTGGCCCTCACTTGAAACCACACTAAAGACCATAACTGTGGCCGGAAACTTTGTTTTCATCACCCTGGGCAATCCAGCAATGTATTTTAAGGGTGCTGGCAATGGTCTTGTTGTCATAACTTGGATTAGTAGAGAGCATGAGTTGTACAGTGGCGCATCTCCGATCTCGCTCTTTGAACATTGAGTCACTTTCAGACACGATAGAAGGCTTCTATCGCTCTTAAGATTTGTACACAACTGGCCAACTAGTAGATGGTCTGTAACAAAAAAGAAAAACGGTTTCAAACGGAAATGGAATTATGTCATCTTTTCTAGGGCGACAATTTTATCGTTCCACCCTGCATTCTTGCACAAAACACTTCAATAATGCTTCAGTGAAATTTCTGAAAATTTAAGAAAAAAAAAAAAAAACCCTAAATCCTTGCTATTAAAACAGTTCATTGAGTCTTTTTTTTTTTTTTTTTTTTTTTTTTTTACCCTTTCAACAAATTAAAACGTTGCCTTTAAATATGTAGAAGAATACGTTGGAATTCTTTTATTTTTACAAATAAAAAAAATGAATAAATAAGGAAAGGAATTTCTGCCGGAAAAAGTATAAAATGGAAATATTGAGCAAACTATATACTAAGACATTTTTGCGTATGAATTTATTATATTGTTCTATTGAATCTATATATCTATAAAAGTGAACGTGTCTGTGGGTCTGTGTGTGTGTGTGTGTGTGTGTGTGTGTGTGTGTGTGTGTACATTTCCCTACGCAATATCTCTGTCAATTTTAAGTCTACAGACTCGAATTTTGACATACAGGGTACTGAGATTTGGGAAAATCTTTGTGATGGGTTTTTGGCCAGAAATTTTGCTGTTAAGGGGTCAAAGTTCAACGATTTGACCTCTGAGAACTCTACCAAACTCCTCCGCCAATTTTGGGTCTAAACACTTGAATTTTTAGATATAGATTCCTTGGACATGGATCTAAGTTAATAACTCGATTTGAGCCCAAAAGCATAAATTTTAAGGGGTCATAATAGGGGTCAAAGTTAAAAAAATTGACCGCTTTTTTTTTTTTTGCTCAACATCCACCTCCAAACACCCGGGCAATGCCGGGCTGAAATGCTATTATTACGAGGAATAATTTGCTCGGTAGACTAATTCGCAAAAATAAATGAAAAAAAAACAAAAAAATAATAATGATAATGTCGTTCATCAAATTCCGTCTATGTTGGTTTACAATACCAGGTCAGCTGATATTTGGTTTTGACGATAAATGTCCTGGAAAAGTCACTTCTGATTAATGTTTAATTTTAAAATATGCAATTGAAGAAATGATTTGCGGCAATTTTAAATGGTACCTTTTCTTTTATTGTAAATTAAACTCATTTATAAGAAAAAATAAAAATAAAAAGGGGGTTGGTATACCCGGGCTTGAACATGGGACTATTTGATCTGTAGCCAAATACTCTACCACTAAGCTATATCTCGAGATGATAATAGTTCTGCTTTTTATTAAGAAGAAATGATTTCCTGAGAATTGAATCTCTGTTGATTTGCTGAAAATTATCTTCCTTGGCCGGTGCAACGTTAAATATTCCCTCGTAAATTTTCTTTTTTTTTTATCTATAAGCTATTTTTAAGACCAGATTTTTTCAATTGTTCAATACTTATCGGGTGAATTTCTGTAGAAAACATATCTAAGAACACTGCCAAATTTGCAAAAGATAGATTCAGTCGTTTCGAAACCTATAAGGAACTCACTCACTCGCTCGCACGCACGCACGCACACACACACACACACACACACACACAGACTTTCATATAATAGTAGATTTATGGCTACCAAATAGAGAGAGAGAGAGAGAGAGAGAAAGAGAGAGAGAAAGAAAGAAAGACAGAAAGAGAGAGAAGGGGTTGGGGGTAGGGGTGGGGTGATAGGTAAATGAATATGTATAAAATGGCTTCTGTAATATATATAATAATAAGTATATAAGAACGAAGCATCTTTAAGTCCACTCGGGAGGAACGCGTGACTTTCTTGAAGCTGCGCTACTTTCAAACATACTCACTAAACAAACAACGCGCTTGCGCGCACATACACACACACACACACACACGTGTGTGTCAACGCACGCAGGCACACATAAACATGTCAACGTGCATGCAAATCACACGCGCACGCACACGCGCGCGCCCTCCTAGCCCCACTTATTTAACAACTACTGTAAAAACCGTTTCAACCTCTCTACTTCTTTTCCTATTCGCCTTTTATTTCCCTCTCTCTTTCCTATATAATTCCCATCTCTCTTCGTCTCTTTCCTATTGTCTCCCTCTCTTTCTCTCTTTCCTTATTTATGCGCTACCACCCGTTCTCCCTCCCCCTCTCACACCGCCATGCTTTCTCATCTAGCTTATATTTGCCTGATTTTTTCTTTCTTTTTTACTTCGTTCTTTTCGTCTTTTCTCGTACACCCATTCTTGTTTTTTTTTATCCCTCTCGTTTCCCACCTCCTTTTGCTCACGAGGATGCAGCGCGAAAAATTCCGTGTAGTTTAATTGCCGTTTTCAAAACTTATATATATATATATATTATATATAACCTCAAATGTATTCACTTAATTCATTAGAAATAGTTTCAATAGACATAATAAAAATTATCCGTCCATATCGTCAGATGATTCAAGTTGAAATAAAACTAATAAGGAAATATGGTTTTTAGTGATTACATTTGGATATTAAAAACGAAGAGAAAGGAAGGAAGAGAAAGGGTAGAAAGGAAAAGGAGGAAAAAGAAAACAAAACGGGTGAAAGAAAAGAGGGGGAAAGAAAGGAGAGGGAAAAAGCAATAATAAAAATAAATTAAATTAGAAATTTGTAAAATTATGAAGAGAAGACAAAGTAAGAGAGGGGAAAGAAGAAGAGAAAAGAAAGAAGGGAAATGGATAATTGAGTGTGTCAAAAACGTTTGTTGGATTCTGGATAATGACATGCAACTCTCACAAAGCCGAAACAGAGTTAGAAAGTCAGCAATCGCCTACGACGACGACAGTGGTGGTGGTGGTGGGGGGTATGCAGAAAGAGCTAAGATGCGTCCAGTTCATGTGAGTAAACATATGCGTCTAATAAAGCTTATATAAACTCTCTGAGTAGGAAATCAGTTATAGATTCTGTTGAGTAGATTTTAGAATTGAAGTCGAGTTTAGGAAAGAAAGGGAAATAAATAAAAATCTAAAAAAAAAAAAATAAATGGGTTGTTTTGAAAATATTAATAA
>NC_136509.1:90171263-90213763 GCF_053919585.1 Euprymna scolopes
TATATATATGCATATATATACATACATATATATATGCATATTATACGAATATATACACATACATATATATATACATACATATATATATATGCATATATATACATACATATATATACGCACATATATACATACATATATATACGCACATATATATACGCATATATATACATACATATATATACGCACATATATATACGCATATATATACATACATATATATACGCACATATATATACGCATGTATATACATACATATATATACATATATATATGCATATACACATACAATACACACTCGTTAAAGGTATTCTAGAGGGAAGACTAATCTACTCAAGTTTTTTTTACACTACCTTTTTCCCTCCTTCTTCTGTTTTTCGGTTCCTTTCGTTTATACATACATATATATATGCATATTATACGAATATATATACATACATATATATATATATATACATATATATACGCACATATACATACGCATATATACACATACATATATATACGCATATATATATATATGTATATATATATATATATATATATATATATATATATATATATATAAATGAAATGCAATTAGCAAAATTTTAAATGAAATGCAATTAGCAAAATTTTAAATGAAATGCAATTAGCAAAATTTTCAGCTATGAATAAATAAATATTTTTGCTTTTCAGCACATATATTGAAAATGTTATTTAAAAGTTATTTAGATGGTGCTTAAGAGTCACAGAAAAAGGATATCATACAATCTGGGCAGTAATACCCCGGAAACTATTGAATACATTCTGATATAGGAGTGTCCAGGTTGTATGATATCCTTTTTCCATGACTTTTAAGCACCATCTTTTACGTTGGACTTGAAGATGGCTATATTGTAGTCAGCTGGAAAGCAAGCAAACGGAAAAGAATTCCACAAGTGTGCAATTCTAAGAAAGAAGCTTTGTTCATGGAATCTACATTTAGGTTTAAGCACAGATAAAGAGTGGGGGAAATTATTGATAGTGGTTTCAGCTAGACGAGTGTTTCTCGTGAAAGTTTGGCAGCTAACGATTTCACTTACCACACTACCACAGTGCTCAGCCCACAAAAGGTGTGTGACTTGAGGTGGGTGGGGATATGTAGTCATCAGCTGCAGACAGCTCTCTTTAGTCATCAGTGTAGCATGACAAGTACTTTCTTTATGACTTTACTAGAGAAGACTGGGTGATTGGGGGGGGGGGTAAGGAGATGGGGAGGTGAGAAGGGCGTGACATGGCTGCAAAATCCTGCAAGTTGTACTGACACTGGTGTCAGCGTGCGATCCTGAGAAATCATACACACACGCACACACAAAGTAGACGAGTGTGTGTACATATATATATATATATATATATATATTTATATATATATATATATATATATATATAGAGAGAGAGAGAGAGAGAGAGAGAGAGAGAATGAGAGAGAGAGAGTGAGTGTTTGTGTGTGTGCATGAGAGTGTGTGTGTACATAAGAAAGAGTGCATGTGCATTATGAGCATGAGAGAGAGAGAGAGAGAGAGAGAGATAGAGAGAGATAGAGAGAGAGAGAGAGAGAGAATGAGAGAGAGAGAGAGAGAGAGAGAGAGAGAGAGAGATTCAACGTCTCTATTAACTGCGCCATGGGCCCCGAAGGGGCGATCAAGGTTGGATTCTTTTGATCTAATAAATCCACGTTTATTTATTATCTGATCTTCCATAGTCGGGTCCCGTGGCGCAAGTGATAGAGACGTTGAATCTCTACAGTTCTAGATGAACATTGTCTGAAGATAGCGGTTTCAATCCCACCCAAAGCGTGTCAGAGGTTTACTTGGCCAAAATGTGGTGAGATGACAACAATTACGGATGGCAGTGATGGCTAAGAATGCAGTTAGGAGATTCGAGGTTCCTATCCGTCGCGATTACCACCTGACGAAGGCCAGAGGAATAGTTGGCCGAAACGTTGTGAATAAACAAACCAATAAAAAATGAAAAAACAACAACTAATAAAGATGAGACTAATAGTCCGAAATAAAAATAAATTAATATATATAATACTCATCTCAAAAATGAATTCCAATTAAGGAATAATATATATACCAATTGATACGGACCCGACTATCAAAGATCAGATAATAAATAAAAGTGGATTTATAAGATCAAAAGAATCCAACCTTGATCGCCCTTCGGGGCCCGTGGCGCAGTTGATAGAGACGTTGAATCTCTACAGTTCCAGATGAACATTGTCTGAAGATAGCGGTTTCAATCAGAATAATAGTCCGAAATAAAAATAAATTAATATATATAATGCTCATCTTAAAAATGAATTCCAATTAAGGAATAATATATTTCTTAAAGGGGTTGACATAATTATTTACTATAGTAATTATTAAATACCTACAGACACTAGTGTTTGATTCTTTCGGAAATCATCGGTGCAGCATTAGGACTATTAATTGGAATCGGGAATTGGAAAAATTGGAGCTTTTTGGGGAATCAGTATCGGAAAAACTTGTGCCTATTTTCTGGTGCCAAATACGATTCCTTTAATTCTCTATGTTATTTGATTTTGTTTAGACCAAAATCTTTGTTAGAAATTATTTGGAAGGTTATTTCTAACTTGTACAGTAAAGGCAAAAACACTTTTGTTTAAGAACAGTCATCTTTTTTGGATAAAGGTCGTAACAAACCAAACAAAGGTAATTATTGCATTCAATCAAATATTTTTTAAAATTCAAAATACAACAAAGAGATACTTAGTCGATTTCTTGTGTGATTTCCAAAAAACGGTTGTTCTGGAAATTGTTTTCCTTGTTTTAAGAAAGTTAGTTTAGCAGAGGTGAGGTAGGTGCTCATTCCTTATTTTTTTTTTTTTTTAAATTTTTGTTGTTGTTGTTATAAATTAAAATTAACTTCCTCCTACATTTGAGAGTTACTTCTGTTGAAATTTCGGCGCTTGAACAGTTTAATGAAGACATTAAAAAAATGAAAATATCGAAGAAAAAAAAAAGGTTAAATTGTACGTATCCGTTTTGAACTGAAGATCTCAAAAAAAAAAAATCACTTAATTTGATCGAGTAGTTTTTCTTTTACAGCAAAAAAAACAAAAAAAACACGTTTTAATGAGAGCGCAATGAAGGTAGCCATCTTTGCATTTTTTGAACACGCCACGGGGAGATAACTCAGTTTAAATACTAGCTTTTCTTCCTACAAATCGAAACATGACTACCTTTTGCTCGGTAGCTTAACAAATTGTTTTTTTACTTGATCAAATTAAGTGAATTTTTTTTTTTTTGAGAACTTCGTTCCATAACGGATACATACAATATAACCTTTTTTCGATATTTTCATTTTTTAATGTCTTGATTAAACTGTAAAGATACCGAAATCACTTTTTGTGAGTTTTTATACAGAGCCTCTCCTCTTAAGTAAAATGTGCAAAAAGCCACATAAATTATAATAAACTCACTTATGCAGATTGACAAGCATCTTATTCGGAATATTTCCAACATCTCCGCTGGGAGTAATGTTAAAATAAGAAAAATTTATTGATTTTAAAACAATCAGTAGTAAAACTAAAATCTATAGATCACCGCTACACAAGTGGTTTTTTTTTACGCACATTTAACATGATTTTTTTTTTTTTTACGCACATTTAACATGATTTTTTTTTTTACGGTTATCGGGTGGGGTGAGGGATGATAACTTTATAGTTAAATATTTAAATATTTACAAAGAATCGGAATCGGTAATTGTATTGGAATCAGGAAAAATATTGGAATCGTCCCATCACTAACAGGCTGCCCGGCACTGCCCAGTCGTAAAATACACTTAAATATGATATTTGGATTAATGCAGATTTCGTATTTATTATTATATTATATTGGACCCAATATATAGTAATGATTTTAAAAGTGTTTTAAAAAATGACTTGCACGCCACCACCGAGAATTGAAACCAAAACGTTTAGTTTATGATTTACTGTTCCCTTACATTAATGCCTGAGCTATGAAGAGATGTTGGCTGCAAGGCTAAAAATTAAAACATTAACCAATAGCTACTACGTTATGCATTCGTAATGCCGTCGTTCGACCTTCATCTGGCAAATTCCATTTTTTTTTAATTTTCCCAAATCTCAGTACTCGGTATATAAAATTTCGAGTCTGTAGACTGAAAATTGACAGAGTTATTGCGAAGGAAAATGTACACAGACACACAGACAGACAGACAGACAGACAGACACGTCAACTTTTATAAATATATAGATTGATAAACTAGCATGGGTGGCCGGCGTTGCCTGGGTGTTTGGAGGTGTATGCTGAGCAAACAAAAAAAAAACAAAAAAAAAACGGTCAATTTTTTTATATTTTACCTCTATTATGAACCCTTAACATTTATTGTTTGGGGCTCAAATCAAGTTATTAAGTTAGATCCATGTCCAAGGAACCAATATCTAAAATTTCAAGTGTTTAGACCCAAAATTGTGGGAGGAGTTTGGTAGAGTTCTCAAGGGTCAAATCGTTGAACTTTGACCCCTTAACAGCCAAATTTCTGGCCTAAAACCGATCACATAGATTTTCCCAAATCTCAGTACCCTGTATATCAAATTTCGAGTCTGTAGACTAAAAATTGACAGAGTTATTACTTAGGGAAATGTACACACACAGACGCACAGACACGTTCACTTTTATAGATATACTAGCATGGGTGGCCGGCGTTTCCCGGGTGTTTGGAGGTGTATGCTGAGCAAAAAAAAAAAAAAAAAAAAGTCAATTTTTCTAAATTTTACCACTATTATGACCCCTTAACATTTATTGTTTTGGGCTCAAATCAAGTTATTAAGTTAGATCCATGTCCAAGGAACCTATATCTGAAATTTCAAGTGTTTAGACCCAAAATTGTCGGAGGAGTTTGGTAGAGTTCTCAAAGGTCAAATCGTTGAACTTTGACCCCTTAACAGCCAATTTTTTGGCCGAAAACGGATCACAAAGATTTTTCCAAATCTCCATATCCTGTATATCAAATTTCGAGTCTGTAGACTAAAAATTGACAGAGTTATTGTGTAGGGAAATGTACACAGACACGTTCACTTTCACATATATATATATATATATATATATATATATATATATATATATATATATATATATATATACTAGCAGTTCCCGGCGGCTTTGCTCGGGCCCTATGTACTGTTCATAAGGTTATGTGCATATGTATATATTAAAAAGTGTGAATATGTAAAGTAATGCCTTTCTGTATAATAGTCTTCCTTAACTACTATAGAGAAAAGACAAACAGACATTTTTACTTTTATAGATATAGATAGATAGATAGAAAGATAGATAGATAGATGCCCCCTTTCTTGGATTAAGGTTGAAAATTCTTTTACAAAACTGGGAGTGTAGATAATGTAGATAATTATGAGTTGATAAGGATTTATTGATTTGTAGAAAGGCCTTCCACTTAAGTTTCTTCCCTAGGATTACTAGACTTTGGGTTTTTTTTTTTTAAATCAATTTTCACCCCAAACAAGGCACAGTGCCACTTTGAAGTAGGGGGCTACTATCGGGGACATAATTTGCAGGGGCATTATGAAGGGAGTTGAGTAGCAAGATGTTTGTTCACATTACACTTGAACTTCTGCATGTCAGTACAGTTGAGAAGAGAGTTCCAAAGACTTGCAGTTCTGGGGAAGAAATTATTTGAGTAAAAGGCTTTCTTACACCGAGGGATCTCTACTGTAAAGGGGTGGGACTTAGTTGCTTGTCAGGTTTGTTGGCGGGTAGTCACGCCGAGGAGGTACAAGTGCTTGTAGTTCGTCAGAGCATTCATCATTCAAGTATTTGTAGAACAGGCAGAGGGATGCAACATTTCGTCGATGGGACAGAGCCTAGATGACAATTCAGGACCTATCAGGTTGGCGACTCTCTTTTGAACTCTGTCCAGGAGTGAGAAACAAGCAGCAGATGCACTAGCCCAAATGTGACAACAGTACTCCATACATGGGTGAATGGTGGCCTTATAGAGGTACAGGATACTTTCAGGCGTGAGTAATTTTCTAGCCTCCCTTACCACTTCCCTAACTGTACTAACCAGAAGAAGTTTAAATGTAATGTGAACAAACATCCAGCTGCTCAACTACCCTCAGTTCTTTGCTAAACACGATCCCAAATAGTAGCCTCTTACGCTCCAAGTGGCAATATGCCTTGTTTGGGATGAAAAAGAGTAAAATAAAAAAATATTTTATCCATATTTTACTTATCAAGGCAAGATAAGTTACTCTTCTACCTATCTTCCGGTGCTTCTATATTTTAATATAAAAAAAAAAAATTTCAAGTTAAACAAATGGTATTTTTGTAATTGTCATTTCGCAAATAGTACCATATCCAAAATTACAGAAAATCAACCATCTCAAGAAAAATAACCTTCTTAGTGACACTCAATATGGTTTCCGTTCTGCTAGATCTACAGCAGATGTGCTTACAGTTATATCTCATAGGATTAGCAAATCTCTCGACGGAGGCAACCTTTCTAGGGCAATTGCTCTTGACATATCTAAGGCCTTTGATAGGGTATGGCATAAAGGTTTACTTCACAAGATCTCTAGCTATGGTATAGCTAGAAATGTCTTCTCAATTATTAAATCATTTCTTTCTGATAGGTTCATAAGAGTAGTAGTTGAGGGGCAAAAATCAGAAGCTCACAGTATTAATGCCGGTGTCCCTCAGGGGTCCATCCTGGGCCCAACTCTTTTCCTGACATCATTTGTAGACATTTATGCTGATGACACTACCATTTATGGTAGCACATCTAAGACAGTAAACGACCAAGTTCTCTCTGATTCTCTGTACAATATGGTTGTCGTCAAGTCTAACGTAAATAAGTTCTTGATGAGCCGTTCCATATGAGTTAACAAATTTACCGAATTTTCATTACTAATGATTACTATATTTTCCAATTTCTACTGTACACTCTTTAACCCTTATCCTTGGTGGCCTCTTGGCCTTGATAATGTGGTGATGCCTGTGTAAAAAAAACAAAAAAACAATAGGTTAGGAAAATAATTATTCATGAAAAACTGTTTGCAATAAAGTTTAGATGAGGATAAAATTTGTCCGACATTTTGAGTTTTTTTTGTTTTTTTTGTTTTTTTTTACATGGAAGTCACCACTTATCAAGGCCCGGAGGACACTCGGGGATAAGGGTTATTGCGTGTACAGTAATCAATGGGATAATATCGTAGTAATCGTTAGTAATGGAGATTTGATAAAGTGTCTTACTTAAGGGAGCGGTTTATCAGGAACTTGTTTATATTGGACTTGAAGACATCCAAGTTGTAGTCAGGTGGGAAACAGCAAACGGAAGAGAGTTCCACAGGCGTGCAGTTCTAAGAAAGAAGCTTTGTTCATGGAGTTAGTTACGTTTATTACGTGACGTATGCAACAGAACTTAATTATCTCCTCTTTTTTTTTAGAAAGCGTAACAGTTATTTTGCTTAATTTCACAATTTTCATTTTGCATTAATAATCATTTTTTTTTACCTTATTGTTTTTCGTAATTTTTGGATATATTAGTATTTGCGCCGTGACAATTACGTAGATATCATTTGTTTCACTTGGAATTCAATTTTTTCTCTCGTTATTATAATATAGAAGCGCCGATCTTCCTTCCGCCCTCCCTCCCCCTCTTTCTCCTTCTTCCTTAGTAACCCCCCTCCAAAAAAAAAAAAACACAAGAAACACACGAAAACACAAAACCAAAAAAAAAAAAAATATATACACAAAAAACACACAAAAATATACACAAAAACAAAAATAAACCACACACACACACACACACACACACACACACACACACACACACACAAAATACATCATTTGAAGTGTGGTTTTACCCGATTCTGTTCATATTTAAATAAAATACTTGAAATCCATCAATCCTGAACAATCATTTTGTTTAGTTCCTTTGTACAATAGTGGCGCGTTTGAAAAGTAATGCAGGATTTTCTAGAATAGCCAACAAAAAAAAAAAAAAAAAAAAAAAAAACGAGCTGAAAAAATAAAAACCAAATATACAATAAATAAATGTTACCAAAGGCAAGATAAGTTACTCTTCTACCTATCTGGGTGCGTTTTTTTTTGTGTGTGTTTTAACTTATTTTAAGGTGATTTTTGTTTTGTTTTCTACTTAAAAATAACGGTAATGTAAAACTGTTGAGTTGGACTGAAGAACAAAATGGTTGCTTTTTTTTTTTTTTTTTTTTCAAGGTGGTCACCACTTATCAAGGCCCGGAAGCCACTCAAGGATAAGGGTTATTGTAAGTACAGTACGTTAGTGTGAAGATTTAATAAAGTGTCTACCCAAGGGGGCGGTTCATCAGGAACTTGTTTATGTTGAACTTGAAGACATCCAGGTTGTAGTCAGGTGGGAAGCAGGCGGACGGAACAGAGTTCCGCAGGCGTGTAGTTCTAAGAAAGAAGCTTTGTTCATGGAATCTACATTTTGATTTAGGCATAGATAAAGAGTGGGGAAAGTTTCTGACAGTGGATTCAGCTAGACGGGTGCTTTTCGTAAAATTGGCGAGGGGGGGGAGACCAGAGATTGGAATTCAGACGAGCACCTGCCATAGAAATAACGATAAAACAAAGATAGGTTTGCAACGTCTCTTCTGTGGGAGAGAGGTTGCAGGAAAGAGAAAAAGGCATCCCCCACTAAACCACAAAGTCTATTTTGTACTTTGTCAAGGCAGGATAGGCTGTTTTTAGCAGCTCCTGCCCAGATGTGGCAGCAGTATTCCATCCTTGGACGTACTTGGCTTTTATATAGGTAGATAATTGCATCAGTAGTGAGATATCTTCTGGAGCGGTAGAAGGATCCCACCATCTTTCCAGCAACCTTGGCAACAGACTTGATGTACGTGTTCCATTTCAGATCAGAAGTGAAGGTCAAGCCCAGAAGCTTGTCAAAACATGGGGCTTCTCCTAGACGAGAGCCATCCGTTTCAATTGATCCCAGATGGCGATCAGAGCGTTGATAGGAGTTTGGTTTTAGATGCATTAAAGGTAACTAGCCAAGTCTTCCCCCACTGAACCACGCGCTCGAGATCAGAGGAGAGAGAATCAGAGAGAACTTTGTCATTTACAGCCTTTGATGTGTTGCCGTAGATGGTCGTGTCATCAGCATAGATGTCAACGAATGATTTGAGTATGTGTTTAGGAGATCTTTGATGTAGATCAGGAAGAGAGTTGGGCACAGGATGGACCCTTGAGGGACTCCAGCATGAATACTGCAGGCCTCTGATTTTTGTCCATCAACCACTACTCTTATGAGCCTATCAGAGAGAAATGATTTAATGATAGAGAGAATAGTTCCAGTTATACCGTAGCTGGAAATCTTGTGAAGTAGGCCTTTATGCCATACCTTGTCGAAGGACTTTGATATGTTAAGAGCAATTGCCCTAGAAAGGAAGCCTTTGTCAAGAGATTCATTAATCCTATGAGATATAACCGTTAGCACATCTACAGTAGATCTTGCAGAACGGAAACCATATTGTGTGTCACTAAGAAGGTTATTTCTGCAGAGGTGGTTGACTATTTCTCTATTTAATATGGATTCCAGCAACTTACTCATGACACACAGGAGACTTATTGGTCTGTACTGAGAGGGAGATGACTTATCACCTGAATTCTTAAATACAGGGCATGCTGATGAGGTTTTCCAGCACTTCTCCTTATGGCAATGCTTAAACAGTTTCGTAAGTATGCGAGCAAGTTCTGCTTCATTAAAGCCAGAGCCGAGCCTTGATAATCACTCAAAAATCAAAAATGAAATAAAACACTGGTAGAATTTTATATTTTCACATGATTTGGCGACATATTATTTGATATGTTTGTATCAGTATTTTAATTTACGATTTTTGAGTGATTATCAAGGCTCAACTATTTTTTTTTTTTTTACTCATGTTGCAAGGCATTTCGCCACTTGAACATATCAGGCTATTATTTGGAACCATGCCTAGAAATGTTTTACAAGATCTTGGTTTACATTACATTTAAACTTTTGGATATCAGTACAGTCAGGGAAGCAGGAGCAGGGATGGAATTCCAAAGTCTCGCTGTTCGAGGGAAAAAAAAACTATTAGAGTAGGAAGCTTTCTGGCATTCAGGGAACTCAAAAGTGAAGGGGTGTGATTTTGTTGCTGAGCAGGTTTGTCGGGGATATGTACGTCAATGGGGACACAAGTGCAACAAGTTCATCAGAGCACATTCCATCAAAATACTTGTAATCAGGCACTGCGATGCAACATTGTAGCAGTGGGGCAGGGTTTTCAGCTTAGTCGATAAAGTGGGATATATTATATTGAAAACTCTCTTTCGGACCCCTGTCCAAGAGGTAGAGGCTAAATAGGTATAAAAGTAATTTATTTAGCCTTTTGAGTGGTATAAGAGATTCAAGGAAGGCAGGGAGTCTGTTTGGGATGATGATAGGTGTGAGAGGGATAAAGAAGACAGAACACCTTTTTTTTGTTTAGGGTTAGGATTACGCGAACCCTAACCCTAAACCCTAACCCTTTTTTTTTTTTTGTTTGTTAGTGATTCTGGAAAATAACCAAGTAATATTTTCGATTTTGGAGCACAAAATGAACCATAATACTTGATTATGTTTGTAAACTTTAATTCCAGTCAGAAATTACCGATATTTTCTAGGTCAGAGCAATAAATTTTCATTAAATTTGATCCATAACAGATCTGAATGAAGCTAGATTCCCGGGATTTCAGTTTCTTCTTGTAATTTTAGATGTTTTCTAGAATTAAAATCATTTAAATAAATTTTGATCAAAACTGGGATAAGGATTCTAGACATAATGTTCATACGAGGACATTAAAGTAGAGTAAAACTGTTTTGTGCAGGGAATCATTTTTACTCGTCATAGGACGGGTATTTTTTTTTCTAATTTAATGTGTTTATTAACCCTTTTTGGTGCAATTACACTCAATTAAACAGTGAAATTTGGAAAATGAAAAAATTGATAAAAAAAATAATGGCACAAGGTACCTTCAATAAGTTTTCAGACTCTTTTCGTATGGGCACTTTTATTGAAACTCCAGTCCCCTTCAAAGTAATCTCCTCCGACTGCAATGCACTTGTACCGTTCCAACAACTTCTGGAAGGCCCCATGGAAGTTCTCTTGTGTCAACGTGTCAATGAGCCTTGTCACAGCCTCTTTAATCTCATCAATTGTTTCATAACGACAGCCTCTAAAGTTTACTTTGAGCTCAAGGAATAACCAAAAGTCACAGGGAGCAAGGTCTGGACTATAGGGAGGGTGAGGAACTGCCTTGCCTTGATGCTCATCTTGTTGTCATGACAACGTTTGTCTTTCTGATCTTCTCTGAGCACTCTTGGTACAAACTTTGCACAAATCTTCCACATCTTCATGGATAATTGTGTGTACAGTTCCCACACTGACATCAAACTGTGCACTTATTGTCTCTATAGACACATGACGGTTCTTAACTATGAAATTCTTTATTTAGCCAATTAAATCTGGTGTTCTGAATTCCTTATTCGTCCGACACGTGTCATCAGCCCTCATAGACTCCCTGCCTTTCTTGAATCTCTTATGTCACTCAAAAACTCATGCTCGATTCATGCAAGACGGTCCAAAAGCAGTTTGAAGCATTCCATATGTTTCTGTGGCATTTTTTCCAAGTTTAAAGCAGAATTTTATCGCATATTGTTCTAAAGTGTACTAACGTCTAAATTGCATTTTTGAAATTTCACCAGCTGTGACAATCAGGTTTTAGTAGGGTGTATTCCAATTCCTGCTATAGCTGTTCATTTGAACCTGAAATCATAAAAATTGGTCATCTCATAAGATGTATAGCAATAGCATAGTGAATTTTAAAGAGTCTGCAACAATTTTAAACGCCTGTACAAAAATAGTCTGGAAACTTATTGAAAACACCTCATATGTATTGACTTTTTGTGCAAATTTCAACTACAAGCAATGATATCTCCTCCACGTAAATACCCCCAACAAACCCGACAAGCAGCAAAATCCCACCCCTTCACGGTAGAGATCCCTAGATGTAAGAGAGCCTTCTACTCCAGTAGTTTTTTCCCCAGAACCGCTAGGCTTTGGAATTCCCTTCCAGGTTCCCGCTTCCCCAACTGTACTGACATGCAGAAGTTCAAGTGTAATGTGAACCGACATCTTGTTGCCCAACTCCCCACTTAGTACCCCTGTAGCCTGTGTCCCTAATAGTAGCCCCCTACATCAAAGTGGCAATGTGCCTTGTTTGGGGTGAAACTGTAATAAAAATATCTACTTAATTGGCATGTCAGAAGTACTAAATATTATCGCATTATTTAAAAAACACGAGTTTTCGATCTTTATCATAAAAACTCTCGCCATATTGTTTTCAAAACACGTGACAATAACAAGGGAAGTAATTCAACTGTGCTAAAAACAAGGCAACTCATATTTATGATTTTTAACGCACAATTTATTAAAAATATTGGTAATAGTTATACCCCCTTGGAACTCTCCATTTTTTTTTTTTTTTTTTAGCCAAACATTTTATTTTGGCTAATTTTCGCCAAAAAATGTTATATCGAATAATTTTTTTTCTGCCTTATCGCTTTTCGTAATTTTTGGATATATTTATTACTTTAACATGATCATTAAGTAGAGATCATTGGTTTTCCTTGAAAGTCAATATAAAAAATTTCGAATTTCGGTGTTATAGTGTAGTTGCATCAAATTTTTACATTACAATAAAGAAAAAGGCGGTTCTTCCCCCTCCAAACGGAAAGAATAAATGCGCTGTTGAACATTCCTTATAATCTCTTAATAATGCGTGACCTTTCAAAAACAGATTTTGTGTTTATTTCCTTGTTAATGTGTTTTTCTCCTTTGAAGAAAAAAATATAAAACAAATAAAAATGTATAGAAAAAAAAGAAGAAATCATTTTATGATTTCTTCTTCTTCTTGTTCTTCTTCTTCAGACGAATGTTTTTTATTACAAGGTTCTTTTTTAGAATTCAACTAACTAACTAACTAAATAAAATAAAAAACAATAAGAAACAGACACATCTCTGTGGTGTACATGCTCGTCACCGAAAGAAGATGTTATATTCCAAAAATCACGTTAATTGATCAGGTAGATTTATTTTTAACTAAATAAATAAGATTTTATGGGTATCTGAGAAATAATTGTCTCGCCTGCCATTAAAAAAAATGTCAGGCAACAAAGGGAGATAACTCAACAATAATTCATACTAGATTTATGTTGTAATGTCTACGAATTCTCATTAATCGCTTAAAAATGATTATATATATATATATATATATATATATATATATATATATATATATATATATATATATATATATAACTACTTGATAAATTAATATGATTTTTGGAATATTATATTTCCGTTCTGTGACGATTACGATTACGTAATAATGATAATTTTTATGTATTTTTTTTAATTAAGCTGAATTCTAAATTCTAAGAACTATTATTATTATTATTATTTGTTTAACTTCTACCCCATTTTTCTTCCCTTTTCTTTCACTTTTCCCGCTTTTTCTTCATTTTTCTTTTTCTTCCCTTCTTTTTCTTTCTTTTACTCCTCTCGCTTTTCCTCATTCTTTTTTTCTTTCTCCTCTTTCTGCTGCTCTCCTCCTCCTCCTTCTTTCTCCCTTCTCCTTCCTCCTCCTCTATTTATGCCCCTACCCCCTCTTCCACCCCTTCCAGGCGAATGTAATAAAACGTCACAGTCCACCACAAACAAAAGTCTATCCAATATGTCAAAATGCAAGAAGGAGAAGAAGAAGACGAAGCCTTGGCCATTTTGAAACCCTGGCGCTTCGTCTCCTTCATTATTTCTTCTTTGCCAATCGACGCCATCTTGTATTTGAAGAAATGTTATCTCATCTCCTGAGATGTATACACAAAAAAATAAAACAAAACAATAATTATTTTTTAAACTCCCTATTTTAACCAATTCTTTTCAGAAATTTAAATTTAATTTTTTTTCATTTACAACCTTAAATCTAAGCTTAAAAACAATTTAGAATTTACCTTTTTTATATATTAAAAACAAATTAAATAAAAATGACGCATAATCACGATTTTATTGCGAAACTAATTCATGGTGTAACTCTTTTCAAAGTTTAGTATCTGTTTTAATACTACACTTCATCTTTTCTTATAGTGAAAGAGAACTCCGTTTAGACTGAGGTAATTTTTGTTTTTGTCTCAATCCGGTGTGCCCCTTTTTGGGTAGCTGGATTTTCCTGATATTAAAAGCCGACCTTGATTTTAACTCTGCCCTCGGGAGGGGGCGAGTAAATAGGGGGTATTTCGCATGTGACGTCACTTATACCCCAAACTAACTGCGATCATTCTATGCAAGTTTAAAGCTACATAAAATTTACATATTAAAACTGAAATTCAAAGAGACCCTATTTGATTTGCCATCTCCAAAATTAGAGACAGTCATTTTTTAATATAAGGAAAATCTAGCTCCTCAAAAAAAAAAAAAAAAAAAAAAAAAAAAATACTCTGAATAATACAAAATTACCCGTTTCATTAACCGTGAGAGGCCATTTTGCAACATGGCTGAGTCCTGTTTACATGGTTACTGATGATGCATTACGGTCGAATTTTTCATTTCTTTTCGAGGACCTATTACGTACGCATTTTTGGAATAAAAGTGTTGCTTTTAAATTGTATTTTTGTCCGGAAATAAAATTGTAATATTTTCTTTAAATGCTATTTAACTTATAAATTAAACTCCATATAAATATTTTTTAGCAACGTAGACAAGAAAAAAAAATCCCTCTTACAATCAGTCCAGCAAGCGGCGATATTATTTTTTAAAAATATTTTAAATTGTGTTTTTGACCAAAACCATTAAATGTAATTGTTTTAGATAAGGTATTTTGAAAACACCTTATCTAAAACAATTATATTTAATGTTTTAAAATAGCGCCGCCGAGCGACATTTTTATTATCCCTACAAGTTAAATATTAACCGAATTTTTTATCAGTCGTAGATAGTTTTTTTGTTTTCGACGATTTATTACCGACTAGTATAAAAACGGCGCTCCTTCTAAATAAGAGTGAAAATCGAAATATTGAATTTCAATTAAAACCAACGTTATCTACTTGATTGCCATGTCGAAATTAGTAACATATCCCAAAATTACGAAAAATGATAAAGTAGAAAATTAATTATTAAGTAAAATAGTTTTCGACGAAAATTGCATATTATGTTTATTTAAACAGAATAATCAAGGGCGGCAACTGAAGTCTGTCTTGTTACATTCAACTCCAAAAATGATGGCGGTCAATTGGTCGTGAAATCGTGAAATTATGTTTTAATGCTGTGATATGTTAGTAATTACAACATTTAAGTAGATAACATTGGGTTTTAATGGAAATTCAATTCTGTGGCTTTCAATTTTCGTTTTAATATTTACTTTAAAACGACAGACAAGGAAGAACGATAACTAGAAAATTAGGAGCTCGAGTTATCGCTCTTCCTTAACTAGTCTATTTTCGCGACTTATAAAGATGTCACCTATTTTTCCCCAGTCGACTTTGTATTTCGGCGTTTCACGTCTACGAATGAGGTGTTTTAATGTGAATTTTACACTAAAACATGGTTTAAGTAGAAATAAGTTGTTTGCGAATCATGCGAAACCCATTTAAGTGATTAAAGTAGGATTTATTGAATTAAAAATCAGATTTTTAAGACAAAAAAAGTCAATTAGAATTTTATTTCTGGACAAGAAATACAATTTAAGATTAAAAATCAATTTGATTTAAATGAAGTGGAGAAAATATTTCAACGGTCTCTATGCTACAATTGAATCAATTAAAATAACTCATTTAAATTTAAGAATTAAAAAGAAAAAGAAGAAAAGTGATTTGTGAGTCTGATTCAAAACTCAAGTGGGAGTCGCGATTCCATTTTCATTTTTGGGTTTAAAAATGAAAATATTATTTAAGTGCGGCCTTGTAAATAATTGGAGTTTTATCCAACCGTCTTTTATAATTGTTGTTTGAAAAAGAGAAAGAAGAAAAGAAGAAGAGAGGGAATGAGTCTTAATAGAATATGGTGGAAAAGAAGAAAGAAAGAAGAAAGTGTGAGGAGGAAAAAGAATAGAGAAATGAAGAAGCAGAAAAAAGAAGTAGAAATGAAAGAAGAAGAAAGAAAAAAGAAGACGAAGAAGAAGAAAAAGAAGAAGAAGAAAAGAAATAAGTAGAAAGGGAGGGGAGAAGTGAACTAAAAAAAGAAGTAGAAAGAGAAGAAGAAAAAAAGAGAAGTAGTGGAAAGTACAGAAAATAGAGAAATGAGGAAGAAGGAAAAATAGAAAAAGAAAAAAAAACAAGAAGAAGAAGAAGAAGAAGAAGAAGAAGAAGAACAACAACAACAACAACAACAACAAAGTAACGGATTCAAATATCTATGAATAGAAGTTGTGTGACCGTGTGTTCGTCTAACTTGTTTGTGTGCATTGGATAATAATTTCAATCACACTAAACAATTGTTTAGTTTTATCATAGCAAATATCGATTTTTATTAATAACGCCATCCATATAACGTCAAATACGATCACAAGAAATCCACCGAAAGTAGTAATAGTAGTCCTAATAGGATACTTGCATTAGTTGTTGTTGTTGTTGTTGGGAATAAGAAGGGGTGGGTGGGGGGGGCTTTTTACTAGCACTACCCCACCCCCATCTTCCTTTCAACCTCTCCTCCGGTCTTCCACCCCTCTCACTCGATCTAATTCTGATACGATTAGCGAAACCTCATGTTATAGCCAAAAAAAAAAAAAAAAAAAAAAAAAAAAATGGCGATCACAATACGAATTCCAACTCTATTATTTGTAATTAATTTACTCCCCCGTTCTTTAACGAACCAATTATTTCGTAAATAATAATAATACAAAACCACTCTCAATTTTGTTCCGACCAGGAGTACTCGTGAAAACTCCTCAAAGTTATGTTGAGATAGGTAACCTACCTAGGTAATTGAAATTGCATACGTATATGACATATTTATCTACCTGTCCCTTCTATATATATATAGATATATATATATAGGATGGAACGATAAAATTGTCGTCTTAGAAAAGACGACGATTTCATTTCCGTTTGAAAACCGGTTTCTTTTTTCTGTTGAAAACTATCTACTATTTGACCATTTGTGTACTAATCCCAACAGTGATAGGAGTCTTCTATCATGTCTGAAAGTGACACAATGTTCAACAAGCTAAATCGGAGATGCGCCGCTGTACAACTCATGCTCTCTACCAATCCAAGTTATGACAACAGGACCATTGCTAGAACCCTAAAAATGCATCGCTGGATTGACACAAATAACAGGGACGTGTCCAGAGTGATAAAAACAAAGTTACCGGCCATGGTTATGCTCTTTGGTGTAGTTTCAAGTGAGGCCTACATCATGTCACCTCACATCTTAAAAGTCGGTTTAAAAATCAACACCAAAGTGTACCTGGATGTGCTGAAGAGTGTGATGATCCCATGGTGCAATCAGGTGGCCACTGGCAGACCCTTCGTGTAGTAGCAGGACTCGGCGCTGGCCCACAAGTCCAAAGAGACCGAGGCTTGGCTTCAGAAGGAATGCTATGACTTTGTACCCTTCTCTCACTGACCCCCTCCTCCCCCAACTTGAACCCGTTGCACTACTTTGTTTGGCCATATATCGAGAACATCACCAACATGACCTCTCATAACACCAAAGCCAGCTTGATCGCCACCATCCACCGAGTATTCGCCGAGCTTCTGTCGGCGCTTGTGGAAAAGGTATGCTCCCAGTTCCGGACCCGTATTGAGGCAGTGATTGAGGCTGAAGGCAGCTACATTGAATAGATGTCAGCTCTATTACATAATCAAGTTACCTGAATTGATTTTTTCAATAAAAGTTTTAAAATAAAGCTGTAGTGTTGTTTTCTTTAGGGCGACACTTTTATCTTTCCATCCTGTAGATCCGTCAAATTTTTTATTTGATAGTATTTTTGTCTGGTTTGATGGAGATCTTTACAGGCAATGAGTACGCTTTCGACAGTGACTGGCATGTTATGCATGTTGGATATTCATGGGAACCAATAAATGTCTAATATCTTTCTTTCCTCTGAAGAGAAGAATAACATTCTTCGAAACTCTGCAGAATAAAGATTTCTTGAAAATTGTTTTTGGAGTATTCTGTCGAATAATAAATTTCCTCGTAAATTTTAATTTTAAGTCTTCATTTCTTTCCTTAATCATTCATCAACGTCACGACAATCTGGCATGAGGATACTTTTTCTATAGAAGTTAACCCTGACCAAATATTCAAAATCACACAGTATTCGCTGCCCAAATAAGATCTCCTCGCTATGGCTAACCCATATTTTCTTTTACGAGGAATGGTGCACCTTCTCCAAGTGATGTTACCTCAAGTAACAGCACGAAACTGAACACTCCACCAGACTAGATAAATTCTTGTCCTGGAATTCAGTAAGACCAAGAGACCAAAATAAAAGATATAATACAATATATGAAAATGGTTAATTGGGGAGAGGAAAATTATGTTCTCAACTTCTTTATTAACTCGGTGTTTGAGAAATAAAGAACTTAAATGGAACATTCGAATATCTATGTATCTCATATAAACTTCAAGTGTTAGCCCCAGGTAGTGGGCCCTTTGATTTCTGAGAACTTCAACTGAAGTAAAATAAAACAAAAAAAGAATTTTTCCAATACTAACCCCTTTTCTACACTCATACGAATGTATGACACAATCGTTTTGGTTGAGAAATGCCCTGGGATCGGAAACCAGCTCCCCGGGAATTAGGGTTAGATGGTTGACTATTTGGAAATACTAGGTGCTGTATGTAATTTCCTTTAACTGCGATACCCATGAGTAGTAGTTACATGAAAGTTCTATTTTGTTTATGTGCTGCTTATAACTAAAGTATGACATTATTGTTTGCCGGGGGAGTGCTACTTTGTTGAGAAACATCCTGGGAATGGCAACTAGCTCCTCGAGTGTTTGATATGATCAAACTATATCAAATGATAGGCACATGGACGATATGGAAACATCAATGAGTCGAGAGATGGCGCCGACTATAACCAACTGGTATGGGTCTCATCTTGACGTCTTTGTGGGCAGGGTTTTCCCCCCTCACCAAACTTTCACGAAAAACACTCGTCTAGCCAAAACCACTATCAATAATTTTTCACACTCTTTATCTGTGCCTAAACCTAAATGTAGATTCCATGAACAAAGCTTCTTTCTTAGAACTTGCATGCCTGTGGAACTCTCTTCCGTTTGCCTGCTTTCCAGCTGACTACAATCTGATTGTCTTCAAGTCCAATGTAAACAAGTTCTTGATCAACGGTCCACCTACGTAATACAATTTACAAAATTCCCACTACTTAGGTTTACTACACTATAATCACATTGACTAATGTGTACCCATTAAACGTTATCCTCGAGTGGCCTCCCAGCCTTAATAATTGGTGATTCCTGTGTAAAAACAAAACAAAAAAAACCCCAGAACCATTGGGCTGAAATTAAACGCTGCATAGAATGAAGAGGTAAGGTGGCGTGATGCGGTCCTCACTCGAAACCACACCAAAGACCATAACCGTGGTTGATAACTTTGTTTTCATCACCCTGAGCACGTCCCTGTTATTCGTGGCAATCCAGCGATGCATTTTGAGGGTGCTGGCAATGGCTTTGTTGTCATAACTTGGATCGGTAGAGAGCATGAGTTGTACAGCGGCGCATCTCCGATCTTGCTCGTTGAACCTTGTATAGATGGTCTGCAACAGAAAAAGAAAACCGTTTTTCATGAAACGGAAATGGAATCATGTCGTCTTTTCTAGGACGACAATTTTATCGTTCCACCCTGTAGTTAACAAAGTTTATGTAGGCAACAGATTCAATTTTCTGAAAGTCACAGGACTATCTGATAATGACCAGGCTCAACGTTGCTTAGCTTGAACGAATGTGTCAAGGTAATTTTTTTTTTTTTTTTAAATTGCTCCAGACAAGGCATGAAGCCACTTGATGTAAAAAGCTAGAAAAAAAAAATATCACTTCAAGGTCAAAAGCTTGCCAATGATAAGTGTTAGGTGGAATAAATTCTGACCCAGAAAACAGCAATTCTTCCCTGTGTGTCGGAAACATCGCTTCTAGAATGCGAGAACTAAAAAACAAAATAAAGAAAGCAAGAGTTACGCGTCCGGTAAAAGTAAACCCAAGATCCACTTTATTATGCCGCGATATTTCTATTTTGGATAACATCGATACAACAAAGGGCCATACACTCATTGTTAAGTTACTCTTCAGGAGGTCGAAGGTTCAATCCTCAGTGAAGGCGACAATAAAAAAAATACAAGTGTGAATTACTTAGGACTTGTACCCAATCATGACTGACCTAGCAAGAGCATGCTACCCCCATGTGGATTAAATAAAGTGTTTCATTTGAAATTCCATGCAGATTCCCAGAGTTCAGCCAGATAAAGTATTTGGTAAAATTCAGTTGTAAATTAAACTCTTCTGGAGGTTAAAAGTTCAATCCTCAGTGCGGGCGACACTCAAAATACAATTGCAAATTATTTAGGGTTTCTACTCGTTCATCTATAAAAAAAATATCATCTGTCTGGTTAAATGTATGTATGTATGTATGTATGCATGTTTGTATGTCTGCCTAAAACTTTCGACAGAGGTGACGGATTTTCACGAGATTAGTATCGTTTAGAAGCTCGACTCTTCGGATGACAAATATAAAAAAATTGGCTAAAAACATTAATTCCTCCACCCTCAACTGGGAACTTTTCTATAAGGAGGGATCGCTTTTTACGCCGATATTTTAAAAAATCATCCCCTCTTTTTGATTGACTAGCCTTAATTTAAACCTTCACCAATTCCGGTTAGGTGATGGACACAACAGCAAATATGTCATGTTTTTTTTTTCACATTCTTTTCCTGCTTTGTGGTACGGGTTTGAGCCTGCCACTTTTTTTTTTTAACACACACCTCCAAACACCCAGGCAGTAACTACCCCCGACAAACCTGACAAGCTACTAAGTCTCATTCCTTTACAGTAGAGATCCCTAGGTGCAAGAAAACCTTTTACTCCAATAGTTTCTTCCCCAGAACTGCGGGTCTTTGGAACTCCCTTCCGGGATTTTGCTTTCCCAACTGCACTGATATGCAGAAGTTCAAGTGTAATGTTAACAAACATCTTTCTACTCATCTCCCTTCATAATGACCCTGCTAATTAAGTACCTGATAGTAGCCCCCTGCTTCAAAGTGGCACTGTGCCTTGTTTGGGGTGAAAATTGAATAAAAAAAAAAAAAAAAAAAAAAAAGTGCCGGGCACCCAGGCTAGTGTCTAATGAAATATAAAGCGTTCTGTTCAAAATTCTGTGCAAATTCCTGAGTTTGACAGAAAGATTCTGGAGTTTGACAAGATACACCTGAAGAAGGTCGGAGGTTACATCGACCAGAACTTTGTGCGAATAACACTCACAATGATAATAGTTCAAATAATCTAAATAATTTGATGGTTTTGTAACAGTCACAAATAAGGCCTATTTTCTCTTATGAATCAATGCCCCCACACCACCCCACTGAGTGATTCGGTCACACACTGACCAATCAGCTGGTAAGGCGCATTGATTCATTTGTCTCCTAAGGAACTTCTTAAGTCCTTTTTAGGAACGGCGGTCAGCAGCAGAGAGAGCTCAACCAGCAGTGAATCCAGACACCTCTCTCTCTCTTTTCTCTTGTCCCTGCCCACTGGACAATGCATCATCAACGGTAGAAAACAACTGCTGCAACTCGGGGCTCCACATAGAACGGCTGCTTGACTGACACTTTTTCTTCATTCTTATTACAACCCAAACACTGTTCGACTTTCTGTTGCTTCCGTTGTTTTGTTTCTAAAAGCGGTTTTGTTATTTATTTGTGTTCGAAAACTACTAATTATTTTATTAGGGATACCAAGCAATCCCCTAAAGTTTGGTCACAAAATGAATGGGTGACAGCGTTTGGGTTAATAGTTGTAGAACAGTCGACGTAGCAAGGTCAGTTGCCCGGGAAAGGGTTAAGAAAAAAATGGGAGGAAGTAATAAGGATGGACTTGATAGAGAGAGGGATAAATGAATACCTGTCCAGAGATAGTTAGTTTGGAAGTTAATTTCTAAAAGTCGTTTAACATATGTTAGTATGAAACGGACATTAAACTGATGATGATGATGATGATGAGCAGAAGTCTAGAAACACATTTTTTGACTTCAAAAATGTGAAGAAAAAATTGATTGAAACTGAAAAAAAAAAAAAAAAAATTGCGAATTTGATTTAAAAAAACAAAAATAAGAAATAAAAAAATGTGAATTGAAAAAATTTGTTGTTATATTCAAAACAAATCCATTATTTTTAAACTCGTTGATGATGCGGGGTAAGTTGGGAGGGGGGAGGAGTGAAAAAAAAGAAGGAAAAAAAAGAGATATAGAGAAAAAAGAGGGATAAAGAGGGGAAGGGAAAGAGAGATAAAAGGAAAGGAAGAGAAAAATGGAGAAAAAAGAAAGAGATACAGAGAGGATAAAGGTGGAGAGAGAGAGAGAGAGAGAGAAAGAAAGAGAAAAAAGGAAAGAGAATAAGATTAAAAGGAGAAAAAGAAAAGGGAGATATACAGAGAGAGAGAGAGGGGGAGAGAAAAATGGGGGAGAGAGAGATGAAAAGAAAAGAAGACAGTAAAAGAAAAAGAGATATAGAATGGGAGAGAGAGAGATAGAGAGAGAGAGAGAGAGAGAGAGAGAGAGAGGGAGGGGGGAAAAAGAGAATTACAGAGAAAGAAGAGGGAGGAAGAGATAAAGGGAAAGGAAAAAGGAAAAAAAATGAAGAAAAAAGAAAGAGGGAGAGATTAAAAGGAGAAAGAGGGAGAGAGAAAGATAGGGGAAGAGAAAAAGGGGGAGAGAAAGAGATGAAAAAAATGGAAGAGAAAAAACAAAAAGAGATACAGAGTAGGAGAGAGAGAGAGAGAAAGAAAGGGAGAGAGATAGTGAGAGATAGTGAGTGAGAGAAAGAGAGAGAAAGAGAAGTCAGATAAATTTATTTTGTACAAAAAAGCAAACGAATAAACAAAAAAAATAAATAAATAAATAAAAAAAAATATTTATTGAATTTGTGCTTTGAAAATTCACCCAATCATAACATATGAGTTTTCTTTAGAAAAATCGATAGAAAAGCAATTAAAAAAAAGAAAAAAAAAAAAAAGAAAAAAGATACCTTACTCTTAAATCCCTTTTATAATAACACTAGCAAACCGCCCAGCGTTGCCCGGTCGTAAAATACGTATAAATATTATATTTCAATTAATGCAGAATTCTTATTACAGAAACATCGATGCCGCCGTTTAGTCTCTAAAGACAAAGGACACCCCCTGTAGGGGCAACTGTGCATATAACTGTGAGGCAAGGATTGTGCAATTCCAAACCACACCTCTCCTGAATCAGCACTGTTTGAGTCCGGTGGCAAGGAGAAGTCCAGTACAACTAGAAACAATGCCGAGATAAGCGGAGAGCACGTACAGAAATACCGTAGGTATTAAACATAATGTTAAATTCTTAAAAAAAGAAGAAAAAAAATGAAGTAAAAAAAAATACAGAAAGAAACTGAGACATGTGCATGCGACTATTATGTTTTTTCTAAACAGTTCAGCTCTTGTAAGTCAAAAAAAAAAAAATACTCAAGCTGAGATCGAAACCAAAACCTAAAGAAAGTGAGTCCAGTATTAGGCCAGCTTGACACGTTCTTTAAAAAGTGTTTTCAAAACTACTTATCCTTAACATAAGTAATCTCTCATGTGAACAATTCATGCATGCGCATTCGTGAAACAGTTGACAAAAAGATAAAAATCCGATGACCCCCCACGTACCAAGTTTGACCCCTTAGCAGCTTTTTTTTTTCCTTATGAAAACAGATCAAAAAGTTCTCCACACCCTGAATACCATATATGCCAAATTTCAAGTCTGTAGATCAAAAAATTCGTTGAGTATATAGGTTAAGAAGTGTCTTCACACACATATATTCTCACTTTTATAGATATGTATAGATTTTCGTTAACTTGCTGAACTGTAGTAAGATTTTGACATGGGTGTGTGAAAACTCCCATTAGATCACCAAAGTTAAGCAACGTAGAGCCTAATCAGTATTAAATGAGTGACCATTAGTGAATACCAGGTGCTGTAGGTAGTTCCCCTATCCAGCATGTACATGTTGACTGGAGAACGCATATGAATTTGAATTCCCCATACACTTCCACTTGCAGAGGAAGATGAGTGTCCGACGTTGGGCAAATACAATTAAAAAGTGTTAGTACCAATTATTCATGTGAAAATAATGTTAAGAACGGTATTTTTCATGCAAGGTTAAAATTAAGCAGAGGCTGGAAAATTCCATTCAGTTCTAAGCAACACTTTTCTAGAGTATTATTATTCATCAGACTATTGTTCTCATCTTGAATATGATTTTCACAACGTTTCGGTTGATATAACCTCCAACCTTCTTCAGGTGTATCGTGTTGAACTCGGGAATGTTTCTGCCGAACTCGGAAATTTCGACGGAATTTTGAGCGGAACCCTTTATTTACTTCACAGGGTAGCGTGCTCTTGTTCCGTCAGCCATGACTGGATAAAAGTCCTAAGTAATTCACAAATGTATTTTTTGGTCGCCCACACTGAGGATTGAACCATGATAAAAGTGATATTCTCCTGAAGGTTGGCGGTTCAATCCTCAGTGTGGGCGACTGAAAGATACAGTTGCGAATTACTTAGGACTTCTATCTGAAAATCACACCACTTCACTGTTGAGGTCCTCAAATGCCAGAAAGCTTTCTACTCTGATAGTTTCTTCCCTCAATTAATGAAATCTCCAACCTTCAGCTGTATCTTATGTAGCTTGCTTTTATTCCGTCAGCCATGACCAAGTAGAAATCATAAGTAACCTGTATTTGCATTCTTTTTAATATCTACATCTATAAAGCTTTTCCGTTTCACTATCACTTGCGATGGTGCATAGGTTGAAACGATTGCTACGACTCCCTTACAGACAACCAGCTTCCTCATCATTAGACTATCGTTTACTTGTTCCACATCAACAATCTTATATGACACGTTCGGTGGAAGAACGACGTAAGCATCACCTGATACTTTCCACAAAAAAAAAAAAGAAAGAAAAAAAAAAGAGGTTAAATGTTTGGAGCATAATGATACTTCTTTAAGCCTTTAAATATTTTTCATTTTTTTATTACAAACTTTGAACGTTTCCACCTCAGACTTTACATGATATACAATTGTTGCATGCCTTCTGCTCTGTCCTCTTGTAAGACTTCTTGTGACCTCTTGCTTCTTAACAAATTTCTGTATGTAGCTCTTTTGTTAATTTCATTATTGCGGACTATTATCCTCATCTTTCTTAGTTGTTGTTTCACGACTTTTCGGACAACTATTCCTCTGGTCTTCGTCAGGTGGTAACCACGATAGGATAGGAACTCCAAATCTCCTAACTGCATTCTCAGCAATTACTGCCTTCCATAGTTGCTGTCTCATTACGTTTTTGGCCAAGTAAGCCTCTGGCCGGCTTTGGGTAGGATTGAAACCGCTATCTTCAGACAATTCTCACCTGGAACCGTAGAGATTCAACGTCTCTATCCACTGCGGCACGGGCCCCGAAGGGCGATCAAGGTTGAATTTTTTGGTCTTATAAATCCACGTTTATTATCTGATCTTCCAGGGTCGGGTCCGTACCGAATGGTATATATATTATTTAATCGGAATTCATTATTGAGATGAGTATTATTTATTAAGTTTTATTTATTGCTGACTATTATCCTCATCTTTTTTAGTTGTTTCAAAATTGTTGTTTCAAAATAGTTGTTTGTTTAAAAATTGATGACATAATTCAGTTTATATATTATTTTAATTGGAATTCATTACTGAGATGAGTATAATCTATATTAATTTATTTATTGCGGACTATTTAATATCCTCATCTTTCTTAGTTGTTGTTTCACGACTTTTCGGCCAACTATTCCTCTGGTCCTCATCAGGTGGCAACCGCGACAAATTCTCACAAATGTATTTTATGAGTGTGGCAGTGTTTGTGAATAGGTTTTATATCGGAATGTCTTTGATAAGTATCGATAATCGAAAAAAATTCGATGAAAGAAGGGACAGGCGATTTTGACTAAAGTTAACGCCTTATAAAACCTAACATGATAAGTGTCTTAGAGAAGTTTTATTAGTGCACAAGCAGAAAGGCACGGTATATAAGATCAACGGTAGGTTCTTTGATATGACAGGGGCGCATTTGAATATTTACAGCGATTTTGATGACAATAAAAACATGGGAAGGCGGAACATTCGTTGAACATCATTCAATCCCGGGCAACGGTGGGGATCCCTACTAGTACTCATTATCTTTGTGGGTAATCAACCTGGCTGATGCGCCTCTCCATCTAACTACAAACATCAACCTTGCTTCTACTTATCATCTCAACAACCTCCCCAGCCATGACCTTGCATCAAACATTCAGACTATCCAATCTGAATTCCAACTCAGTAGTTCCTGGTTAACAATCTGGCAATGCTCAGAATTGACATTTGCTCTACAGTAAATGGAATTTTCATCGTCAATGACTCCCACTTCGTCTATCTGGATGAGTTACTCCAAAGATATTATTTTAGCTTAATTTTTCAAATTCTTTAAGTTTTTAATCAACACTAGTAGGCCACCCGGCGTTGCCCGGTCGTAAGATACGTTTAACTATGATATTTTAATTAATGCAGATTACGTATTTATTATTAAAGAGACAATTCTCTATCGATTATTATATTGAACCTTATATACAGTAGTGAGATCGAAACTAAAAAAATATACACATGACTGGGGCTATCAGCTAGAATCGAAATTAAAACATGACTGGGGCTATCAGCTAGAATCGAAATTAAAACATACAACTCTCCACTCTTATTCCTTAGATTAGAAGGTCGGCTTTTAATGTGGGGAAAATCCAGCTCCCCAAAAAGGGGCACTCTGGATAGAAACAAAAATAAAAAATTACCTCAATCATGAAGGATTTCTCCTCCACTGACCGAGGACAGAAAAGGTGAAGTCTATCATCAGAACAGATACTACACTGTGATCATGGTTTGAAGTAGCATTTAATGTTATCATATACTTATGGTCCCGTTCCACTTAAATACATAAAACATTATATCTTTTTATATCATTTTATGTGGATACATTATATATATATATATATATATATATATATATATATATATATATACTAGCAAAAGTACCCGTCGTTGACTGGGTTCAAAAACAACCTACAGAAAATGGACTCTGATTTATGAAAGTATGATAGCTTATGAAAAGGAAGGGTTGTAAAGAGATAGCTTCGAATTTGGGGGTATCAAAACCAAAGCAAAATATGATGAAAGTAAAAATAAAATAGATAAACCTCATAATTTATTATACCATACCTGTTCACACTGAAACACTTATCACAATATTCTGTGGATCTATATTAAAAAAACCTTGTTAAACTTTGTGACATATTTCCATTCTTTGGAGGTCAGGCGCGAACGAACACCCCATAATTTTATCATACCATATTTCTTCAAACTGAAACATAATTATCAAAGTATACTTACGCAGATAGATATGAAAAGTCTTTATTAAAGTTTGTGCCTATTTCCATTCTATAGTGGCCAGGCGTGAACGCAGACCCCACAATTTTATTATACCATCCCTATTTAAGTTAAAACATACTTATCAAAGTATTCTTATGTACATCTATATCAAAAACACTTGTAAACGTTTTTTTTTTAATGTTTAAATTTTTTATTTTCATACTTTGTGGACCAGGCGTGAACGCAGATCCCACAATTTTAATGAACCACCGTTCTGCCAGATCAAACATACGCATTCCTGTGTCTTGATGCATCTTCTATCATTATATGTAATCAGTTTTTTAAAATAGTGAACCATATAGGAGCCTATTCGTGATCAGACGCACACACACAGCTTTATATTATATATATATATATAGTCTTATTTGTAGTATTCCGAATTTTACTGGGGTTATATAATTCAGTAATCGTTCATATACCAATAAATTTTCAGCAAAAAAAAAAAAAAAGATGACTTAAACTATAAGCTACAAAATTATCATATTTCATAATTGAGCATTAATATATTGTTTTAACAAAAACCAAGATTTTAAAGAATGGGTTGATAGCAACAAATAGTGTATTTCATCGTTAGTTACAAATATTTCAAGACTATTTGGACAAATTCAACCATTATGTCGTTTGAAAATTTTCACAAGAACAGTTTTTCTTCAGACTTATTGAATAAAAAACTCTTTAACAATAAAACATTATGGAAATCATTTCCCTTATAAGGAAAAGAAAACATTTATTTTAACAAATATTTTACCTATATGTCATCCTTGCAAAGTATGTTTTTTAAAGATTTATATATTTACCTATTTTCGTATCTCCATTTTAAAAAAATTTGAAACATTATCATACAATGTTACCACTAATTACCTATATCCATTTAATATGTTGTATTAATACTATTCATTGTTTTCTTAAATTAAATTTCTTTATTTAATTTAAATTATTGTTTCGGTACTTGTACAGTTTAATCAAGATATTTAAAAATGAAAATATAAAAAAAAAAGGTTATATTGTACGTATCCGTTATGGATAGAAGTCTTCCGAAAAAAAAAATTCACTTAATTTCATCAAGTAGTTTTTTTGTTTTTTTTTTACAGCGGAAAAAGACGTTTTTATGAGAGCGCGTTGAAGGCAGCCATCTTGGATTTGTTTGAATTTTAGAAATGCCAAAGGGAGATAACTCCAGTTAAAGCGCTGACACCCCTCCCCATCTTTAATACTAGCTTTTCTTCCTAAAAATCGAACATTTTGCTCGGTATCATAACAAATTGTTTTTTCGCTGTAAAAAAAAAACTACTTGATGAAATTAAATGAAATTTTGTTTTGGAGAACTTTGTTCCATAACGAATACATACAATTTAAACTTTTTTTGATATTTTCATTTTTTAATGTCTTGACTAAACTGTACAAGTACCCTTTTTTCTAATCCGGACTAATCAACTAAGTTATATTGTTGTGATTCTGTGTTAGTTTCGTATCTGGCATTTGCTTTGTTTATTTAAATTATTTAATTAAAGATTTAGACTAAATGATACCAATATAGGTAACTTGAAATTGAATTATAAAAAATAACTGCAGATGTTTAAATCTTGGTTCTGGAACTGTGATGATGAATGTAAGCTTATCGAAAAAATTGTAAATGTATAAAACTGTATAAAATATTTGGTTTTAAATCTAGAAATAGTAATACATATATTTGAACAATATTAACTAAATAACTTGAAAATAATAAACTGAATTATAATGACATTTGCTGTGAAGCTAACAACTTAAGCCTGTACCACCGGAAGTAGAAAAAAAAAAAAAAAGAAAGAAAATCACCATGGAAACGAACTGCTACCAATTACTATGAAATTCAAGTGATTACTGTATTGCAAGGCAAGTGTGTTCATAAAAAATGCAGACAAATTTCGCTTGAAACTATATATATATATATATATATATATATATATGTTGTTGATAAAAAAAAAAAAAAGAAGAATACCTACTGTATAAATTGGAAAGGTCCTATTCATGGGCTGGAAAACTTTTTTAATATTGTTTCTTTTTTTTTTCTACACGCTGATGAAGCCTAATGTTGTGCAAATTATAAGTTGATGAACAATTATATTCTTATATGCCAACACTGGGGACTGAAACAGTTATATGCAATGTTGTGACCAATAAAAGAAAAACGTTCTGAAAATGAGTAAATTCTTGCGTATCTATCTCTATTAACGTGGTAAATTGAAAGAAAAATACTTATAGCTCTAGTACCGCACTGTTGAGCTATCTTTGTTATCTGTTCATTTGTAATCGCTGTCTCAAGTAGTTAAATTACATATAAACTCACATATTTATGTTATTTATGTACGACGCACAAAAAAGTCAGCTAATTTTACCATTATGATTTTACACGCATACAAATGTTTAATTGAAAAGCAAAGAAAAAGAAACAGAGAAATAGATAAGAATTACATAATTAGCAACTGTTAATTTTAAAGAGAGAGAGAGAGAGAGAGAGAGAGAGAGAGAGAGAGAGAGCAGGATCAATAATATCGATACATTTAATTGAAATAATTGAGAAATACATTCGATTTTACAAGTTGAATAATGTACAGATTTTTTGAAGGAAGGGGACGAGGAGGGGGAGTTATCAAAGAGTTCGTTGTGTTTAGCCGTTTGAAATTAATTTAATTTCTATACTTTTTTTTTTTTTAAGTCAAAGGTGCAACACGTTTTGCATTTTCCATCACAGAAAGTGATGCTAGACAATTAATCAACAGAAGACATGTTGCTTTGAAAAACTGCGGAGGCTGGGGGGCATAAGTTATGCGACAAAAAAAAAAACAAAGAAAGAAATGTAGCCGGTTATCCACTCAACCATTGTTGGGCACGAACGATTTTCGGTATTTTTTTACGACCTGCCCCCGTGTAGTATAAACACCCCCAACCTCCCCATGTTAAGAACGGCTTTCGATGTTGGGGGATGTTTATTCCGAAAGCTGTTCTTAACATGGGGAGGTTGGGGGGGGGTTATAATACGCTGGGGCACGTTGTAAAAATTTACCGGATTTTCTCTCCTTTTTTTTTTTTTTTTCAATTGGGCAGGGGGGGGGGGGAAAGTTGAACTTGGTCACATCTTTCAAAACATTATTACATAAGTTTCATTTGAAAACTTAGAAAACCCGACTGTGGGAAAAAATTTTTTTTTATTAAATGATTAAAATATTTTTTTTTTTTTATTAAATGATTAAAATAATTTTTTGTTATTAAATGATGGTGACGTTATTTTGCATGCGTTTGTGTCCACGGTGTTACATTAGTAATTCCACCCCAAGACATAGCAGAATCTTAGGACGTATTTGACTTTTGTACAGGTAGAGGATTGCATCTGGACTGAGATACTTTCTGGAGTGTGTTTCTTTCTTTCTTTCAAAAGTGGGGGGGGGGGGGCAGGGATTGTTTCAAGAAATCGGAAAAAGCGATTTTTATATTTTGATTGGCATGAGATGATCGATGCATTATTTTTTGGCAGCATCTGATGATGATGATGATGAGGTGATATTTTGTGCTTCTTCTTCGTGTAAAGGATGTCTTATAGTCACAGTATAGAAAAAAAAAAAAGTTTAAAATTTTTCTCAACAGGGGAGGGGCCAGCGAATCGTTAATCTATAATATAAATCTCACCTGTCTGTTTAAATGTATGTATGTATGTATGTTCGTATGTCTGCCTAAAACTTTTGAAAGAGGCGACAGATTTTCATGAGATTGGGATCGTTTTGAAGCCCGGTCCTTTGGATGACAAATATAAAAAAAAATTGCTAAAAACATTACTTCCTTCACCCTCAACTAGGCACTTTTCTACAGGGAGGAATTGCTTTTGTCGCCGATATTTTTGCAAGTCACCCCCTCTTTTCGATTGACTAGCCTTAATTTAAACCTTTGCGACTTTCGGTTTGGCGAGGGATGCAACGGCAAAGACGTTACTTTTTTTTTCATGTTCTTTTCCTCCTTTGCGGTACGAATTCGAGCCTGCCTACTACTACTACCACTCTTTTTTTTTTTTTTTTTTTTTTGCTCAAAACCCACCTCCAAACTCCCGGGCACCTAGGCTAGTCTATATATATATATATATATATATATATATATATATATATATATATATATATATATATATAAAAGGCAAAATGTATGTATGTATGTATGTGTGTATGCCCACAAAATGCTTTTTGTGTCAGGGGTCTCACGTCGGTTAGATTCCAGGAGAAGTTTTCTTATACTTCCTAGATTGTAATATCTCAGATTTGCAAACGTATATGGTCTCTATCTTTTTTGATTGAGTTTTAAAAATTCCCACTGTCTCGTTGTGTCGTCTATTTGTTTATCGTTTTCGTATAAACAAAACGAAACTATTTGAACGCAAATGCCTGACCCTTGAACTGGGTAGTATCTGTTCTGTAATTCGTCCTTGGTTAATGTAAGGGAAACCCTTCATACTGAGACAATTACTATTTATTTGGATACTGCCGGAGTGCTCCCTTTTTTGAGGGAGCTGATTTTCCCCACCACATTAAAAACGAGTTTCGTGGAAGCAACGCCATTTCTGCAAGTCATTTTTTTTTTTATTGACATCGTTAAATTTGAACACTTTACACTTCCAGTCGTGTCGTGGCGTCCGTAGCGGTAAAACGTCAGGTTTTCTTTCACTTTCTTTTCCACCTTCGTGTCATCATGTGTTTGAGCCTGCCTACTACCACTTTTCTTTCGTTTTTTTACTCCTCTAAATACCCAGGCAACGCCGGGCATCCAGGCTAGTTTTAAAAACAAAATAGTTTCATTTAAAAAGTAATACACGTTCTCCTATCTAAAATCAACGTTTAGGGTGAAGGAGGAGGAGAATGAGGAGGAGGAGGGGGGAAAAGGAGGAGAATTGGTCATAAAAAAATGTCCTTTCTCTTTGTCATTTCAAATCATAAATCATACTTCCGCACAAACTGTTTATTTTGCAGAGTTGAAATAAAACCAGAAATTCCAGTTTCAATGAAAAAAAAAAAAAAAAAAAAAAAAAATCTGAAACAATAAAATATATTATGAAAATCTACAGAAAGAGTTGGAAAAATATGTTTGAATAAACTTGCGTCATGTCAATAAACGTACGCGATAATCTCTGTATGTGAAACGGTCAAGATAAATCGTTTGGTACCGACACAATTTATATGGAGACAAGAATAACAAACTTCTAATGAATGCTGTCCTTAGACACAGCACATATGAAAAGGAAATCCCTAAAATCCAAAGAGAAACTATTCTACTAGTTAGACCTTTAGTATTCAGGGTCCTTTTTTTTTTTTTTTTTTTTTTTAAAGGAACCAGAAAGATAATTAAAGAGTCGAAAGTGGTTCTTAGCTTTACATTCGGCAGCTTCAAAATTTTATTTTGTTCTTTAGTCCTCACATTCTATAAGCAATATTTCTGACAGAGGGGAGAATTGCTGTTTTCTGGGTCAGAATCTATTCCATCTAACACTTATCGATGACTAGTTTCTGATATTGAAGTAGTATTTTTTTTTTTTTAACTCTTTACATCAAACGGCTTCATACCTTGTCTGGAGCGATTTCCATAACAAAACCAAAAAGAAAACAACGCATATTTCAACAACATTTGTGTTTTTCAGAGATATCCGTAGTCATAAAGATCAGTGTCACATATTACACATATTTTCTGATGCATATTTGCAACGCTAATGATGTTTTAAGTTTGAGAGAAAGACAGATGGATAGATGAAAACTCATCTCGCTATGTCGTGCACCGTTTACCATTTAGGAAGTCGTTTGTTTGAAATGCCACCACCTAAAAAAAAAAACAGAAAAAGCCCCACCCGGAAATCACGAGACTTCAGTGAGTTCCACTGGGGTCACCTCTGACTCTTAGGTGTCACTCAAACTTTTCCACTCCAACACGTTATGTAACATTCAGAAACAGCTATAGTTTGCCATAAAAATCAGAGCGCCTTTCACATATTACACCTACTGTCTGATATTTATTGGCTACATTGATGCCTCAGTGAAAATCTAGATTGCGAAGATACAATGAGTTTCATGTATTATTTAATCAAAATATTTTTTGCAAGTAATCCTTATAACAAACCAACGTTTTTATATCTCTACTATTATATAAAAGGGACTTTGTGTTTGTGTGTCTGTAAGCTCATTCCCTATGGTCTTGAAAACGGCTGGGTCAATTTTTACGAAATTCCACATAAAGGTACTTTATGCGCCTGGCAGTGTTCTTGGATAAGTTTTGTCAGAATGTCTTCCGATGAATATCGATAATCGAAATAATCAGATGAAAGAAGGAACATGGCGATTTTGACCCAAATTAACACCTTTATACAGCCTAACATCACAAGTGCATTTGAGAAGTTTTATTACCACACAAGCTGAAAAGCCCAATATATAAAATCAACAGTAGGTTCTTTGATATATGTTTGAAATAAATGTTTCTGTTTAGAGCACAATTGAAGCATGATACTTGATTTTAGCAGTTTAAATTTTAATGCAAGCCATTATATATAAAAATGATTTCATAAAATCAACAGTAGATTCTCTACAGTGCAATGTAGACTACAATCTATTGTGAATTTAGTCATTACGAGAGGTATGTGAAGCTTTCTTTAGATGCGCCGCATTGGGACTTCAATTAGAGCAGGCAATCAATCAATTTGATTGAAAAATGGGCTAGTTCATCGATTTTGATGACAATAAAACATTGGTTGATCTTCATTCAATCCTGTGCAATGTCGAGCCACTCTGCTAGTATGGTATAAATGAATGCATTATCCTATGAAGTCAAAATTTTGAAGGTAATCTTGCTCAAATATAATTTTATATTAACAAAAATCTTTCAGAAATACAAAATTAGAAAAAAGAAAATGGTTTAACTTAAATCTATTTTTTTGTCGAATGATCCACAAATCTCAACTCCTACAACAAAAGTGATAGGATTTTCTTTCGCTTTCTTCTTCTTCCTAATTCTCATCATGCAAAGATTTGAATGTATATGTATACGAAGGACGTTCCAAAAGTAATGCTTCCTATTTTTTGATTCTGCCCGAATGGATCAGAGGGGGTTGCAAATTGCATTGTTATGATGACTGAACTTATGCATTCATGACCTGAAAGTTTCATCTCTCTGTTACAAGTATTGACAGTGTTAGACTAAGAAAACAACCCCTGTCATGGACATGAGTCAGAAGCAGAAATGTGTCATTGAATTCCCCCATGCAGAAAAAATTGAACTAATCATTAATCATTGGCGCCGATTTAGAGTTTACAAAGTTTATGCAGTTCATGTCAGCACAGTTAGGAGATGGGTCCACCGATTTCAGAGTGGCGACAGCGATATTACATAGTATACTCCAGACTTTTATGACTGAGGCATCAAAAGAGGCTGGCAAAATCACATCGAGAATGGTGGTGACTATGCAGGAAAATAAATTCTGAAGCACAAAAGTCGCCCGTTTTAATGGTACCGCTCCCAGCTTTGTAGCTCTTCAACATTTTAGTTTTTCAGTTAAAAAATAGGTCTTCCCATTGCAACGATATTTGTATAAAAAGAACTCATTTTACTGCGGCTGTCAAGTTACCGATTCCGGATACAGCTACTGTGAGATTCTTTCGTCCGTCAAACTGTGGTGGGCAATAAGCGAGATTTGTTGATCAGCTAAAAACTCACCATCTTTTATCACAATATCAGAAATGAGATTCGTTTGAGAAATTTCCATGCAAATTAGGTTGAGTGAAATTTTCCAAGGAAGGTCAGATGTCCTGGTTGTGACGTCACACACACACACACACACAGGATGCGGGTCTTTCGTCTGAACTACTAGAGAAGGCAGACGGATAGCTGCTTCCTCTCCACTGTGGGGGATGGGGTGTTGAGTTGGTTTTGGGGCATATATTATGAACATTCCTCACAATGTTTCTGACAAAGGGGGAAGAAAAGCTGTTTTCAGGGTCAGAATACGTCCATCTAGCACTTTATCGTTGGCTAGATTTTGATGGTAAAGTTATTAAAACTAGCGGGACCTGTGGAAATTCCACAACTGCATCTTTCAAATGAAATATATTGCTGTTGGGCATTTTGTGGACGTTCAGCGTGAATGAAGATCTTGCGATATTATTGTAGCCCTTTTGTTAAAACTGTAAAGATATTTATCAAAGTAATCTGCTTACTGTAGAGCCAAAATGTATCCTTGTATTAGGTTGGTGCAAAAACGATATCGTTTTCTCACAGGTTACTTTTATATGTGATTTCTGAATTAATTCTTTGGTATATATAGCGACGTTATATATCATTTTGAAGCGCGTTTTTCGCTTTATTGAATCGTGTCATTAGTTCCCATTCTCAACCTCTTCATTTATTTGTTTGCAGGCTTTTCGACAGCATGGGCAAAATTCAAATCCGCATGATTTTTTTGTTCCAGTTCAAACGAGGCCAAAAAGTTGCTGAGACAGCTCGTTATATCAATGATGTGTTTAACTCAGGAGCTGCTAATGAACGTGTGGCACAACGGTGGTTCAAGAAATTTCGCAATGGTGAAAAGAGCCTCGAAGATGAAGATAGTTGCAGCCGGCTGACTGCGGTTGATAACGAATATTTGAAAACTTTAATTGAAGCCAATACTTGCAAAACCACACGAGAAGTTGCTGTTGACCTCGGGGTTGACCACTCAACAGTCATTCGTCATCTATATATATAAAAGCGAAAATGTATGTATGTATGTACGCTTTTCCTCGATGTCCACAAAATGCTTCTTTCAGAGAAGCGCTTGCTCGGTTCACAACTTCTTAAAACTTTTTATATCATCTATAAATTGTAATATCTCAGAGTTACCCACGGAGCTCGCCTGTCTATTTAATTTTATTGACTTTCAAACGTTAATTATTCCACATTTCCCGCATCGGCACGCGTTACATTCGGTTTTTGGTATAAAAAAAAGCGAAACTCGACTCTAATCACAGGCCGAAAGCTAGTTGTCTCAAGAGAGCTAAGTAACGTTTGTTCAATGTCGACTTCGTCATATCAGACTGTAGCTTTCATTTCGCTCCTCCTAATAAACAGGTAGTGGGTTTTTAAAAACAAACAAACCGATTTATTCACCTCATTCAAAACTGTCCCGCACAAAATGCTAACTGCTGAATACCTATCGCCGTCACGTCAATCAAAAATGCGCACCTGTTTTTTTTTTTAACACTTTACTATTTTCTAACTGCGCGTCGTGAAGGCTTCAGTTTTTTTTTCACATACCCCGAAAAACACCCGGTACCCCTCACTAGTTTAAAATAAAGTAAAAAAAGTTGGACAAATGGGTGGCGCATGAATTGAACAATAATCAAAAAAAAAAACGTCGTTTTGAGGTGTCTTCTACACTCCTTCTGCGTAACAAAAATGACCCACTTCTCGAACAGATTATGACGTATGATAAGAGGATCCTCTACGACAACTGGCAACGTTAAGCACAGTGGTTGGATCCCGGAGAAGCTTCACAACACACTTCCCGAAACTGAAATTGCACAAAAAAAAAAAAAATAAATAAAAATAAAAAAAAGGTTATGGTGACTGTTTGGTGGTCTGCGGACGGTCTTATCCATCACAGCTCTTTGAATCTGGGTGAAATGATTACGGCAGAGAAGTACTGCGAGCAAATTGACGAAATGCACCAGAAGCTCCAACGTATGTGCCTGAGATTGGTCAATATGAAGGGACCACTTCTCCTTCATGACAATGCTTGCCCGCATGTTGCTCAATTGACCTTGCAGAAGCTGAACTAATTGAGCTACAAGACTCTGCTTCATCCGCCATATTCACCGGACCTCTTGCCCACAGATTATCACTTTTTCAAGCATCTCGACAACTTCCTGCGCGAAAAATGCTTCAAAAGCTGAGATGATGCTGAATCGCTTCCAGAACTCTAGATTTCTATGCTAATGAGATAAATAAACTTGTTTCTCGTTACGATTAATAAAGTTTATTATGAAAGAAGTTATGATCTTTTGAAGGTGAACGTTAAAAAACGACATTATTTTTGCACCAACCTGATAGGAGTCTGACATATTTATGAACGCTTGGCACAAATGGAAACCCCACGATATCATTATACCATCTTTAGACAGACATAATACTACCCTTGGAGCCAAGCAAGAAAACCAAGAAGGTATATTTTAGTTTCACGTACGGTCCAAAAGCGACATCAGTTTTTGATTTATTTTTATCATTTCGTCTCCAGTGAGCAGGAGATCCTATTTATTAAAAAGAAGGATAGAAGGTGATAACATACTACGAACATTAAATTAGCATATAGATAGGCTAATTTAATGTTCTATCCTTTTTAATAAATAGGATCTCCCGATCGAATAATTTATAATCTGGAAAGCATGACATGACATGCATACATACGTTAAAGGTACTACGTTATCAATATATAGATTATTTTATTTTTTAGCTCTTTAAGTTAAGTGGCTTAATGCCTGTCTGGACCATGTTAATAAATAGAAAAAAAAAAAAATCAGTTTTTAAAGCTCAATTGTATTTGATGAAACTTTTTTTTAAATTTAAAATAACATCCGTATCTATCTGGTCAGGTCAGGCTCCTTGCCCAGACCTATGTGAATCTCTCTCTCTCTCCAGATGTCCCTGTCTTACGTCAGCTGCCTTAGATCTTCAGGATCACAGTTGGCATCCTGTGTAATTTGCTGGATGTACGTGGATCTAGTTCGTTCTATGCTTGTGCCGTGGAATCCACAGCAATACATTTCTCCCTCGCTCCACTGGCAAATCATAAACGTCGCTCCCTGATTTTAGTAGATATAGCAGGTAGGTTGTGATAAACTTGCTACTTCGTGAGATGATCTTGCCAAGATATATTTAACACTTCGTAGCATACGAGTCGTCTAAGTTTTCTTTGAGACAAGGTGACATTCAGGGTTCACGAAAACTAACATTTATATTTCTTCACCATTTTCCAATGCAGGTGCGATGCCAATTGTCTGCCATATCTTTTAATCTAGACAAAATCACAAGGGGGAACCTGATAATCCTGCTGCCAGTAAGCTAGTTTACAGGGCGTTTAACAGAAGTCTGATACAAATTTGTTTACACTGCACCTGCTGGTGTTAGTCTCATTTTATTGGGAGATTATTTTCCTATTTTACTCAGATTTTGAACCCTTATTATGGTTTCATGGGAAACTTAACATGGCAGCCATTGTTTCCAAAGAAAACCATTAGTCTGTTTCCACCAAAGGAAGTTGAATTGTCAAAGAAATATGTTCCAGTTTCTTGCAAACCCTGGTTGTTTAGAGACATAGTAAACGTATAATAATAATATAATTAGTTGGATAGATGTGTATTGATAAGTTATTATCGCAGTGAAATTGGATAGCCTGGTAAAGTTAATAATTTGGCATGTCTATGGAACCAAGGATGTTGGAAAATGGGGTCGCATATGTATTTGGCTGACACCAGTTAATTCAACACTGAGGAAGGAATCGTTTACCCGACATGTATGCTATATTAGCTTTTAAAGAAAATATGACAATTGGAATTTTTGGAATTATAGACTTCCTTCAGTTTTGACAGACTATGGATACCCACTGTAACTGTGCCTGCACGAGAAATTTTTGTGGAAAGAGTTGCACAATCTCCAACCACACCTCTCCAGAGTCGACATTGTTGAATACCAATGGCAGGTTCAGGACGACTGGAAACAATGCCGAGATAAGCGGAGAGCACATACAGTGCCTAGAATTCCCAATGGTCACCCATATACACACACCTTTAATTCCGTTGACAGTAGCACAAAATCATTCATTTAATTATTATATCAATCAATGAATCTATTTTGCCCTTAACTCATCAGAAGAAATAGCAACTATCAATGATGAGTTAAGGACAAAATAGATTCATTGATTGATATAATAATTAAATAAACGATTTTGTGCTACAAAACGGTTACTGTCAAGAATTGCAAATATCAACAGAATTAAACGAATAAATTGTAAGATGGTCAACATCATGAAATTTGGAATATAGATTTTTGTTATTTGCTATATGCTCTGTAATCACATTGAGCTTAAATTAAGGATTTGTGTATATAAAAAGTGAAATATAATTGAAAAAATCATATTTCCACAGAAATAGATAGAAAGATAAATAGATAGAATATAATTGAAAAAATTCATATTTCCACAAATGTGTGTGTGTGGTTACTAAAGTGATAAGACAAGAAAGCATTCAAGTAATAGATCTGATGTCTTTCATCTCAGTTCTGAAGTGAAGGTCAGTCTTAGAAACTTATAAAAGCAAGGGGCTTTCTTGTGGAGAAAGCCATTCATTTTAATTAGGGCAAAGTGAGGATAGGAGCATTGTAAACAAATTAATATTACATACACACAGAGATATATATATATATACAAATTAATATTACATACATACACACACACACACAGGAGGTATATTTGGTAAAAAACAGGGAAAAAGTGCTCAATATTATTCTTTCAACCTCGGGTTTTTTTTTACTCAAATAATTACAAATTGTTTCAATAGGACAATAAAAAAAAACTTAGCTCGAATTATTTGAAGAGATGGACAGGGTTTTTTTTTTATTGTCCTATCTATTGAAACAATTTGTAATGATTTGCGTAAAAACACCCTGAGGTTGAAAGACCAAAAACATTAATATATATATATATATATTAAACAACAGATGAGGAAGAAAAGTTACATATCATCAGATCTAAAAGGAAAGAATAAGCAAGAAAAAAAAAAAAAAAAACAACAAAACTTTAGGCCAAGGCATTTTGAAACTAAATGCTTCTCATCAGAAGAGAAGTGCGAAAATTATACAAACTATAAATTTAAATTTGTTTTATATATAATGTTGGCTCTTCTCTCCCCACAAGGGCAGTTAGAGACAAGGTTGTTTTTTTTTTTCTTGATGTGGAGCACATCCGGATCTTCAAAACAGAGTACTTTGGATTGAGACACAAATAAAATTTGCCTTACTCTAGAAAGATTTGCCTTCACTGCCTTACAAAAGGTGAAGTATAGTATCAGAACAGATACTACACTTTGCTTCTATGGCAACTGCTCAACTGAGCTCCAACCTATGCCTTGCTCCCCAGCAAAACATTCACAACAAACACTTGTCTAGCTACAACCACTGCCAACAATTTCCACTACTCTCTATCTGTGCCTAATACTAAATGCAAATTCCATGAACAAAGTTCCTTTCCTAAAACTGCCCTCCTGTGGAACTCTACACAGCGGGGCTGCTTATCAGCTGACTACAACATGGTTGCTTTTAAGTCTAATGTTACCAACTTCTTGTTGAGCCGTTCTCTTAAATAATCAAATTCATCACAATTTTCAACGCTACGAATTATTACGGTGTTATCTCATCAACCAACTTACAATCATTGACCCTTATCCTCGAGTAACCTTCGGGTCTTTGTGACTACCATGTAAAAAAAAAACCAAAAAAAAAAACAAACAAACAAACAAACAAAAAAAAGACTAAGAAATATTTCCTCAGGGGTCATTAGTTTAGAAAAGAAGCACTTTCCATTTTCATCTTTGGAAAAAACAAAAAAGACCCACCCCACACACACGATTGATATAAATCGAAAGACAGATGAAATGCGAAGGAGACGAGGGCGCAGCTACTCTTTGATATCTGTAAGTAAATCCATAATCTTGGATTCGTAGCAAAACCAGGGTCACTAACATCAGCAAAATGAGAGCAAATCTAATGGATACGGATTTCATTTTTTTATAATTTAGCGATTGAATTATCGTCATAGATTTCTATTCAACAGAACAAAAACAAGGTCCGAAAAATAGAAAGAGAGAGAGAGAAAAAAAAAAAAAAAAAAAAAAAAAAAAAGTTTTTTTTTTTTAATGTTTCTTTAATACAGCACATTTTTTTTTTTTGTCTATATTCTCAAAGACATTTCTTTTTTTGCCACAACAAATTAAAATGTAATTTTTTTTCTTTTCTTCTTTTTTTTTTTTGGTAAAAATCAAATACTGTGATGGAATCTTTTTTTGGGTGAAAAGATTAGATAAAAAAAAACAAAAAGAAAAAATATATATATATAAAAAAAAAAAAAGAAAGTTATATTTTTTTCTCCAGTTCATTAAAAGTCATTTTATTGTATGTGCAATCAATCACTTTTTTTTGCTGATTCTTACAAGGAAACACAAACGTGTATATATATATATATGTGTGTGTGTGTGTATATATATATATATATATATATATATATATTAGTACATTCCCTTTAATGGCTAATATAGCCAACATTTCAAACAGCAAGACCTTCCTCAGAGTACAATTGAAGGTCGAGTTAAACACAAGTTCAATTTTTAATGTGGAGAAAATTTAGTTCCCCACAATGAAGCACTCTGGATTGAGACATAAAAAAATAAAAGCCTCAGTCTAGAAAGATTTCTGCTTCATTAATCATGACCAGAAGAAAAAAACAAACAACAAAAAAAAAACAACAGTGTAAAGATGGATACTACACTTTGCTCCTAACAAAAGTTTAAATGAGTAAGATATATGAAAGTGTGAAAAAAAAGTTGGCCTTAAAAACAAGATGTAAGTAAAAAAAAAAAAAAAAAAAAAAAAAAAAAAAAAAAAAAAAAAAAAAAAATTTT
>NC_136509.1:90218763-90341263 GCF_053919585.1 Euprymna scolopes
GGTTGCAAATCATCTTGTGGTCCAAGTTCTTCTCCCCTCGAGCAATCAGGTCAGAGTCGACGATGTAATTCACCACCTCCTCGAGTCCAAGCAGCATTATGAACTCGTTACTGGCCAGGCTCGGGATGAAGTTCATCTCTGGAGGTGGTGGTTTTGGGGGAGGAATCTGGAGCAAGGTTTTCTCCAGCTGTTTACGCAGTGCCAGCTTAGCTGCAGCTTGTCTTTGGGCCGCCGTCTCCTGTGGCTGGGCCGGTGGGGGCGCAGGCTGGGGCTGGGTCTGCGTTGGCGGGGTGTGGATTGGACGAAAGCCTGACATTAAACTGTTGTTTGAATTGGACATTTGGTTATGGTTGCTACGCATACTTTGCATACCATGGGGCATCCCCCCACGTGGAGCCATGACCAAGGGTGGAGGGCCTTGCTGCTGCTGCTGTTGTTGCTGCTGCTGCTGCTGATGTTGCTGATGTTGGTGGTGCATCTGCTGGGCCCTCATCTGGGCTGCGGCCATCTGCTGCGACCCTCTCATGAACTGAGAATGAGATGATGAAGAATTAGATTTGGAAGACTGTAAAGGTTGGTTGTTTCCGCGCACGAGTGGAGGTGGGGCAGACTGCTGCTGCTGCTGTTGCTGCTGCTGCTGTTGGTGTTGTTGCCGGTTGGACAACTGTTTGTTATTGGCCACAACGTTGCTCTGCTCTTGCAGTTGGTGCGACAACTGACTCTGGCGCAGTTTCTTGAGGAGAACGAGTTTGGCCTCTTCATTACGTAACTCGGCCTGCAGAGTCTTGACTAGTTTTTTGCGCATTCGCTTCTCGTCAGCAGTGAGTTCTTTTGTACCATTCATGGTTTTCTTTTCGTCATCTGAATCGTCTGATAAAGTGATGATGTCAGGTGACGAAGATGCAGGCTTTGTGCTCAGATCGACAGGCATATCCATACCCAGATTCTCTTTCTCGCTATCTTCTGATTTGACAGGAGAAGCATCGTCCTCGCGCTTTATCGACGCAGCTTCCCTTTCACTGTCCTTCAGCTTCATAGACAAAACGGGCTCCCTCTGTCGCATCCTTGCTTCGATTTTCATAGACAAGTTCTGGACACCATCTTGGGATGCTGACAGGCTGGTGTTGCGTTCTTTTTTGGGACTGGAGCCAATGTGAGCCATTTTAGCCTCTACCAATCCAGTCTCCAATTTCAATCTGGCAAAAATAGAGAGAAAAATAAGTAATGGTTAACATCACCAAGAGAGATTTTTTTTAAAAAATACTATTACTATAAAATAGAAAGAAAAAAGGGGAAATGAAAGAATGAAAAAAGGAAAAGAAAAGAGAAAAAAGAAAGAAGGAAAAAGAAAAGAATAAGATGAAAGGAAAAGAAAATAAGAAGGAAAGGAAAATAAGGAGAAAAAAAATAGAAAGAAAAAGGAAAAGAAAAACTGAATATTCTAACTCATGGTCTATATAAAGAATCATAACGTGTGTGTGTGTGTGTGTATATAACTGTATGATTAGTAGAAAGGAGCTTAGAAATATATTTAGCTAGCACATTAAATGTTGATTTTGAGAGAACAAAAATAAAAATTATTTCATTGTTTCTTTTTCAGAAGTGACGCATAAAAAAAAAACACTATAATGCAAAGATTTATTTGGGTTAAGTGATATTAGAGGTCACAGAGTTGACCTCAACCAGGTGCAGTGAATTTGGTGGGAAATTTCTTTCTTTTGAAGAATTTTCCATCATACCAGTGGATGCAGACCATTTTCAACACTGGTGCAAAGAGTGTTTGTGTATGTGAGAATCATTCACCCTTGGCGGGTTGAACCATGGCCACCAATATATAGAAGGCCTGTTAACTGAAAAATGCCTGCAGGCAATGTAGTTAAGATTTGTCAAACTGTTACTGTCATTACTATATGACGGTATTTTTAAAAAGAGCATTAAAACATGTTAAGAAAAGAAAGGAACCCAATTCGATTAATAATGAAATTGAACTTTATTGAATATAAAATATAACTATTATCTATATAAAATTACGTAGTTTTAAAGCAATATACAATCTAATACTAATAAAACTGAATTAAGAATTTAGGGAAGAAACAATTAAAAGAAACATAAAACACAAACAATTCTTGGCCTTTGGGACAACATCACAGTGTAGTAGTAGAAATCCTTCACGACTGAGAGAATTTTAATTTTTGTTCCTCTTCACAGTGCCCCTTATTGGGGAGCTGGATTTTCTCCACAAGATTATATGTTGAAATATTTAAATAACTATTACTTTTAATACAGAAATTATATTTAAAGTTTTGGTTTTCTGTTCGATGTCCATTTTTTCCCCATGTTTTTCATCAAAATGTGTAGCGTATTTTCATCAGTTAAATGGTTAGGAGTCCTATACTCCGCTATAGTCTTCATTTTCATATCAGGGCAGAATACATGAATACAGAAATTAAGTTCACATAACTACAAAAGACAATCATACCATAATGTGAATATTGGTTCAAAACTAAGAAAATATAGTAAACATTGGGAGGCGGTATTATTATTATTAATATTTCACTCAGTAGGAGTTGTCTCACAGGCCATCATCAGGGATAGCTTACTGGCAGTAACCTGTGGTATTTGCTGGAGATCTTCAGATTTCAAATATGCTACACCTCTTGACCACTCGTGCAGATGATTGCATGTTATTGCAACAGTTGTTTGCCATTGATTTCTCGTTGCCATCCACCATTAGTGTTTCCTGCGGTTTGAGAGACAAAATGCCTCCCCAAGGTACCAGATTTGAACTGCACACTTCCAGTTGAGATCTGGTTAGTACTCTCTCACCTTAGACTTTCCATCCTTCCTGACCCTTCACAACTAGTTGGTGTGACACCAGTCGATGTCATCCACAGTTTTTTTTTTTTGTCACTTCACGGGGAACGTGGACTCTGCGTGAACGGGTTTTAATTTAATGGCTGCACCCTAAGGTTTTCTTTCACTTTCTTTGTATATATCTACTACACTTTTTTTTGTAATCGAGCATGTATTTTATTTTTTTAATTTTTAAAAAATTTCTTTAATTAAATTTGATTCATGCTTTTATTTCATGCTTGTTTTTATTTTATTTTCATTTATTTTTATTATTATATTTCCACACTAATATTTTTATTTTTTGTTACATTTATTTTTTCATAAATATTCGAATAATGCTTTTGGCCTTTGTTTTTTGCCCCAAATAATACCTTCAAAAAAGTTTTCGTGATTAAATAAACCAACGAAAACTTTTCTGCATTTAGGGAGCAACCATTAAATTAAAACCCGTTTACGCAGAGTCCACGTTCCCCGTGAAGTACCTTTTTTTTTTTTTTTAAAATTATTATTGTTGTTGCAATAATAATAATAATAATAATAATAATAATAATAATAATAATAATAATGGTGCTTGTGCAGTGTATGCACCATGCTATATTTTAGATAGGATTTTCAAGTTAAATTAAATTTGATGGTATCTTTTTTTTTTTCCATTAAATTGTTAGGTGAAAGTGCAGAATAGTTAGAAAGCCCCCCCCCCATTACTGGCTTTCTAAATAACATTTCAGTACGGTATGTACACAGCACAAATACCAAATATTTATAAAATAAACACAAGAAAATGTTAACTAAGATTTAATGTACTCTTTATATTTAGTTCATATCAAAACTTTAATTAAAACTGATTAGTTAATGAATTTTTAAGATGAATTTGTGTCCGTATGACTTGGGAGAGAATAGAGAATTTCCTATTTCATTTCCCATTTCAGTCATGTAAATTATTTACAGATAAAATGTTATAAAACAAACAAATAAAACTTTTTTTTATTTTATTTTATTTTTTTTTTATTTCAAAGAAATAAATTATGCCCGGTGCTAAAATATTGAATTCATCGATCGTTTTAGTTAAAACTCATGAAAAATACTTCTAACTTTAAAATATTTGGAAATACTCAATGAAAAGTTTTGTTATTAAAAGAACGGACTGAAAAATATTCTCATATAAAAATTGTTTCGCAGTTTAAAAAAATAAATAAAATGAAATATTCAACTTCCTTCGATAGAAATAAAAGTTCAAAAACAACTTCACTTACTGTTATATTTTGTTAAGATTAAAATTTTATAATAAGTGCAATTATATAATTATCCAGACGGAGAACCGTTTCTTCTTCTAAAGAGAAAAAACATGCACGTTTGGAATACCTACATAAAATTACCACAGCCACAATCTAAGGCAACGAAAAATATTTTTTATGGCCACATGGTTGAACATGGGAAACTTTAGGCACCTTCACCTACATGTTGATCTGGTAATGATGTCACGCTGTCATGTTCACCGGCCTACTCTCTTGGTAGCCGTAGTTGAATCAACTTCCTCTGTCAAGAGAATATCAAATTCACAAACAGTCCCCAGTTGCATGTATATATCCTGGTCAATGTTAAGTTTTTGCAGTTTGTGCAGAGAGGTGTTGACGTCTTCCTACATACAGTGTCTGGTATTCCCAAATGTCATCCATTTAATACTGACCACGCTCAACATTTTTTAACTCCAGTGAGTCAACGTGATTTTGCTATATATGGAGCGATGAGAAATGCAGACAGATCAAACTGCAAGTGGCTCAAAACCAACAAGTAAATCCACATGACACTGATTCAAGACTATTTGCTTGGATCAAAGATCACAGCCAACATACATATACTTGTAGCTAAATTGAAAATTGAAATGCTCATGTGTTTAGGTTTATGGGATTGAACCACATGAAAATTTGCAGGCTTTTTTTGAAGATTACAATACTATTCTATGGTAAACATTTTATGACAATTAGTAAAAAAAAAAAAAAAAAAAAAAAAACCTGCAGGTTAGCTTTAATTTTGCTGCTTTGGGATAAATTTTGCCTAGGGTGTTTTTTTTTTTTTTTTTTTTGCTTGATTGTCTCCCCTGTGGCCTTGCCGGGCCACTAATATGGAAATTCTGGGTTAAATTATGTAGAATTACAACAAAATTTATTGTTTGACTAAGGAGTACAAATAATTAAAATTTTTTCCTTACATCTATGGATTTTCAATGAATGGCTCATGTCATGGGAGGAAATGTTACTAGCAACATAGATGTGGATAATTATACATTTTGCTTATTAGCAAAATAGATGTGGATAATTATACATTTTGCTTATTAGCAAAATAGATGTGGATAATTATACATTTTGCTTATTAGCAAAATAGATGTGGATAATTATACATTTTGCTTATTAGCAAAATAGACGTGGATAATTATACATTTTGCTTATTAGCAAAATAGATGTGGATAATTATACATTTTGCTTATTAGCAAAATAGATGTGGATAATTATACATTTTGCTTATTAGCAAAATAGATGTGGATAATTATACATTTTGCTTATTAGCAAATGGATTTAAAATTAAAATGATGGTATAAAAAGGATACTCCATCGTTGAAATAATATAATAATTTAAACCAGAATTTTCAGTTATATTATTGCATATTGAGCTTTCTTTATCTGCTTGGGATCGTCTTATAAACATCGATACTAATATTTATTTGGACTTTATGTTTACGGTATTATACAATCTGTAATCCTCTGGCATTTCAATATTTCATTTAATTTATATGTATACATAAAAAAACGTGTTATCGTTACCTCTTTTCTGGAGGAGGATCACATAATGATGATGATGATGATGATGATTTGGGTAAGATTGTCGTCACTGGTATCTTTGTACTGTCCGTTTTGCCAGGCAGGGAAAAGGGAAGCTGCTTGTCCATTGTAGATGGAACCGACCGCATTGTTAATGATGCTGCTGATAAGGAGGATGAGGATGAAATTTTCTCGGAGACGTAATCATCACAACTTTTCTTCTCGCTCAATTTTGAACTAAAAAAAAAAAAGAAAAAAAAGGGGGGGGGGGGTTAAAAATGTTATATTTTCAATAAATAAACAAAGAAAAAATGTCTTTATACATGCATGTACGTGTGTTTACGCATTTTCCACTTCTTTCCATTGTCGGCGGCAATCATTTTGCCCGTTTTTTTTTTTTTTTTTTTTAATGCAGGAAAGACACAAGGGGGATGTTCACCGATCTTTCTTCAAGGTTTTATTTGGAAAGAATGAACTTAGGATAGATAGACTAATTTTGTCTTAACTAGTTATTTACTCCTTCCACTTAGCCTTCTTACTTAACAAAATGAGTGATGCAGATTGACAGACATCAAAGTAACATTCGATTTAGATTAAAAGTTTACTACATTATTGGCAGTGTCTCGTTTACATAGCTTCCATAGAGAAACTTAAACTGAGAACAACTAAAATAGCAGGTTCTGTTCACAGGGAGGGGTAAATGAAAAAAAACTTTACTTTTCACAACACGATTTTTTGCAGGGTCATGACATCATAAGTTGTGGTCTGATGGGTAAAAGCATTTGCCAGTAACGTTTTTCCCTTCTTTTGCGTTCCAGGTTAGAGCCTACCTACCGCGACTAATTTTTTTTTTTTTGCGGTCACATGTGCACTTGCTATTTGTATTGAAAGGAAAATTGTTTTGATTCATTTATTAAAAAAAAAAAAAATGTTTTTTTTTTTGGGGGGGGGGGGGGGTCAGCGTACAGCAACAAAAAGTGGAAGAGGTTGTCACCTACTTCTTTTTTTGTGGGGGTTGTTCAATAGCCTTAATATAGCAAATCTGTTCAAACTGAATTTCATGTCCACCTGGGCAATGCCGGGTATCCATCCTAGTCTTCTAATATATAAAAGGCAAAATGTGTGCTAGTTTGTGTTTGTGTGTCTGCCAAGAACTTTTCACAGACGCATCGGACTGTGACAAAATTGGTATTGTTAGAAAAATCAATCTCTCGGACGAAAAATATCTAAAAATTGGCCAAAAAGATGAATTCTTTAATTGTGTCAACTGGGCCGTTTTTTTGCAAGGAGGGCGTCAACATTTTTCCAAGTCATACTCTTAGCAATCTCAAGGTATGTTTTAAAAAATATTATTTCAACCTGTTGTAATGTTATAAATTGTTGTGGCCGTGACAGCTAGCGCATTAGCTCTTTCCACCTCTTTTTCCTCTTTCGTGTTACAAGTTTAAGTCTGCCTACTGCAGCTACTTTTTTTTTTTTTTTTTTTTTGCAGTCGCACGGGCATTTACTGCTTGATTGAAACAAAAGTTCATTTATTTGAGGGCCGGGGGTTGCTTGATAACCTTAGTATACCACCTTTCTCCACCCAGGCAACGCTAAAAAGGGGCAAAAAAATTCTTTCACCGTCAACTGGACTGTTTTTAACAAGGAGGGGGTCACTTTTTTTCATTGACATTTTTGCAAAGTCATCATATGCCTTGCAATAACTAAGCTTAATTTGAATTGCAGCGATGTTGTATGTCACAGTGGGCGTGGTGATTAAACCGTTCGCTTTTTTTTTTTTTCACTTCCTTTTCCTCTTAGCATTACAAGTTCAAGCCTGCCTGCTTACTACCCTTTTTTTTGTGCTCACATGGGTACTTGCTGCTATTTTCATTTTTTCTTTTTTTTGGGGGGGGGGGGTGTTAATTTTATTTTTCGTTTGAAACATTTTTTTTTAGGGCTCCGTTGATCAATACTCTTACCATAAAACCTCTCTACACTCGAGCAACACCAGGTACCCTCGTTAGTCTTCTATATATATAAAATCTGTAATATAAAGGGCAGTTGCCTGTATGTGTCATTTTTGTATGTTTGGATAAAACTAAAATATGCCAAAACAAATACCCAAAAAGTCAGTGTTTTCTGGATTGGCTGTGTCCTGGATAATATCTAAAATTCAAGAAAAAAATATTCATTCTGACACAGATTTTATCAGGGAGGAGCAGTTTTCTAGCCAGATTATGTATTAAGTGTAGTAAACTGTTTAATTAAGGAGTTCATTCTTGTAAGAGTTATCCAAGTGTGAATATCCACAGAAAGGAAGAGGCCGGGTAGGGAAAAAAGATGGTCGGGAGAGGGAGGAGGAAAACGGGAGAAGAGGAATAGAGATGGAGAGAAGAGATGGAAGTTTTAATAGAAATATCTTACACTTTTGCACTGGGTAATGCTATATACCCTTGCTAGTCATAGGTAAAGAAGATGGAGAAGTTTATACTCTCACAGTCATAAGTACTAATACTGCTACTCAAACCACTGGTTACAAATTTAATAAGAGATAATCCTTTTGATCTTCACCGGTGAAAGGAAGGCGTTAGCTTTCTTTCTTCTGACTTTCATTGTCTTTGATTAACTGAGAAAGAAAAAGGAAAGAAAAAGAAAATAAAGACAGAAAGAATGCCACCTGTTCTGGATTTAACATTCAGAGAAAATTCAGTAGCACAATCAGTTAGCATGCCATTTTAAAGGCAGAGGTTTGGAGTTCAAGCCTCACCTGAAAATAAATATTTTTACTCTGATCTGATCTCAAAGTGAATTTAATCAATTTCAGCTTAGAAGTACATTTATGGCACAGTAACAGCATCATAAAAATTTTGTACTTGGATGTGCTTAATGGTACATATATGGTACATCGTGTTGTAGCTATACATGAAGCAGCCACATGAAAACTAATGCATTTTCCCAATCAATTATGTTGAGACAACATTAGAAAAAGTTATAAATTCAAATTATTTTACAAAACATTTGATTATGCAGATTATTTTGTTTCACTTTTATTTTCGGTTAGTATCCAAAATTTCCCTCTATATAAAAAAAAACAAATATAAAAGAAAACTGTATGGTGTATGTACACGTGATATATTATATATAAATATATTAAAAAAAAAACAAAAAAAAAACGAGCATGTGCGGGCGGGCCCCTTCATGAGTAAAAAATCTACTTTTACCATGACTAATGCTTGCACAAAATTAAAAACAAAATTCAAAGAGTGATTGAGAAAAGTGCAAACAAACAAACGGGAGTGAATTACTAGGTACAATCCCTCCTTTGTCGGAAAACCTAAAAAAAAAACAAAAAAAAACACAAAGATTAATCACATAGTTTTATTTTTAAATATAAAAAAAAAAAAAAAATCCAATTTTTATGAGTATCAGAAGTGATTTACTCTCTTCGCCCAGGCAACGCTAGGTATCCATGCTAGTCTTCTATTATATAAATCTAAAATGTTTGTATCTAAGAAGTGATTGCTTTGCCTATCATTTTGAAGAAAAAAAAAAAGGGGGGGTGGGAGGAGATAATTCATACTTACTAGACTTATGTTGTAATGCCTACGAATTCCCATCAATCACTTAAAAATAATTGTATTATAATAAAACTACTCTAATCAAATTATACGATTTTTAGAATATAATATTTTCGTCTCGCCACGATATGTCCATCACATATTTTTCTTTATTTTTTTTTAATATAAGGGGAATTCTGGATAATCACCCAACATTCAACTCTGAGAGAAAATGGGTTCAGTGATTCAATCAGTTTTTTTTTTTTCTTACAAAGGAGTCACCACTTATCAAGGCCTTGGAGGCCACTTGAAGATAAGGGTTAATATGGGACAATATCGTAGTCATCGTTAGTAGTGGAAATTTGGATTGGTTAAAAACGTCTCAAAAACTTTTTACGTTGGACTTGAAAACAACTATATTGTAGTCAGCTGGAAAGCAGGGAGATGGAAGAGAGTTCCGCAGGTGTGAAGTTCTAAGAAAGAAGCTTTGTTTATGGAATCTACGTTTAGGGTTAGGCACAGATAAAGAGTCGGGAAAATTATTAGCATGCCATTCCTAAAAGAGGTTGTGAATTCGAATCTCATCCGGAAATATTTTTTTACTCTGATTTGATCCCAAAATGGACAAAAATATTTCAATTACGCATTTTTATTTTGTTTCACTTTTATTTTTTTCTGTTATCTACATACTTTATCAAAGTTAGGAATCTGAACGATGTTGGATAGCTCTGCTAGAACACTTTTTTCCATCACAGTTTGATTCTTATGGTACTATTCTTGAACAGAATAAATACTACCCTTTGATTTTATTTTAGTTCACGTTTCATGTTTGACATAGATATCAGAAATATTTTTAAAATTTATTTTTTTTAAAATTCCATTTTCCATAATTGAATGATTCCATTTTTGGTTTGGTTGTTTTACTGCATATCAACCCTTTTCGGGTTATTTATTATTCCTGGTATTTTTGGAAAAAAGGTTTTATACTTCAAGTTGTCTATACCTTTAAATATTTATTTCATAGTGTTTGGTTTGGTTGTTTTGTAGAGAAAAATCATTGTTTTTGGCTTTGCAATGCAACACCATGTGGCCCCACCGACAGTCCATCGCTCCATCTTCTGTTCTTGTTAAGGCCGCATAGTCGTCTTTTACACATTAGCGACCGTCGATGAGAGCGCACTGGCTTACAAGTAGAAAAATAAAATAAAACGGGAAAACAAAAGGAAAAATGACTGACACTTCACAGATATACCGGCTAGACTCTGAGTGTATGTGACATCATTGACCCTCCACTTGCTAAGACCCACTCTAGAGGCCATTTCTGTCAGTTAGTTGACCAGTTTATTTCCCCCTATGTTCCAAGTGACAATTCATCTTCAACTGCATCCAGTTCTAAACTGAACTCCTCGGAGTTCGACTGTCGTTAAATCCAAATCACAACCGTCATAAAACCTCTTGCCAATCTTCAGCGTCATAAAACTCATTGTCAGTTCTGAAGTATCTGCAAACCAAATCTAAATATATCTCTGGTTCACTGTTTACTCCCATCATTTGTCACAACCTATCCAACAATCCCATGCTAAGTTTCTTTTGTCTATCTTCCTACCTATTCTCTACTGATAAACCCTATTTCCTATTTCTTTTGTTACCCATCCTTTTTCCTTTTTTCTCCTACTTCCTAGCATTTGGGCTCGACTATAGTATAGCAGAACATTATTGAGTTTTGCAAAAGGATAAAAACAAAACAATGTTTGGTGCATTGTCAATATGGCCTTGCATCTGTTGGGTTGAGGTAGGGTTCCGAGTAGTTCTAAGAAGTCCACCTTCCCAGATTGTTGCCTCGCATCTTTCAGATAGAGTAAGTTTATTGCTTACTACCTGAGACATTCTTACCATGCCCAAGTAATTTTAAAAAGGTCTTTAGGGGTGCTGGCCTGACTCCCACCCTTGACCTTGTGTCACATCATCCTGCCGTAGGAAGGAAGTAAAAATCCATAGTTACTGTGCAAGCTTCACAATTATCAAGAAAGAAATATACATTTACTTGAAAATAGATGACATCATAAAGGATAAATGGTAGTTGTCAAAAGCTGTGGACATGTTTGTTTAGCAGCATCCGTGATTGCCGACTGTTGCTGAATGATTTTGCCATAATTGCTAGCTGTTACTGAGCAAATCCAACTCTTGCATAGAACTCACAAAGATTGTGCCTCAAGATTAACTGGTCTGCATGAAGTCCTACTCATTGGTTGCAGCTTTTTCTTAGACCCACAAGATTGCAGGTTCATCCCTGACACAGAAAGCAACAAGGTTCAGCAATTGTCTGCAAAGTCAGAAAGGTTGGATACAGAACACACACAAAAAAAACAAAAAAACAACAGGTATACATGCTCAGAGACGGTATTGCTATCCTTATTTCATGGATTTGCACTTCTGTACCCAACACATCCTTGCTTGCCACATGTAGAGACAGAAACAGCCAAGGGGGGGGGTACGGATGCAGGACTCCTCTTAGATTTTCACCGGGTTGCAGACTTGATCTAACATTATATTTACCTTTCCTAGCCTATAATCTTGATTTGCTGTCTAATCTTTTGATATCCTCATTTCTATGATAATCTTGTATTTAAACAGTATTGATAATTGCTGGATATAGCCTTTCTTTAAGTAGATTATATCTGCAACTTTTAGTCTATAACTTTGATTTGCTGTATAATATTTTGGTCTCCTCACTTTGCTATTAAATCATATATTTAAATATTTAATATTTTCTATTTGATGTCTAATCCCAGTGCCGATGATGAGATTTTATGCAATAAAAAAAAAAGTATCATCTCAGAAATGATTGTACAGATTGGTGGTTGATGCTAAGTTCTTGATGCCTAAATTTTTTTGTTTTTAAATCATTTTACTATTATTTGTAGATGCATAATGGCTTCAAAGGTTGTCACAACCAAGGATGGTAGTCTGGATAAGTTCCCTCTCCCTAAAAAATGCCCTCATGGTGTTTATCTTAAATAGTCTCTGACAACAAAGTCAAGCTCCTAGCTGTCTCGAATAGGTTAACTACACGAGAAGCCCAGCAAAACTTTATAACAATTGGAAGAAGGGACAAAGGTGGACCACTGGTGTTTTAAAACCAGTAACTTTGGGCAGGTGGGGCTTGTCAACTTTGGATGGTAGCTCATATAGAAGAAGGTAACTGATTCAAAACCTCCGTTGCCTTGCGGGATTACCTCATCAGGGGAAAGTCTTAGGGAGTAAATCCAAACAGAAAATCCGGAATTGGAATTGCTGAAGCGGCCTGACTTTATATTGTTATCATCGGTAACTCCTGCAGTGCAGTTAGAGCCAAGCTGTATCGACTGTCTTTCCTTTGGATCCTTTAGCTTTTTAGAGAGGGAGTGGGAACTGCTGTACAAGCAACAGCTATCCTACCATATCACCCTGCTCAGGCAATGCAGCTTCACAGCTACACCATGGTTGCCAACAACAACAAAATGGATGCACAATGGTTAACGTCACAAAAGGATAACTTTATGACATCATATACACACGATTTCATCCATCAACGCAAAGATAATAGGCAAAAGTTGTCTACGCTATTGATGCTTATATAGAACATGGACAACCCGTGACTCTTGATCAATTTAAGTGAAACAAAATTGCCCCAGTCAAGAAATTCTTATATTATAGGAAATGGTGCACCTTAGATAATCGGAAGTATTTTGTTTTCATTTTTAGAAGAGTTAGCTCGACAAGAAAGTTCTTACGTTTTTTAACTTTTAAATTCAGATGAACATAACTCGGCTCAAAAAATTTATTGATCAAAATAAGCAACATCAAATGCAAAACAAGTGTATTTGTGCCAGTCATGTAAAAATCTTGCATTCTGGTGGCGATGAAGTCATTGAAGGCGTTTTTGATATTGTTTAGGTTTTTGAAGCATTTCTCATGCAGAAAGTTATTGAGATGCTTGAAAAAGTAGTAGTCGGTAGGTGAGAGGTCTGGAGAGTGTGGCAGATGAGGCAGAGTTTCCTAACCCAATTCGTGTAACTTCTACAAGGTTTATCAACGTGTAGTCGGGCATTGCCGTGGAGGAGAATTTGATGCAACTCTGGCTTCTGGAAGTGTTGTGGAACTTTGTTGGCACCTAACCACTGAGCTGAGTGTCGCTGGTTGTCGTAAAGAACCCACTTTTCATCCCAAGTTACAATGGGTTTTTCTTGTTGTGTAAAAGGGAAGATGACACTCATAAAGGCATTTCTTTTGGTTGTTGCTTCGTTCAATTCGTGAGGCACCTGTTTATCAAGTTTTTTGTTTTTCCAATCTCTTAAGTGGTTGGAAATTGTTGTATACGTTATGTCTAATTCATAAACAAGTTCTTGAAGAGTGTGTGTAGATTGGCGTCAACTAAGGATCTTAATTGATCATTGTCAACATCCGATGGCTGACCACTACGTTCATCTTCAAGACCCATCGCTGCCACAAAATTTCTTAAACCACTATTGTGCTGTGCGTTCAGCAGTGGTTCCTGGGCCAAACGCTTCGTTGATATCGCAAACTGTTTCAGCAGCTTTTTGGTCTAGCTTAAATTGAAATAAAAAAATTGTGCGAATCTGCTTTTTTTTTCCATTTTGTATTCAACATTCTAAAAAGACATAATTGTTTTAAAACGATTTTAATTTAAATGATGAGATAGAGCGAAAAATGCTCTTTAAAATGATATTTAGAGTAAAGGTTTTATAACGAAAACTTATTTAAAAAATACATCATTTGAAATTAAAATTAAACATTCTGCAAGAACTTTCTTCTCAAATATATATATATATATATATATATATAAATTCCATAAGAGCTTTCTTGTCAACCTAATACTAAGGAAAAGAGGTCACAATTACACAATTTAATCATTTTTCGACTTTTTAAAACTTATTAAAGAAATTTATATTTAAAAAAAAACATAACTTTGTTACATTTTATTAGTAAACAAAATAAATAATTCGAAATATTTTTGCTCATATAATAAACTGAAAAAAATTCAAATTAATTCGATTCATTTCTCCAAGTAATGTTTTCTGTTATTTTGTTTTTACTGAAATTACGATAAAATTTTGGTTTGAAAAATCATTAAATTTTCGATTGTCTTCCCTTTTTACTAGTCTAACTCTTCTGTGAATAGCTTAAGTGCACTTGTACAACCTTTTGTTTACCAAGTACTGTCCCAATAACTATCGTACACACATGAACTCTTATCCTCGAGTGACCTCTGGGCCTTGATATGTGGTGACTCCTTTGTAAAAAAAAAAAAAACAAACAAAAAAAACAAACACCCCTGACTTGCTCACATTTAAACAGGTCACACATTTATACTAATTCATTGACCTCTTGTCTTACCTTAGTTCTGTCGAGATTTTTTCGGATAAAGTTGTCGTAGTAGCATCCATGGGGGCGTCCAAGGATGCCGAATCTGGTGTTTCTGTCACAGCTGGTGTAGAGGGTGGTGTGCCATTGCTGGTGGTGGTCGTGGTGGTTGCAATGGGAGAAGAGGAAGTAGCAGCAGCAGTAGAAGGGGAAGGGGTACGAGAATTAAGGGAGGAGGAGGTGATGACAGCAGTGGTGGGCGTGGTCGATGAAGGGCTGCCACCAGCAGTATGATCAGCAGAAGGTGAAGGGCTGGAAGATTTCAAGTCTGTCTCATCAGAGTCTTTGGTGGTACTTGGGGTATCTGGTCTTGTGCTGCTAGTCGGGGCCAGAGACTTGGGGCAACTTTCCCCATCAAACAATCCATTGCTTTCTTCAGACGGGCTTTTTTCCATTTTGTAATCTGAAAGGAGAAGACAATTCTTTAACTGCTTGACAAAAGGACACATAAGATATTTTGCTACACACACAGAGAACTTGAATGCCTCACTCTGGCTAACTTAAATTAGCTTTTACGAGGAATGGTGCATCTTCTCCAAGCGATGTTACTTCAAGTAAGAGCACGAAGCTGGATACTCCACCAGACTAGATTAATTCTTGTCCTGGAATCCAGTAAGACCAAGAGACCAAAATGAAAGATATACTACAACGTATGAAAATCGTTAATTGGGGAGAGGAAAATTATGTTCTCAACTTCTTTATTAACTCAGTGTTTGAGAAATAAAGAACTTTAATGGAACATTCGAAAATCTATGTATCTCATAAAATTCAAATGTTAGCCCGAGGTAGTGGGCCTCTTGATTTCTGAGAACTTTAACTGAAGTAAAATAAATATATATATATATATATATTATATAATGAGGTCGTTTTAAAAAGTAAAGCCTCCTATTTTTTTAACTCCAAAAGTTAAAGAGCTACGAAGGCGGGAGTGGTATTATTGAAACCAGCATCCTTGTGTGTTCCAGAATTTTTCTACATAGTCACCTCAATGAACTTTTGCTAGGAATTTAATGACGCATATCTGCTTCTGATGTATGTCCATGACAGGGGTTGCATTCTTAGAATCTCACACCGCCAATATCTGCAACATAAGAGATGAAACTTTCAGGTCATAAATGCATTCAAATTTAGTCATCATAACAATGTAATTTGCAATCCCCTCTGATCCATTCAGGCGGAATAATAAATAGGAAGCATGACTTTTGGAATGCCCCTCAGACTGTCTGAATTCAGAGCCAAAGAACAGCAAAGAATACATAAGTTAATAGCTATCACTTATAAAGAAGGGTTGAGTATATAAATTTCACACCAGTTGCTCTGAATAGTGCAGATTTAAGATCAGCTCAATAGGGATGGGGGTGTTTAGTCCTCTAGAACTATAATAGATTAAATGTGAGATGAATGAATTTAATGAATTAGTATAAGTCCATTTAACTGCACAAAGAAACCAAGACTAAAAAACAATTAGAGACATGTACGATCAATATGCAGCTTCAGAGGAAATTAGATTCAACATATGTGTGTGTGTGTGTGTGTGTGTGTGTGTGTTAACCCAGTGAAACTCCGGTGTTTATAAAATAATGCTCAATAACAAGTAAAGCTGTATTATTATATAAATTTATTGATACAAACATTATTGTTTGCATGTGTGCATACATGTTTCAGCTCCGACCTCTTTTGAAACCCAGCAGAGGTCTGAGGAAGCTTTTTTTTTTACACGGTGGTCACCACTTATCAAAGCCCGGAAGCCACTCAGGGATAAGCCTTATTTTGAAAGAGATTGTAGTCGAAACATGCATGCACATATGTAGCCAATAACGTTTGTATAAATAAATAAACCCCCCCCCACACACACACACTGAATTAACTAATGTTTTCCTATGGCATTTTCCCTATATACTCTAATCACACAAATAGACATGTTAATATGAGAATTGGGGGAATAGTTTATGTAAAAAAAATAAATAAATATCACAAAATGACTCCTCTCTTACAAAGTGTCTATCTTTCTTTCTTGTTCAATTTTATTTGACCCCAATCTTATTTTATACTATATCTATCACTCACACTTCTATCACTCTCTCTCTCTCTTTTTATTGAGAGTCAAAGATAATGTAGAAAGAACAGAATATAAAAAAAAAAAAATAGAATGAGTTGATTATAAACAAAAGAGAATATCAACACACTTAACCTCTAGCTGGAGAGAGAGAGAGAGAGGGGGGGAGGGAGGAAAGCGGCTAATTTTTGGATTTAGCCCCCCCCCCTTTTTTAATCAAAAAAATATTTAACTAGATGTGTAAAGACCCGTGGATAAAGTACTTGGTAAAATTCAGTTACACTCTTCCGAATGTTCAAGGTTCAATCCTCAGTGCATATGACACTCAAAATTTGTCAACTGTTTCATGACTGTCATGCGCAAAATTTGTCAACTGTTTCATGACTGTGCATGCGCAAATGTTAACATTATGTTTAAAATAACTAGAACACTTTAAAGATCATTGCAAACTGGCCTAATAGTTAACATATTTAACTCACCGTCATTAGGTTTTGATTTCAATTTCAGCTCGAGTATTTTGTTTACTTACAAGAAATGAACTGTTTAGAAAAAACATATTTGCATGTACATGTATCAGTTTTTTTTTCTGTTTTTTTTTTCTTCTTTTACTTCATTTTTTTAAAAAGAATTTAACGTTATGTTTAATACCGGGCCACGCCGGATTCATCTAGTATGTATATATATATATATATATATATATATATATATATATATATATAGCAACCTAATAGATATACTATTACAGCCCTTCACCAATCTAGTCAGAAGTTTTGTAAGAGATAACACACAACGATTTCAATGACTTAAAAACATTATTACAATGATCCAAACATAATTCTCAATGAAAAACCAAGACACGGAATAATAAAATAATGTTAAAAAATACACATTGTTGGTGACTACTCCCTTATTTAAATATACATCTTTCTTTCGTTGGAATTTATTAACCCATTTTATTTTATATATATATATATATATATATATATATATATATTAAATAAAATGTTTATTGTATTGTCATGTATCTACATAGTTTGAGCAGTTTTGAAAAGAATATCGATTTTAAATTCCTTTTATACTTAACATCTTCCAAAAAAAAACTTTTAGTCATTGAGAGAGAGAGAGAGAGAGAGAGAGAGAGAGAGAGAGAGAGAGAGAGAGAGAGAGAGAGAGAGAGAGAGAGAGAGAGAGAGAGAGAGAGAGAGAACACATATTTACATACATGCACCCAAGTCTAACAATTATTTGGCGGCAAACATTTTCAGTTTAGAAAAATAAAAAAAAAATCCACGGGCAAAATCAGCAATAATTTTGATAAAAAATAAAATTGATTTTATTTCCCCATCAAATTGTCTTCAAATTTGTGTAAACAAAAAGTAAAAAAAATGTAAACTTCATGAAAGATTTCATTTTAGAAAACTTATTCTTCAATTTTTAAAAGTGGGTGGGGGGAGTGAAGATCAGTCTTTAATGACAGAGGGAAAGGAGGGAGGGGAGAGATCGAGAAATGAGGTTCACAATTATATTACAATCTTTTTGTTTATACTAAATGGCAGATGTTGCGTTTTGCACACACACGTTGGAGGTGAAGGCCAAGTTAAGCATTTATCATTAGCAAAACCATAAGGAGATGTGATGTGTGTTTGGTATAGTTGCGCACGCGCGTGTGTGTATGTGATCACGAATATTTATTTTGGATACACAAACAGGAGCAACGTAAATCTCCACACACACACACACACACACACACACACACACACACACACACAATATAAATAAATAAATAAAAAAAAATAAAATAAAATGAATAATTCATCCATGTTTAAAATTTTGGAACATTTACCATCATTTTCTTTTGTTCTCACAAAAGACAAAGTCTACCCTGAATTTCACTCTCCATCATACATGATCAAAGCCCTGGTCAGGATGAAGTATGGCCATCTTAAGATCTTATTCTAACGTATCCAATAACCTTTGTTTCGCTCTCCCCTCCCCCATAGACCTTCATCTTGAATCTTATTTTAGTGATGATGCCAGTAGATTTTCATAACACAGTTGATGCCCCCCCCCCCGTAACTTGAGACATGACTGATTAACACAGAAGTCCAACGAAACTTCTGTCTCCATGACAGTCTTCTTTCTGCTTCCTTCGTCAACAACTAGTACTTCAGAACAGTTTGAAACAGACATTTTATAATATTTTCGGTGTTCTAGATAAGCCACATTAGCGGTCAATTTGAGGGTGGATTTCAGTGTCAAAATTGTCACAAACCCAGGGATTCCATTTTCCACTCGTGATGCTGCTACTAAGTCAGCCTTTTTTTTTTTTTTTTTATAAATACCATTATGGCATGTGTTCTTCAAAATTGATCTATGCCCTGCTTCCTTTGTCCAAGCTCGTTGGCCTTGTGGTTTTCATCAATACACTGTTTTGAGACATCACTGTAATACAGATGCCTATTTCAGTAGCTCCTTCCAAAAAATTGCAGGCATGTGAAAGCCCTTTCCCGCTCACCATTTTCCTCCTACCAATAGCCTTCTTTCCTTTGCGATAATCAGCTTTCATACTAGTTTATTACATCAAGTGACTTATATGGTGCGATTCTCGACCCCCCCCCCCCAAAAAAAATTAAGTGGTGGTCAAATTCCAAAGAAACTATCACCTAGTCTAGGTTGATAAAGAACTTCTGACAGCAACCTTTGGTATTAATTACACGCGCGTGCGTGTAATTATAAATTATGAACAATTATTTATTATACCTATAGACACTAGTGTTTCATACTTTCGCATTCATCAGTGTAGGATGTAACGATTGCCGCTGGTCGAAGGATTCAAACCCTGCCATGAACCCACCTTTAACTTAATTAGCAAAAAATGTTACCCCACTGGGCCACAGTCAACCGCCACTATAATCAAGAGAAATTTAACATTTACAAAATCAAATATACATACAACGTTATTATGACGATCTATAGTGATCGAGCGACTGGAAATCGCAATCTCGCACAAGGCCAACCGACCGCCTTTTATTTTCCTAGACAGTGCTCAACTTTTTAAGAACTTCACACACACACACACACACACACACACACACACACACACACGACATTCCAAAAGTAATGCTTCCTAGGCTTTATTCCCTCCAAATGAATCAGAGGGATCACAAAATTGCACTGTTATGATGACTGAATTTATGCATTCATGACTTGAAACTTTCATCTCTCTGTTGCAGATATTGACGATATATAACTAAGAAAGCAACCCTTGTCATGGATATGCATCAGAAGCAGAGATGTGTCATTGAATTCTCCCATGCAGAAAAAAATTAAACCAATCAACATCCACCGGCGCCTACTAAACAAAAGCCGATGGAATCAAAAGAGGCTGGCAAAAAGTGCATAGAGAATGGTGGTGACTATATAAAAAAATAAATTCTAGAGCACAAAACTTTGCTCACTTTAATAGTATCATGCCTGTTTTTGTAATTCTTCAATGTTTTAATTTTAGTTTAAAAATAAAAAAAATAGGAGGCCTTACTTTGGGAATGACTTTCATATATCAGAGAGAATTGAATGCTTAATGAACACTATCCTTGAATGTGTAAAATTTCTTTGTACAGAGGTTTGTCAGAACAACCTGGTTACTTCCTCCTTACAAGTAAACCCTGACTAAATATTTAAACTAACAAGTATATTTGTAGCCCTAAAGGATCCCTTCGGTAGGGTTAGACCACACTGACTTATACGAGGAATAATGTGCCTTCTCAAAATGATGTCATCTTTAGTAACCACACTAAACATGATATTCCACCAGATAAGATGAATTCTTGTCGTGGAATTCAGTATTTTTTTTTTTTTTTTTTTTTTTTTTACAAAATAGTCACCACCTATCAAGGCACAGAGGCTACTCGAAGATAAGGATTAATGAGTGTACAGTAGTTAATGGGACAATATTGTAGTAATCATTAGTAGAAATTTGGTAAATTGGATTACTTAAGAGGAACGACATCAAAAACTTGTTTACATTGTACTTGAAGACGACCATATTGTAGTCAGCTGGAAAGCAGGGAAACGGAAGAGAGTTCCACAGGCATACAGCTCTAAGAAAGAAGCTTTGTTCATGTTTAGGTTTAGGCACAGAAAAAGAATGGGGGAAATTCTGGATAGTGGTTTCAGCTAGACGAGTGTTTTTCGTGAAAGTTTGGCGAGGGGAGACCATAGATTGGAGCTCAGACGAGCACTTGCCATGAAAATAATGCAAGACTAAAAAGAAAGCTATGCTATAACATAGTTGTCCAGTCAATTGGGGAGGTCAAAATTAATGTTATTCATTTCTTTACCGACTCAACGTTCGAGAATTAAAGCCGAACTTTAATGGAACACTCGGATATCTATGTATTTCATACAGAGATAAAGTGTTAGCCTCAAAAAGGCCCCCCCCCCCCTTGATTTCTGAGAACTTCGATTAAATTAAAATGGAGCTATATCAACAAAACAGTCGTCTTTCAATCCTGGCTCAAAATACTTGCATGTCTAAGCACACTGAATAGCTGACTACAGTAAACCAATCTATCTTTGGATCTCTCCCTCTCTCTCACACACACCCACACGGGCTTTGTCGGTTTGCTATCACTTGTTAATCAAAGTAATCAACTTTTCATTCATAATGTTTTTGTAAACACAAAATATTACTCATCCATACAAATAGATAAACGTTAACATTTTGGTAATTTCAATGCAAATTTATTCAATTTTTAAAAGGTGACCGTAAAGAAAGGAAAAGAAAAAAAAATCAATGTCTTCTAACTTGCAATTAAAAAATAGACAATGTCAGTCTCTCTAAGGGACATTTGAAGACGTATTTTTCTAGAAAAAACAATATTGACAAACAGAACTATTTGTTATAAAAAAAATTAAAATAACTATCGGAACCTGTGGAAATTTCAGGGAATAAGAAATATATTTAATCAGAAAAAAAAAAATTGTTTTTTGGACAGGAAAACAATAACAGCAAATATAAGTTTACTAACATTTCTATGAAAATAGAGTCCATTGTATTTTAAATATAGAACTGATCCAAATGATAAATTAATAATTACTAATAAATATTAAAAAAGTAATATTGTGCTACATAGTTCAATACAAATAATAAAATCACATTGTAAGAGATAATCTTTAATTTATTCCCTTCAGTCCCATCACTTCTTGTTTATTTCAAACATTCCATTTTTTTTTTTTTTTTTAACATAATTATTGCCAACTTTTTTGTTCCGTGAAGTGTGTGCTTTGATTTTACTGCTAGTGCAAGAAAAATAAACCCAACTTTTGCATTTATTCAATTTGATGGGTATAAAAAGAGAAAATCTGTCTTTTTTCTAAGGAAACAGAACGAGCATGAAAATACATATATGGCTGTACCAAAATATTTACAGTAGTCAATCAACTGTTCATGAGAAATTTGACGGTATGAAAATAAGTTTGGTACATGTGTAAATTACATTTATTTTGAACCCAAGGACATGGATCACAAAATAAAAGAGTAATATATATATATATATATATATAAACTACTTCATTTACTCACATAAAATTAATATACGAAAGTATAAATTTATGCGTGAACTTTAAGTGTTTACTTCAACAGTACTCAATACGTAGGCAGAGCTAGTTAGTAAGTTATAAAATATATATGGCGATTAAGCTACACTATTTCGCGTTTCATCCATAAGCCTGAAGAATCCTAGAGTGGATGAAACGCAGAATATTCAGTGTAGCTTAATCACCATTTATAACTTACTATATATATAAAAAAGGTGTGTACAACATCTTTCTTTTACACCCCCCCCCCAATCTCTCTGGTAACTGGTTCAATATAAAACAAAGAAAAAGGATTTCACTATTAAATTTAAAAACTATTAAGAGTGAAATGGACAAAAAACAAACAAAAATGAAAGCAAAAATATTTTCTTTTACATACTAGACTGGCAAGGGTACCCGGCGATGATCAAGGCAAAAGACACATTTCTATTAAAACTTCTATTTCCCTATCTCCCCTCTCCCCGGTTTCTCTCCTTGCCTTTTTCTTCTCCACTCAGCAGATTCCTCTCTCTGGACATACACACAAACTCCTTTTTATAGATTCCCAAGGAATAAATCAGCATAAAGGAATTAACCTAGTGAGTAAAAAAGTTAGAATTACTTCCCTTTAGTACATAATCCAATCTGTGCCAGTTTAGGGTGAAAGAATGAATATGTTTTTATAAATTTTAGATATTATTCATCAAAGTAACGCCGATCAAGAAAATACAAACTTTGTGGGTATTTGTTTTCTTGGTTTTTAGTTTTAGCCAGACATAATAAACGTACACACAGACAACTGACGTTTTATATAATAGATTATTTTTCCCTAATATTTCCAACAAATAATGTCGCCAGCTAGGCAATGCTTGGTAAATGAAATCGCTTCCAATGAAACTACAAAAATGTAGAAAAAATAAAGGCAGATAATACAGATAAGAAGAAAAAAAAAATCTCACAAGGTATTAAAATGGCCAACACAAACAATTTAGTGCAAGACGCTTTAAAAACGGATCCTCTTCACCATGAGAATGGTAAAAGAGACGCGTGTTTAGCAGACAGAGTTCCATGAATATGCAGTTGATGAGATCATTGGATTCATTTTTCCATGATTTTTGTTGATATGAAGAAAATACCAAACACTTATATGTTCTTCTGGATTACACATCGTTTTCCTTAATTTCTTCCCAATAAGCTACATTCTATTAGAAAAAGGTAAAATTTGAGGCAGCAGATATCAAAAAATACCTTCATCTTACAATATTAAGATGGAACAAAATCATATCTAGGCTTTGGAAACGTTAATAACTCAAAAAAAATGACCAGGCTGAAATGTTTCATAATGTTGCTGTTATTAGAGAGCATGAAATCTATACGTTTATATCTATTGTTTAAGAAAAAAAAAAAAAAAAAAAATTAAAATTTCAATCGCAACCAAATATTTAATGGTAATGATCGTTTGGCTACAATATGAGCCAAGTAGGGAGTCTCTATGATAATCAGAACCAAAGTTATCACCAAAAAATGACTTTAATATTTTTCGTAACTAACTGTTAATCTAGATATTCAAAAGTAAATCAGTTCAAAATTAGACAATGACTGATATTTTTAACCAAGTTTGGTGACGATTGATCAAGTGACAAACAGAAACAAACTCAACCAAAAACATGTTTCACAAGAACATGTTTTCAAAAAACACATAACACCAACTAATAGAGCGCGGATAAATAATCATTCGCACACATTTGAATCCGTGGAGTTTCTCGGGAAGTAATAAGAACACTATGTACTTACTTACGCTTCCAGTCCTGAGTCTCATATTAACATTTTTTTTTTATTATCTTTTTGTTTTCTTCTAAAATAAAATAAAAATGCCTTTACTGTGAACACCAACCCCCACAAACGATATGGTCTCTGAAAGAAATAAACATTATACCGGTTGTGATAGGCTTAATAAAAAAGAATCTTCAGAAATACTTAGAAGCAATCCTTGGAAGACCAAGCTATAACGAAATACAAATAGCAGCATCTTTTCTTAAAAGAGCCCTCGGATATAAATTTAAATCCTAATGGAATCAAGTGTTCCCCTTAATCTCTTAAAACTTACTGAAGTAATGAAGTAAAAAAAAAAAAAAAAAAAAATAATAATATTGTAAAACACATCAATATTAAATTAATACTATAATTGGATTGCTCATAAAATTTTACTTAAGGAAAAAAAAAAAAAAAAAAAGAAAAGAAAAAGTTGTTTGATTTTTTTAAATGTCTACTTTCAGTTGCAGCCCCCCGGAGAGCAATATTTGGAATCAATTGGACCCTCCATGGAATCTAAGGAAAATTTGACAAATGTCATGAAATCCTGTATTGAGCCTAATTAGAGTTTTCTGTCTTCACGCATTTTTCTGTCTCCTTTATGGTCAGAGAACTCTAGTGGAGCAAAAAATAGTTTCCACAAAGTGAAAGGCAATATTTTTTTGTAAAAAAAAAAAAAAAAAAAAATAAATAATGGAGTCCTCTCAGGTAACCAGTATTGTAAAATTTCTAAACAAATTCATTTAAAAAACAATATACTTTCTTTCACTATCAATAGCAGGTTTGTTTACTAAGATAGGATATCCAAGACTAAATAGTTACAGTTGATCGTGACTTGGTGTTTGTTTTGAATTTTTGGGTTAATGCGTTCACTGTGAATAGCTGCACTGACGAATCATGAAAGGCTGAAAAAGCTATCTACGAATGTCATACACATCAATTTTTGTCATTTTAAACGATAATTATATACGGTATGAGTTATCTCTTCCTGGGAGTTAGGAAATGTCTCCTTAGAACTGAATAGTAACCCCATATTTTGGGAAGTGTACAAATACATGCACACACACAATTATATATATATATATAAGGAATGTAAAAATACCAGCGGTGGTTGACGTTATGTTTTGAGAAAAATAGAAAAACCGAATGAAATTATTAAAATAATCAACGTTTCGTCCTTATTTCAGAGGACATCTTCAGGATAATTGAAGTAAAAATGTAAGAAAAGAAAAAGTCATAGATCGTACGAAAAGGAGGACAGTTTTTGAATCCTACCCATGTCGGGAAGGACAAACATGTGTGCGTATGGGAAGGTTGGGTTGTTCGATGTCTATATATACACTTTTAAAAATGCGTTAAAATAAATATGTACATTTTTTTTTTTTTAAATTTTTTTTTCTTCTGTAAACTTATTCATTTTGTTGAAATATTTTTAACGCATTTTTAAAAGTGTATATATAGACATCGAACAACCCAACCTTCCCATACGCACACATGTTTGTCCTTCCCGACATGGGTAGGATTCAAAAACTGTCCTCCTTTTCGTACGATCTATGACTTTTTCTTTTCTTACATTTTTACTTCAATTATCCTGAAGATGTCCTCTGAAATAAGGACGAAACGTTGATTATTTTAATAATTTCATTCAGTTTTTCTATTTTATTTATATATATATATATATATATATATATATATATATATATATATATATATATATGCACATTCATTGTTTATTTACATGTTTAGCTGTATCTACGGCTCATCAGCATGGCTGACTATATCAGGACTCACAGACTATAGTTCAAGCCCTGGTATAGTCAGCCACACTAATGAGCCGTAGATACAGTGAAACAGGTGTCTATGGAAAACACTCACACATTAGAAAAAAGAGAAGTATTATAAGAACTGCAAAAACGCAACTTCATTATCTCCCCTGACCAGGATTTAAATGTGATTGAGAACTGTTAGTGAATTTAATATTCCCATGACATTTCTCCCTCCAGAGGAAGTCAGTTCAACCTGCCTAAAGTGAATATCATTTTCATGCATCAAAATAAATAGCAAAATTCAATTACAAACTTTATTTCAAAGTCAACACTATTCAAATTACTATATTAGTTGAACACTAATTCCTCGGATTAAAATTTTGGTAAATTCCTATATCAGTCACGTAAATTGTTTAGTATGAAATGGTTTTTACCGTTTCTACCAAACAGCTTACTTGAGATCTTGTCCAGAAATTCCCTTTAACTATATATTATATAAATATTCCCATGACATTTCTTCCTTCAGAGGAAGCCAGTTCAACCTGCCTAAGGTGAATGTCACTGGCATAACTATTTAAATACAGAGGAAAATTTGGATACCCCCCCCCCCTTTTTAAAGAAAAAAGTTAACTCGCACATCTAAAGACATTATAATGGTGGTATGAAAGAGATGGATGGAGTGCATTCAATTCCGGACAGTTTTATTCACTTTAGAAAACAAAATCGTCATGTTACAAACGAGAAAAATTGTGTAGCGACTAAACAAACTAAATCCAATATCGGGTGTATTTAATCATGCTTTAATGAAAGAATACTGTTTAAACCTAAAACAACCGCACACGCACTCGAATCTATAATATAAATCTCACCTGCCTGTTTAAATTTATGTATGTATGTATCTATGTATGTATGCATGTATGTATGTTTGCCTAAAACTTTCGACAGAGGCGACAAATTTTCACGAGATCGGTATCGTTTTGAAGCTCGACCCTCCAGACAACAAATATCGAAAAATTAACTAAAAACATTAATTCCTTCACCCCTCAACTGGGCACTTTTTTTACAGGGAGGAGTGGCCTTTTTTGTCGATATTTTCAAAAGTCATTCCCTCTTTTCGATTGACTAGCCTTAACTTAAAACCTTCACCACTTCCAGTTTGGCGATGGGCACAACAGCAAAGACGTCATGTTTTTCTTTTTCACATTCTTTTCCTCCTTTGCGGTACGGGTTCAAGCCTGCCTGCCTACTACCACTTTTTTTCTTGCTTAACACACCCGGCCAATGCCGGGAACCCAGGCTAGTTTTATTTATATATGTGTGAAAACGCAAAATAAATATCATTATGTGAAAGCAAGAGGCATTATATATAAAAAATCAATAAACAACAACGTATTGGAAGAAATTACACCCACAAAACAAAAGGAAAAAAAAAAAATCAATATTCACTATTGAAAAAAAGTGTCACGAGAAAGGTTGCAAGGGAAAAATTAAACCGGCCATTTTTACAGATATTCTTTTTGTTTTAAACTAAAAGAACCAACCAGGCGTTACCGCATATTGTATTTACTTGTAATCTATGGTTTTTATTAAAAAAGAAAAATATGTTTAATAATCAACCCCCCCCCCCAACCTACTTTTCTTATTCAATTGAAAGGCAATAACTCTGTATGGACGAATTCAGAGCTAAGTTTTTCTTTTCTTCTCTAAGATGGCAATCACTTGAAAATAATACATATTTAAATCATTTGAGGCTGAAGAGACCAAACCTAGGCATGTTGCTATAAGCGAAACAACGCACACACAAACACACACACACATATATATATATAAACACACACCATCTTCTCGGGGTAGAGCATTTTCTTAAATTATATTGCCTGCTACGTAATAAGCATAATGTAAAGCTCCTTGTATAGATACAAACAAACAAATGGAGCACTTTAAAGTGACGGTCAATGTTTATACAAAGATATTCGTATAAGTGTATAAATGCTGACTATCAACTAGATGGTTCAAGTTTGATTCCTGGCTTGAGATGAATGCTAGTTTAGCTGCACTGAAGAACTGTGATACAGCAACAGTGTCTGAATAAATGAATAATTACGTATATAAATACGCTTGGAAAGTTTCCAAATGTATTTATATACGTTATTCTTCATTTCAAAATACATGCAACACTTCAAATGCAAGTCATATATATATATATATATATATATATATATATATATATATATATGAATTATAACTTGATAGGTCATGAGTTAGATAAAATGTCATAAAGGATCTAGTCTTCGTTCTTCTTCTTTTTGGCTTGATGGATAACGCCATCATTTCGTGAACCAACCATAGTGCAAAATTATTCTTTATGGATGCCATCATTTTGCAATATCATCGGTACAAACAAACAAACAAACAAACAAGCTAGAGCCAAACAATTTTACTCTGTGTTTGTGTGTATGTGAGAATTACCCTGATACAAAGTGGGGAATTCCCTACACTATGACATGACTGACGCATGCTCATCAAACATTGGTGGGAGGATTGAATATGCTTTTTTCAGAAAACTTTTCAAAACTGAAATAATATTTAAAGAGAGACGAAAAAAAAAAGGTCCACTTCAAATATACACTTTTCTTTGGTTGGAACCATACTTTCCTCTAAAAATTTTTTTTGTTGGGATGATTAATCAAATTTGGAAAAAGAAAAAAAAAAGAAAAAAAAAAGGAACTTAGGGGGTATCAGAAATAAAAAATTGATGCCAAAAACAATTATTTGTATTTCATTTGCTTTTGTTTAAAAGTTAATTGATTTTATACTACCAGCAAAAAATAAATTAAAAAATCACCCTTCCAATTTTTACATTTATTACATGAGTTTTGCCAAATAAAAATAAAAAATAACTCCATAGCTAAATATTTGGAATATGAATGAACCAGAATCGATAATTAGATCAGAATCATGAAAAATATTGAAATCATCCCTCCCTCTCTCTCTCTCTCTATATATATATATATATATATATATAGTGTTATAATGGAATAATTCCAGAGGAAACCGGGTATGAGAGCTCAATGTGGTAAACAGAGCAATAAAAAATATAACACAGAAATTACATAATTGTCGATGTACATTTTTGATACTGAAAGAAGTATCAAAAATGTAATTGTCTAGTTTAGATGCTTGAAAATACCATAAGGTTGAAATAAATTATTGCATCGACAATTATGTAATTTCCGTGTTATATTTTTAATATTTTTTATGTTATTTTATATATATATATATATATATATATACACACACACACACAAGCAAAAGTACCTGTCGTTGACTGGGTTCAAAAACAGCCTACAGAAAATGGACTCTGATTTATGAAAGTATGTTAGGTTATGAAAAGGAAGGGTTGTAAAGAGATAGCTTCGAATTTGGAGGTATCAAAACCAAAGCAAAATATGATGAAAGTAAAAATAAAATAGATAAACTCCATAATTTATTATACCATACCTGTTCACACTGAAATACTTATCACAATATTCTGTGGATCTATATTAAAAACCCTTCTTAAACTTTGTGACATATTTTCATTCTATGGAGGTCAGGTATGAACGAACACCTCATAATTTTATTATACCATATTTCTTCAAACTGAAACATAATTATCAAAGTATACTTACGCAGATAGATATGAAAAACCTTTATTAAAGTTTGTGCCTATTTCCATTTTATAGAGGCCAGGCGCGAACACAGACCCCACAATTTTATTATACCATCCCTATTTAAGTTAAAACATACTTATCAAAGTATTCTTATGTACATCTATATCAAAAACACTTGTAAACGTTTTTTTTAATTTTTAAAATTTTTATTTCCATACTTTGTGGACCAGGTGCGAACGCAGACCCCACAATTTTAATGAACCACCGTTCTGCCAGATCAAACCTACCCATTCCTGTGTCTCGATACATCTTCTATCATTATATGTAATCAGTTTTTTAAAATAGTCAACCACATAGGAGCCTATTCGTGACCAGACACACACACACAGCTTTATATTATAGATATTTCATTAAAAAAAAAGTAGATTTTTTGTTCATTTTTAAACGATAATACCGTTCAACCCTAAAGATCATTTTCCTTAGAAAATTGCTCATATTTTTTAACATAAACAAATATTTATTTATTTATTTATTATTTTACTTATAAAACAGTATATAAGTATAGTAAAATAAAAAAATAAAAAAAAGTAAATGTGTATAAAATTATTTCCTGTTCATATTTTCCAGAGGTGAAGCAACCAATAAATTTTTAACAAGGTTCAGTTTTAATTCAGGATAAATTAAATTAGTTCCTTATTTCACAGGTGATACGAACAAAAACTAAAATTTATTCCTATCTTTAAAAAAATAAAATGACATTTAAAAATAAATTTTTTTATTTTTATTTTTATTTGTTAAGGTTTATTGCTAAGGATAATATAAGAAAGATGTAATCTTGTTAACCTAACACGTTAATAATACTAATGCATAAATAAAACCAAAACAGAGACAGCAGGGTGGTGTGTCTGTATGGGGTGGGGGAAGAGTCTGATTGTCAGAATATCATACGATATTGATCATTTCAAGGACAATAAATAAAATGGCCAAAGTAGAACTACAATGAAAGAAAGTGTGTTAGACTGAAAAAAAAAAAAAAAAAAAAAAAAAAAAAAAAAAAAGTCAGCAAATACAAATCAGCCACCTGAGGCACACGCAACAATTATTTTACACTTATGTGCCCGACCAGCGCCTCACATCGTTTCAGACTTTTAACCTCTGTATTTCACCAATATCTGAGGACGGGCCAAGTATCACCATGGTATGTTAAAAAAATGTATTTTCCTGATGAAGAATCTGTTATGGATTGAAATATCAAATTTTAATAAATGCATTTATTCAAAGAAATTCTGCACTTGTTTGGCTTTTAAACTGTTAAATTTGGTATCCCAATATATATATATATATATATATTTTTTTTTTTCGATACCTCCGTTCAGTCTCAAAAGACAAAGGATACTCCCTGTAGTGGAAGCTGTGCGAGTAATTGTGAGGCAAGAGTTGCCCAACCCCCCAATCACACCTCTCCTGAATCGGGACTGTTTGAGTCCAATGGCAAAGAGAAGTCCAGGACGACTAGAAACAATGCCAAGATAAGCGGAAAGTGCATACAGCACTTGAAAGTCTCAAATGATCACAATTTATTATTGACCAGGTTCAACGTTGCTTAACCTCGGTGATCCAGTGAGAATCGATGTTTCAACGTACTTATGCCACATATATATTACATTTGTAATTGTGTTGGGATAATTAATTGATTAATTGTAATTGAAAAAACATTGAAACTTTTTAGAGCAGACATGTACAAACACGTGGCCCGCGGGCCGCATGCCACGCCTTGTAGACATACTTGCGGCCCGCCACAACGTATTGTCAGGAGTTTGGCACGTTTTGGCACAGTATTAGTGGGAGGATATTGTCAACAAAAAGAGATGTCGGGGCAAAACAGTTATAGTTTTGGAATTATTAATGAATATCAGTTTTGAATTTAAATGCATTTTTTTTGCTATCGTATTGAAGAATAGATGAAAATCGTCAACATTTTCATAATTTTATTGAACCATATGTACACTATTAATTTGATCGTATGTTTCGAAATTGAAAAAAAAAAAACAAAACAAAAAACAAAAAAAACAGCAACATTTTTTTATTTAACGTGTTTATCTTTTGCGACCCTCACGACAATACACATGGACTCTTATGACCCTGAGGAGACTTCTAGTTTGACACGCCTGTTTTAAAGTATTGCAATTGAAAAAATTTGTACCTATTTTCCGAAGCCAAAAACGATTCTTTGTTTTCGTTTTTTCATTGCTAGTACAAATGATAAAATAACAAATATTTATTAATTCGGAACTACCAGTAAAACTAAAATCTATACCCCCCCCCGCCCAGCATATTTTTTTAAATAATATGCACACATTACATGGGTTTTTGTGGAAATCCACTCTCTCCCCCATATCTGTATTTAGAAATTTAAAAAGAATCAATGAAAATATTAGAACTGTACCATCACTTTACACACACACACACACACACACACACACACACACACACACACAGTACATTAATTTAATCATCTATTGATACCTGTAATTTCGCAATAAGCTTGAAAACTTAGCACATAGGGCTAAAGATACCAAGTATAACCATTCTTTAATCGATGCTATGCACCCCCTCCTCCTCACATGTGTTGGTTGGTGGCTCCCTTGCGACGATGCTTGACTGCTGAAAATATGTTTGATTTTGAATTATCTGCCGGGTTTCTAGCCACACTGAAGAGCAATGATACAGCTATCTGTAAATGAACTAATGTATACATTAGTCCTCCAGATTGTTTCAATGTATCACAGCTGTTCAGTGTGGCTAAAGAACCATTTTGACAACTGGTGAACGTCTTAACCGTTATGCTATCAGCGCAAGCTTACTATAGCAAATAAACTCTAAATGCTAATACTAAGTTTTTTTGGGTTTTTTTCAGCAGCCGATAGGGCGCTATTCTTTTACATTATTAATAGTGGTCGTCAGTAGAATGAATCATCAGCATGGCCATCTTTTAGCCAAGAGGAATCAATATTGCTAAAGTGAAAGATTTTATCTAGAACGATTCGATCTTTATGAAAAGATGTCATTTTTTAAAAAAGAATTATTTAAAAAGGGTGGATCAATGTTATAATGCATCTTTCTGTAGAATGAAGGAGTTACGATCATTGATCATAACTCAAATTTGCTAATGCTGCGTAGTGTTAGCATATATATATATATATATATCTATAAAAGTGAACGTGTCTGTCTGTCTGTCTGTCTGTGTACATTTCCCTACGCAATAACTCTGTCAATTTTTAGTCTATAGACTCGAAATTTGAAATACCGGGTACTGAGATTTGGGAAAATCGATGTGACGGGTGTCAGCCAGAAATTTGGCTGTTAAGGGGTCAAATTTCAACGATTTGACCTTTAAGAACTCTACCAAACTCCTCCGACAATTTTGGGTCTAGACACTTGAAATTTTAGATATAGGTTCCTTGAACCTGGATCTAACTTGATAAAGTGATTTGAGCCCGAAACTATAAATTTTAAGGGGTAATAATAGGGGTCAAAGTTTTAAAAAATTAACCATTTTTTTTGTTTTTTTGCACAGCATACACCTCCAAACACCCGAGCAACGCCGGGCACCCCTGCTAGTATATATATATATATATATATATATATAGCAAATATATTTAAAATTTTCAAAACTGAAAAAAAAAAAAAATGTTCCATTAGAACATGAAGATTTTTCTGTTTTCAATTAATTACTCCAAACTTAATGAAGAGAATATTTTTTTGTTTTTTGTATGTAAAAGAGGGGTGACTGACTTTACTTTATCTATAGGATATATAGGAGGAGAGAACGAGTCTGTCTCACACAAAGTTTTAACAAAACTGTTTAACCAAGAATAAGTAGAAATCCTTCACGATTGAGACAATTTTTATCTTTTGTTCCCTTTCTCCACATTAAAAAACGACCCTGGTGTCTAACTCTGTCCCGTGGGGAGGCATTGTAAATAGGAACCAAGAATAAGTAGAAGAGAGAGAGAGAGAGAAGAGGAGAGAGAGAGAGAGAGAGAGAGAGAGAGAGAGAAAAGATTCAATGTGAATGAAATTATTGGGAGGAGAAATGAAAAACAAAAATAGAATCAATTTCTTCACAAAATCGTGTGGATGCCAATATATATATATTTTTGTTTGTTTAGTTTATTTTTATAAAAAAAATTTAAGTTTGTAGGAGGCAATACAATGCAGAGGTGTAAAGGTTAGACAAACAGAAGCAAATTAAGATATAATGGTAAAATACAGCTTCAATTTTATTGATCCAATAGTGTGTGTGTGTGTTAAAATTTTTTTCTTTACATGTATTGTATTCTTGCGCGAGGTGGAGTATCCATGTATTATTTCGGGTATTTCCCCCTTCATCAGGCATATGTTTGACTTTCAGACGTGTATGTTGAGGCTATTATAAACTACATTAACCTTTTAGTTTATTATTATTTTTTAATCATAAAATTGCATGGTGGAGGCATACCATATCATACAACAATTCCATGATATAAAATTTTGGGTCCTAAAAAACATTTTTTTTTTTTTTTTTTTTTTTAAATCAATTACAAATTAATATTTACTTTTTCACTTTTTTCTCCCTCACATTTTGAATTGTAAATAAAATGTTTTTTCTGTATATTGTACTTCTCTACAAAATTTAAGCTCCCACCCCCAGCAAATGGCAACAATAAGAGTCCCTATTTATTTCCTTCCCCATGAGGACAGAGTTTGACACAAAGTCAGTTTTTAATATGAAGAAAATTCAAGAAAAGGGTACTCTTGATCGAGACATAAATAAAAATGATCCCAGTCTAGAAGGAATTCTCTTTACTTAGAGAGGACAGAACAGCTAAAGTTTAGTATGACACTATGACAGAAAATAATCTATTCTATATTATGATGATGTCATTTATAGTAAAAATAATATTGTCACCAAACAAATACAAGTTACCTCTCAAAATAACCAGTGGAAAATAGTCGCTTAACCGCTATGAAAATGATAAAATATTTAAATAGTATCAATACCCAGATGTAAGTCTCAATCACAAGGACAACTAAGAGTTAGTTCTCTTACATTAGTAATTTTTTAAACATACATAAAAAGTAGATTTAAACAAAGGGTTATCATTTCATGTAGTGTTAAACTGATTGGGATTACAAATTATTAATATTAGTATTAAAATGTTATCAGTTTCAAATCAGTTTTGACTTAACCCGTTGCAACCAGCAAGGCGATCTGGAGTTACCCAGCGTCTTTTAATATCAATAAACGTTTCAATCAAGTTTTTCTTTCTATCAGGGTCGCATTATTATGAGCCAAAACCACTATCAATAATTTCCCACACTCCTTATCTGTGCCTAAACCTAGATTCCATGAACAAAGCTTCTTTCTTAGAACTGTACGCCTGTGGAACTCTGTCCCATTTGCCTGCTTTCCAACTAACTACAATTTACGAAACCCTTTATTTACTTCACAGGTGACCAAAAAATACAATTGCGAATTACGTAGGACCCCTATCCAGTCATGGCTGATAGAACAAGAGCATGCTATGCCCATGAATTAAATAAAGTGTTCCATTTGAAATTCCGTCCAAATTCCAGAGTTTGACAAAATACACTCAAAGAAGGTCGGAGGTCACATCGACCGAAACGTTGTGAACATGACACTCAAAATGAGAACAGTAGTCCGAAGGATCCAAATAATATGAATAACCAATCCTCATCTCAAAAATTCATTAATAAGTTTAATTTCGTTTTAATGCTCTTTTCGCCATTAGAGAAGAGACACCGGGCTCTCATTTAGAATTATATGACCAGAGCACTAAATTACAAGTGGAGAAACTCAGCAAAATGGAGATTAGAATTATATGACCAGAGCACTAAATTACAAGTGGAGAAACTCAGCAAAATGGAGATTAGAAAGTAGACCTTGGATTTAGCTCACATCCCATGAGTGATATTTCTGACATGGAGGGAAAAATTGCTGTTTTCTGGGTTGGAATCTATTCATGTAACATTTACCGTTGGCTGTTTTTTGACCATGAAGTGGTATTTTTTTAGAACTCCTTACATCATGAAGAAATTTCCATAAAAAAAAAAAAAAAAAATCCCTTTTGGCAATTCATACCAGCCGAGGATACATGCTCGACAATCAGTCCAACAGAATGGGCTGATGCAGCCCTGCCCTATCCGACTAAAGTACTGTTCTGAACAGCCCCAAAAAGTCCATCCTCCCAGGCTCTACCCTCTCTAAGAAAGGGTTGGTTTATCAATTGACGTGCCCCTATGGAGTTGCTGCTCAGGCATTCTTTTTGTGGAGCCAGAGTGAGCTCACCTCTCTGTCTCCATTTTCTGGCTTTGTACCACATCTTCCTGCAGTGGCAAAGAATAGTGATGAGACAACCCCCCCCCCATTCCGGTACAATTACTGATTTTGATTCTTTTTAAATTTCTAAATATAGATATGGTGGGGGGGGGGGGAGTGATTATCATAAAGAAACATTTAACGTGTGTATATATTTTTTCCAAGTATACACTTGTGGGGGTGATCTATGGATTTTAGTTGAACTAGTAGTTTAAAATCAATCAATATTTACCATTTCGTCATTACTATGCAACACTGAAAATCAATTTTAATTTTTTTTATTTTTTGGAATCCTTCGAGATGAAACTTCATAATTTGTGTATTCATCTTTTTTGCGGACTGTTATCATTATTTTCACAGTTGTTGTTGTTGTTGTTGTTGTGAAACAGCAACTGTAAACATAATAACAGTCCAGACAGATGAATAAACAAATTGAAAATCAAGTTAAAAAAAGAAAAAGAAAAAAGGAAACAAATAAAGATAATTATAAGAACCATTTTGTTTTGACAACAGAAAAAAAAGGCACAACTTTTTTTTTCAGATTTCGATATCCCAAAAAATGATTTTTTTTTTTTTTTTTTTTTTTCCAAATTCCTGATTCTGATAAATCTTTCCAACAGGAGAGAGCAGGGTAGAATCAATATCATAATTTTATTCTATTGAGCTTAAGAACGTGGCAATGGATTATTTTTGTTGGAGCATGGGAAAGGTATGAATATATCTATCATGTGGGGTCAACCAAATTGCTGAGAGTGAGAGAGTCCCCTTGGGACCCCACTCTCTCGATCATCAGTATGAAAGAAAACTGCTGAGTGAGGAGAACAAATAAACAGACTCTTTCAATTAAATGGCTTCGCTTAAAGGTCAGATTTCAACCTTCTGCACTCTCCTTCTCAAGTTCGCCTTTCCAATTAAACTAGATGCTCCACAAGATTTGGAAAATTGCTTTTGTTAAAATGTTTGTAAAAACTTAAAATGTCTAAAGCAAAACAATAAAACCCAAAAAACAAAACAAAAAAACATGTGAAGCATAGTTTCTTATATAAGTTGAATAACAAGAAAGTAATAAAAATCGATTTTCCTTTGTAGATTGTATAAAAAGATTTTTATATATATATATATATATATATATATATATATATATATATATATATATATAAAAGATATATTTATATGCACACGAACACACATTTTGCCATCTAGTTCATGTTCTAAAACAAATTTTTCTCAAAAAGATTAGAGTTCAGTTTTTGCAAAAATTTCAGAGTAATCTACGAGAAAGAAAAAAAAAAAAAGTGGATAAAAATTCCTTAATTGAGGTCAATGTTTGGCTAAGAGTATGATTAATATGGAAATTTTACTCTATAACTGGTTTTTACTCGCTTCCTACCCCTAAAAAAGAAAAGCTATGGATTTGATTACCCCCCCCCCAAAAAAAAACCCCTCAAAAACTCATCAGTTTTATATGGTGACATGCGCAGAGGATATCATCTCTACACACAAAAAAAAAAAACTTGAAAGATTTGTTAAAATGCTTGTAAAAAAAAAAAAAAAAAAAGTGTTAACTGACATTTATGCACAGACTTTTCGTACTTAACAGCATATCTTCATTATAGACACACAGCATTTACATTTATAGCAAGTGTACGGACGACAAGCACAAAATATACGGATGGCAAGTGAGCTATATATAACAGAAACGTTTGTGTTTTATTCCTGATCGAAATCATTCTAATAATTTCCATCAGGAATGAAAAAACTGACATTTCTTTGTGACTTACTTGCCATAAGTATATTTTTATATCAATACTTAGCTCTACTCATGTTTTGAGCACTGTTGAATGAAAATACTAAAACAAATATACACAAACTATTTTATTATATAAATATATACACGAAACACATCTTTAAGTACAAAGTTTAAGCAGTAGCTCAATAGCAACATTATGACTAGAGCTCAGAATAATAATAATAATAATAATAATAATAATAATAATAATAATAATAATAGTGTTGTGACGATTAGTTGAAAAAAAAAAAATAAATAAATGGAAGTTTTGGGAAAGTAAGACACTTTATCAAATCTCCAACACTAACGTACTGTATACACAATAACCCTTATCCCCGAGTGGCTTCCGGGCCTTGATAAGTGGTGACTACCTTGTTAAAAAAAAATAAAAATAAATAAAAAATAAATTGTACCTAGGGATGAAATGAGGATCAACAAATGTTCCACCCTCCCATACTTTTATTTTCATCAAAACCAATGAAATTGCCCATTTTTTAAAATCAAATCAGTTGATTGCTTGGTTTAGTTAGGGACACACATGCCCTGCAGTGCCAGGAGGAAGTTTCATATGCCTTCTTGCAGTGACTTAGTCCACAAAATATTGTAGTCCAGATTGCACTGTAGAGAATCAACTGTTGATTTTATGAAATCTGTAAATAATGATTTGAATTAAAGTTTAAAATGCAAAAGTCAAGTATCATGATTCAATTGTGTTCTTAAAAAGAAACATTTATTTTGAACACGCCACTCGCTTATAAAAGCATCTACAATTGATTTTATAGACTGCACCTTTCTGCCTCTGCGGTGATAAAACATCTCAAATGCACTTATGATGTTAGGTTGTATAAAAGTGTTAATTTTGGTCAAGATCGAATTTCCTTCAATCAAATTTTTTCAATTATAGATATTCGATATTTATCAGATGCAGCCCGATACAAAACATATGCAAGAACACTCCCAGACACATCAAGTACATTTGTGTGAAATATATATATATAAAAAAAAATCGGTCCAGCTGTTTCTGAATCCATAAGGAATGAACTCACACAAAGTTTATTTCATATACTAGTAGAGATAAGGATTTTAAAGCTAACAATAAAACTAAAATCTATAGATCACCTCTACACGCGCATATTTTTACGTTTGCAAAAATATATGCACATATTACATGGGTTTTTATGGCAATCTAAACACTGATTAAAAAAAAAAAAATGACTATATAGCTAAATATTTATAGATTTAAAAAGAATCGGAAATTAAAAACAGAACCAGTAAAAATATTGAAATCGTCCCGTCCCATCACACACACAGTTACCCAGAATTGAATGAAGAACCCCATGTCTTCCTAACTCGAGCCCAAAACCTCATATTTCCTTTTGTTCATTTTTTACACTTTTATATTAAATTTTTTAAGAGGGGCTTATAGATTTACTCGATTTGGGAGAATGAGAGTGGCGTAAATATAGGGACATTCATTAAAATATATTTTTTACTCTTTAACCCTTTTTCCAGGAATCAATATTGATCCTGGCATATTTTCACACAAAATCAATATTGATCCTGGCATATTTTTACACAAAATCAATATTGATCCTAGCATATTTCTACACAAAATCAATATTGATCCTGGCATATTTTTATACAAAATAAATATTGATCCTAGCATATTTCTACACAAAATCAATATTGATCCTGGCATATTTTTACACAAAATCAATATTGATCCTAACATATTTTTACACAAAATCAATATTGATCCTAGCATATTTTTATACAAAATAAATATTGATCCTAGCATATTTCTACACAAAATCAATATTGATCCTAGCATATTTCTACACAAAATCAATATTGATCCTAGCATATTTTTACACAAAATCAATATTGATCCTAGCATATTTCTACACAAAATCAATATTGATCCTAGCATATTTCTACACAAAATCAATATTGATCCTAGCATATTTTTACACAAAATCAATATTGATAATGGCATATTTCTACACAAAATCAATATTGATCCTGGCATATTTCTACACAAAATCAATATTGATCCTGGCATATTTTTACACAAAATCAATATTGATCCTGGCATATTTTTACACAAAATCAATATTGATCCTAGCATATTTTTACACGAAATCAATATTGATCCTAGCATATTTCTACACAAAATCAATATTGATAATGGCATATTTCTACACAAAATCAATATTGATCCTAACATATTTTTACACAAAATCAATATTGATCCTAACATATTTCTACACAAAATCAATATTGATCCTAACATATTTCTACACAAAATCAATATTGATCCTAGCATATTTTTACACAAAATCAATATTGATCCTAACATATTTCTACACAAAATCAATATTGATCCTAACATATTTTTACACAAAATCAATATTGATCCTAACATATTTCTACACAAAATCAATATTGATCCTAGCATATTTTTACACAAAATCAATATTGATCCTAACATATTTTTACACAAAATCAATATTGATCCTAAAATATTTTTACACAAAATCAATATTGATCCTAGCATATTTCTACACAAAATCAATATTGATCCTAACATATTTCTACACAAAATAAATATTGATCCTACCATATTTTTACACAAAATCAATATTGATCCTAGCATATTTCTACACAAAATCAATATTGATCCTAACATATTTTTACACAAAATCAATATTGATCCTAGCATATTTCTACACAAAATCAATATTGATCCTAACATATTTTTACACAAAATCAATATTGATCCTAATATATTTTTACACAAAATCAATATTGATCCTAACATATTTTTACACAAAATCAATATTGATCCTAACATATTTCTACACAAAATCAATATTGATCCTAACATATTTTTACACAAAATCAATATTGATCCTAATATATTTTTACACAAAATCAATATTGATCCTAATATATTTTTACACAAAATCAATATTGATCCTAACATATTTTTACACAAAATCAATATTGATCCTAATATATTTTTACACAAAATCAATATTGATCCTAATATATTTTTACACAAAATCAATATTGATCCTAGCATATTTCTACACAAAATCAATATTGATCCTAACATATTTTTACACAAAATCAATATTGATCCTAATATATTTTTACACAAAATCAATATTGATCCTAGCATATTTCTACACAAAATCAATATTGATCCTAACATATTTTTACACAAAATCAATATTGATCCTAACATATTTTTACACAAAATCAATATTGATCCTAACATATTTTTACACAAAATCAATATTGATCCTAATATATTTCTACACAAAATCCTAAACACCTTATTTACATTTCTATTCTTTTTTCATAATTTCGATAATTTACAAGCGTATAACTCAAAGTAAAACAGATTTCATCTTTTTTTTTTTTTTACATTGATGTCAAGTGCGAGTGCAGACTCCGTGACATTGCTTTTTACTGATTTTGTTCAAAATGATATCTAAGGCTAATGTATTTCAGAATATCATATACTAGGGAGACCCAACGTTGCCTGGCATTGAATGCTAATCAACTATTGCTTCACATTTCCATATTTTATTGTCATCGAAATCGGTGAAATCAGCCAATTTTTCAATCAAATGGATTCATTGCCTGCTCCAGTTATGGACCTACAGTTGTGCACTGGGAGGAAGCTTTACATGCCTTTTTGCAGCGACTTAGTTCACAATAGATTGTAGTCTACATTGCACTGTAGAGAACCTACTGCTGATTTTATAGCTTGAATCAAAGTTTAAAATGCAAAAAAAAAAAAAAAAAAAAAAAAAGTATTGTGGTTTAATTGTGCTTTAAACTGAAAAATTAATTTCTAACACACATATCAAAAACCATGCTGTTGATTTTACATGCAGGGTTTTTTTACTTGTGCATTAATAACACTTCCTAAATGCAGTTGTGTTTTTAGGATGTATGAGGGGTTAGCTTTAGTCAAAACCATCTGTTCTTTCTTTCATTAATTTTTCGATTATCGATACTTATTGAAGACATTCCTATAAAAAACTAATTAAGAACACTGCCAGGCACATAAGGTACATGTGTGAAATTTTAAAAATCGACATACAAAGTATCTTATACACACACACACACACACACACAAAGTATCTTTTATATATATATACTAGCATTTCAGCCCGGCGTTGCTCGGGTGTTTGGAGGTGTATATTGAGTATAAAAAAAAAAGCGGTCAATTTTTTAAAACTTTGACCCCTATTATGACCCCTTAAAATTTATTGTTTTGGGCTCAAATCGAGTTAAGTTAGATCCATGTCCAAGGGACCTATATCTAAAATTTCAAGTGTTTAGACCCAAAATTGTCGAAGGAGTTTGGTAGAGTTCTCAAAGGTCAAATCGTTGAACTTTGACCCCTTAATCACCAAATTTCTGGCCAAAAACCGATCACATCGATTTTCCCAAATCTCAGTAACCTGTATATCAAATTTCGAGTCTGTAGACTGGAAATTGACAGAGTTATTGCGTAGGAAAATGTACACAGACACGTTCACTATTATATATATATTATATATATATATATATATATATATATATATATATATATATATATATATATATATATGGTGGCCTTTCTACCATCGGGTTCAGGTGTGGTCCTAGGAAATCTATTCTTCCAGGTCGTAGCCTCACATCTTTCAGATAAAATAAATTTAATGCTTACTGCTGAAGGCACCCTGAACAGAGAATGCAGACGGAGCTGTTCAGGCATTTTTTTCAGGGCCATAGTGCTACATTGTTTATGAACGCTAGCTCAACCCTCTCCACCTTATGTTTCATATTCTTCCATTGGGAAGGAAGTAAATATCAGTTTTTCTGTATAACATACTATTTTATGTCTTTAAATACACAATAAATATACCACCATATTGTCTTATTTTTATTTGCCATTCAAGGTTACAAAAATGCATACCAGCATATAATAAAGGATGTTAAAGTGATGATGATATATATCTATATAAAGTGAGGCTATATTAATATACTTATATGTAAACGATTCACTCTTAATTAAGCAATCATCATGAATTTTGGAACACAGACATAAGGGGTTGTAGTGTGAGTTTTATTTAGTTCTATTCAGGGGGGGGGGGGGTCGAAGCCCTTTCTGAAAATTCAGATACTTCTAATTTTTGTTAAATTTTAACAAAGGTATTAGATGTCAATTAATAAATATTTCTCCAATTTTAGTTTGTTGAAAATATTTCAAAGGGCTTTTAGGGGACATAATATGGGCACAACTTTCCATTTGAACAAATATTTCAGATTTGCATGGAATTGATTTGTACTCATTAGGCATCAGTTATGCAATATTTCAATTTCTTAAGACCCCTTAAGCCTTAAATTTTAGACATTTTCTATAATCCAAATTGAAATGAGAATTCTAGGTTTAGTAATATATCTTGATTTTAATCTTATTTTTGAGCTTGTAAAAGCAGTTGCTGCGCCCACTCAACTATACACACACTAGAACACTGCTCAGCATTGCCTGGTCGTAAAATACACTTACATATATTTTAATTTATGCAGATTTCATATTTATTATTTTAGAGAAAATTCGCTATTGATTATCATATTGTACCCAATATATGGTATGGATTTCAAAAGTTAACCCCCCCCCCCCAAAAAAAAAACAGATTTATGTACCATTAGCTAGAATCGAAACCAAAGAATATAGTTCTATAGCAGTATTCGTTATCATCTGACCTAATGACACATAGATATCAAAACTTAAAAAATTAACATACATAGACGTATTAATGTATACTAGCACATGTGTAGAGCATACACATTACGTCAAATTATGCTAAGTTCCAATTTTGACCTCCTTAGCAAATATTTTTACTGGCTAAAAATTAAATCAAATTTATTCCACAAGTTTGAATCTCCTAGACATAGGGTTTCAAGTCTGGAAACCAAAAATTGACAAAGTAGTTTGGTAGAGGTCACTTTATGATATATATACTAGCAGGCCACATGATGTCATCCAGTCATAAAATATAAATATTATATTTTAATTCATTACAGAAACTTAGACATGTTCATGTAAGTATTATGTTTTTTTTTGAACAGTTCATTTCTTGTAAGTTAAAAAAAAAAGAAAAGAAAACAGAATACTCAAGCTGAGATCGAAACCAAAATCTAAAGACAGCGAGTCATCAAGTACGATAACCATTAGGTCAGCATTACATGATCTTTAAAAAGTATTTGAAGCCTACTTATTTTTAACATAAGGAATCTTTATTCTGAATGATTCATGCATGGGCATTTGTGAAACAAACAGATAAAAATTTGATGCCCCCCCTCCAACATATCAATTTAAAAATTTTGACCCCTTAGTAATCCTTTTTCTCTGCTGAAAACTGCTAAAAAGTTTTGCACATGTCTGAATACCCTATATACCAAATTTCAAGTTGGTAGATTAAAAATTTGTTGAGTATATAGGTTGAGAAATGTCTTTACACACACCTTCTCACTTTTATAGATATATAGATGTGTGTGTGTGCGTGTGAGAGATTTACAATGTCTGTTTACACTAAACTTGAAAAGAGAAAGAGTGTACGTGTGCAGAAATCCGAGCTGCTTCTTCATCTTGAGATATTTGAAAAAGTGAGCAGAAATGACTAGAGACAAACTGCAGCTGTTGTACAAACTAATAATTCACTTGAACTGTTTATTTTGTTTCTTTAATCCATTCGGAAAAGTTTTTATTTCTTTTAAAAAGCAACAGAAAAAATGGGTGCTTATGCACTTATGTTACCCCGCTGTTTTTTTTTGTTTTTTTAAATAAATAGTACTTCCAAGTTAAATTCAAGTTTTATATCTTTTTTTTTTTTAATTAAATTAAATTGTTAGGTGAAAGTACAGAATAGTTACAAAACACACCCCTCTCCATGTTAAGAATGACTTTCTAAATAATAGCGGTATTATTTCAGCACGGTAACATAAGTGCATAAGTACCTAAAAATGTCAGCAATTTCAAACAAAATTAATTCAAATTGTTGTAGTGGCTGGGTAGCAGTGACAACCTCACCCGCTCCACCCCGTAGGTGTGTCTAAATTAGATACAAATACCACCAAGATGAGATCTTTTATAAAAAAAAGACACTAAAAATAATAATAATAATTAAAAAAATAAAAATAAAAAAAGTGGTGGCAGGGCAGAGATTGAAAAATATCTTGAAGATCCTTCAAGCTGAGTCATCCATATAATATGTTGGTTTTATCATTGGGTTGGGAGAAAGGTTTCGCCATCATACCCAAGCTACCAAAAACTGCAGTCTAATTTTGATGAGAAACAAAGACCTTACTTAGAAAGAAATGCACAAAGCAATCAAACGATTCTTGTGTCTAAAGATTGGCTGAATCAAAGCATGGAAGAACTCTGAGCAGTGTGAAATGACTCCTACTTTTTTTTTCTCAAGATTTACATCTGTAAGTTGCTACTAATTTTCATTTTCAGTATGTGTGTGTATGCATAATATAATAGGTCATAAATTAATATTTTGTGTTATTCATTTGTAATTTTTGCTATATATATGGTGCATGGGTGCCCGGCGTTGCTCGGGTGTTTGGAGGTGTATGCTGAGCAAAAAAAAAAAAAAAAAAAAAAAAAAGGTCTTTTTTTTTTTTTTTACTTTGACCCCTATTATGACCCCTTAAAATTTGTTTTTGGCTCAAATCGAGTTATTAAGTTAGATCCATGTCCAAGGAACCTATATCTAAAATTTCAAGTGTTTAGACCCAAAATTGGCGGAGAAGTTTGGTAGAGTTCTCAAAGGTCAAATCGTTGAACTTTGACCCCATAACAGCCAAATTTTTGTCCGAAAACCGATCACATAGATTTTCCCAAATCTCAGTACCCTGTATATCAAATTTTGATTTTGTAGACTGAAGATTGACGGAGTTATTGCGAAGGAAAATGTACACAGACACACATGTTCACTTATTGCTTCTTTTTGACTATAGTTTTCCATCTCTTCAGTTAAGCAGTATGCACATAAATGGCTCTTTAACACAGCTTAAGTCTTACATGAATATGTGGCACAAAAAACTTTCCTTCTGGTAAGAGTGCTTGCATGTTAATTCTCTTCATCCAAAGTTCTCAGAAATCAAAGGGTCCCCATTCTTGGAACTAACACTTGATCTCCATATGAAAGAGCGGAATATTCTAGTAAAGTTCTCCTTTGCCTCTCAAACGCTGAGTTGAGAATATGACTTTCCTCTCCCCAGTTGATCATTTCAATAAAGCTATGAATCCTGTCAGGCCAGTTTTAAGTTTGCAGATTAGACCACAAATGTGATAACTTAGCACTTGAGGTCATGCTGTTATAGTCTCTTCATAAAGCTGTCGGATCCTGCCTTTGTGCGATTTAAAATGATTTACAAATCCAGTTTTTGACAGAAGAAACTTATCCCTTTCTCCCTTATATATATATACATATACATACATATGGTACTTGTACAGTTTAATCAAGACATAAAAAAAAAATGAAAATATTGAAAAAAAAAAAAAAAAGTTATATTATACGTTATCTGTTTTGTACTGAAGTTCTCCGAAAAAATAAAAAATGTCACTTAATTTGATCGAGATAGCTATGTTTGGATTTTTAGAACACGCCATGGGGAGATAACTGTCTAAAGTGCCGACATTCTCCCTTTACATGTTAAATTATACCTTTTCTTCCTAAAAATCGAAACCTGGCTACCTTTTCATTGGTATCATAACAGATTTTTTTTTTTTTTTTTTTTTTTTTAGCAAAAAACAAATTAACCAAATTAAGTGAAATTTTTTAATTCCCTAACGGATACATACAATATAATATTTTTTTCTCGATATTTTCATTTTTTAATGTCTTGATTAAACTGTACAAGTACGATATATATGCATATACACTAGTTAATTAAAATGATCTAATAACAAAGGATAAATGACAAACTTTTAACAGATTCATTAATTTTCAAGGGAGGTAATTTAAATAAAAACTAATCTATGTTAGCTAGTGAAAGAAAATGTCTTAACAGATGTCAGTTTATCAATTTTTTTAATGAAATCAAAGTAAAAAAAAAAAAAAAAGTGGTTGTGACCCAGTGGATATTTACACATTAAAACTCATGAGATATTAACAGAAACGTCTTGCTTCAATTAATGTTAACATGTATGCAAAATTGTTCTGTTTAGGAATTAATTTTACCTGTCTCAGGATAGGTATTCTTTTAATGGGTGTGTGGGTTTTGTTTTGCAATACTATGTCTTATTTTGTTAATATTTATTTGTCTCTAGACAGTAGCCAAATAAATTAAAGACATTTTTACATCATGTGTTACAAAATGCACCTAAGAAAGTAAAGAAAAAATATAGGCATTTGTCAAAAATAAAATTAAAAAAATAATTATGATTTTAAACTCATTCTTTGAGATGCAACCAACCAGTGTATGTGTGAGTGTGTGCACACACACGCACACACACACACATATATATATGTTGGGACGATTAATTGGAATAATAATAATAATAAAAAAAAAAAAAATGGGGGGGGGGGATATAGGAATCAGAAAATGTTGAACTTAATTTCTGATTCCAAAAACCAATTCTTTTATTTATTTTTTTTTTTGCTTAAAACTTAAAATTTTGTGTTGTCACATCTAAAAAATATGGATGCAAATCTTGGAATTATTTTATCAAAATCTTGATTGTTTATTGTAGGCCAAAGGCAGATTAAACCAGTTTCATCTGAAGGAGGAAATGTCAAGGGAATATTAAATCTCCAATTGTCTGTTAAAAAAAAAAAAAAAAAAAAAAAAATCTTGGATACAATACATAGGGGGAACATATTATGTCCATATGGTGGACATTAATAAAGGTAAAAAAAAAAATGGTATTTTAAACTATGGTGGACATTAATACAGGTAAAAAAAAATGGTATTTTAAACTATGGTGGACATTAATAAAGGTAAAAAAAATGGTATTTTAAACTATGGTGGACATTAATACAGGTAAAAAAAAATGGTATTTTAAACTATGGTGGACATTAATAAAGGTAAAAAAAATGGTATTTTAAACTATGGTGGACATTAATACAGGTAAAAAAAAATGGTATTTTAAACTATGGTGGACATTAATAAAGGTAAAAAAAAATGGTATTTTAAACTATGGTGGACATTAATACAGGTAAAAAAAAAATGGTATTTTAAACTATGGTGGACATTAATAAAGGTTAAAAAAAATGGTATTTTAAACTATGGTGGACATTAATAAAGGTAAAAAAAAAAAAAAAAAAAAAAAAAATTTTTTTTCAATAGAGTCATGTAGTTTTTGGAAGAATTTAGCATATCAGATTTCGAGAGCAACAATAGAATAACAAAACCGAGACAGAATTGAATGCATCCAGAAACAATGGTAAAAAAAGGAATCAAGAGGAAATTTTTAGGAACCATCGGACGAAATATTTAACTTAAGACCAAAATCAGAATCTTATTTGAATGAAAACTGAACGGAATAAATGTTTTAAAAATATTCTAAACACAAGTTAAAAAATCACCTCTCTTTTTGAAATAACATTATGTGTTGCTAAGTAACATATAAAGGATAGGGGGAGGGAGAGGAGGATGATGATGATGGCGGCGCCATCAGAATTTGGGATACTGCACCTATTATAAAGAAATGGAATTTCATATCTGCTTCTTTCTTGGAACTGCCCACATGTGGAACACTGCTCCACTGGCCTGCTTCTCGGCTGATTACAATATGGTAGACTTCAAGTCCAATGTGAACAAGTTCTTGTTGAGCTGCTCTCATAAATAATCCAAATTATACCCAATCTACACAATTAATGATTACTAAACCACCACCTTACATTCACTAACACTTATCCTAGAGTGGCTACCTGGCCTTGATATGTGGTGATTGCCTTGCAAAAAAAAAAAAGAAAAAAAAAAGAGGAATGATATTTAAATAAAACAGATCATTTTATGTACAAAGATGTTGAGAAACATAACCAAGATATTTATTAGGTTTATATTATTCGGACTATTGTTCTCATCTTGGGTGTTATTCCCACAATGTTTCGGCTGATGTAACCCCCAACCTTCTTTAGGTGCATTTTGTCAAACTTGAAAATCTGCATGGAATCCGTGAGAGTGGAATGCTCTCATTCCATCAGCTACAACCGGATATTTTTGAGTGTCACTCGTCCTGAGGAGTGAACATTCAACCTCAAGGGTAACTTACGACCATTGGCACAGCGGATAAAGTAATTTGTACATTCAGTTGCAAGTTATATTCTTTTATAGGCTGGTTGGTTGTTTTTGTTTTACGGCATATCAATCCTTTTCAGGTTATTTAATGCCGAATCCAGTGATTTTGAAAAAAATTTTTTTAATAGAATATATTTGTTTTTTTCAAGTCAGTTTCTATTTAACCCATAGTTGGGACCCTAACAGGTACTACCACTCCGGGTCATAGTGGACCTGGGAGCAATGGCAATTAAAGGGTGGCTCCATACTCCCCAAAGCCCGCAAGCTAGGGCCTCACTATCAAATATAGTTTAAGGTCATATCCAGGACCTTTGGAGGTTGAAAGTTCAATCCTCAGAGCAGGTGACACTCAAAAAACCGTACAATTGCGAATTACTTAGGACATCTACCTGGTCATGGCTGACGGAATGAGAACATGCAACACTTGTGATTAAATAAAAGGTTCTGTGCAGATTCACAAGTTTGACAAAATACACCTAAAGAGGAAATAATATTTCAGGTTTTCATTACAAACACAGTACACTCAACTCTTTAAACACCTCTTGCTACTTGATAAGAATGTCTATTAATTGAAACTTCAAACAGAATTTTGGCTGTAACTGTAATCAGATCATCTTCATAATCACACCATGATAAACAACACAAGTACTTGAATTCAATGTTACACTGTGTGTGTGTGTGTGAGTGAGTGAGTGAGTGAGTGAGTGAGTGAGTGAGTGATATGCTACTTCATCTTAAAGTAGGAATGTCGATGTTGTCTGTAAATCTTTCTGGTCAAGTCAATCTCCAGTGATTTTCTTCTCAATCCAATCTACTCTCATTTGGTTTCGCCTCCAATCTATTCAATCTCATTTAGGAAGCCTCGAGCTACCAACTGCCCCTGGCTGTGTACGTCTCTCACCTACTGTAAATGTCCAACTCAACTCTGTTTTCATCAAGTGTATTGTCATAAAGTCTCAACTTTGTCGTCAGTCAATCATTTCTATTGTCAATTCAAAGTCTATCTAGTCCAAGCCAAGGTCTGTCTTCAATGGCGTCCAAACTCCAACTGAACTCTTTGGGGTCCAGGCTCCAACTGTTCTCGTCAGATGTACTGTCAAAGCCCAAACTCATGACTGGACGGTCGTAAAAATTCACCAAATGTGAATGTCCAACTTTGTTGTCTATCACTATCTATTATCACTTACTCATAGCCACTACCCAACGTCATAAAACTAAATATATCACTATTCATTGTTCACACTAACCAACAATCTCATGTTAAATTTCTTTTGTCTATCTTCCTAAACCTACTTCCTTTTCTTTTTTTTCTCTCACTTGAGCCACCTTGAAAGGACTTCACTGTATCTTGTCAAAGTAGTCCACCTACACTAATCAGCAGTGGAATCCTTAGTATATTTCAGCAATTCCCTATTCTAGTGACAAACGTCAAAAACAGAGGACCAGTTTACAGCTCCATGAATGACGTTTCCTTTTTAGGAGAATCTCTGTGATACGGATGGTGCAGTTTGGTCGGAGAGACAGGTGTGTCAAAGGTAGTACATGTCGAACAACAATTTGGTTGGATTGAGATTTTCAAATTTACAAAAATAAAAAAGTTGGCAGATATTTCACAGTCTATTTACCATGAGGTTTGGAAGATTAGAGTCAATGATATCTGAGCAAGCTCAAAATAACGTGATTTTGGAATATGATATTTTCGCGTTGTAATAGGTATGTACAACATCATACAGACTTTTTTTTTTTTAAATTTATTTATTTTTAATATAGGTGGCATTCTGGATAAGAACCGCAGAATGGCAAGAGTCTAAAAGATCGACGTAATAATGTCAGTGATTATTTATAGATCTGAAAATGCACACATTTTAAAGCCAGGGATGCGAGTTCCATTACAGAGGCGTTGGTTTAATTTGAATAAAATAAAATATGCATCAGGTGCGCTTGAAAGCCAAATTACAATGCAATATTATGAAAATAAACAAATTGCTTTGTAATTTGTTTATTTTCAACAAATATTTTACTTGCTTGAAATTTATATAAAATTCAAGTTGTAAATTTATAAATTTCAAACAGGTAAAATGTTTATTTTCATAAAATTGTGTTGTAATTTTGATTTCAATCGAACTTGATGCATATTTTGTTTTACACATTTTAAAAGTCGAACAAAAATAAAATTATATGATTATTCATTAGATAAAACATATAAAGATATGTGCATGCATATATACATACATATATATGGTGATTGTCACTTCTTGACAGAAGAAGACCAGCTTTCCCTTGCTTTATTGTTGATTGTTCAATTATTTTCATGTATTTTTGAAAACACACACACACATATATATATATATTTTTTTTTCTCTTTTTTTATATATTATAATTATGTACACATACATACACATACATATATATATATACATGTTGGGTATGCGGGTAACCTACTACCTCAGGGAGATGAACGCCTCTGCCTTGCATAGCTTCAGGTCACCCTTGGGCAAGGTGTAGTACCTGTTAGCCTATATATATATATATATATATATATATATATATATATATATATATATATATATACATGCACATATTTATAAAACTATTTTTATTCATAATATAAAAAAATATTGGCAAAATGCCATCAACTAGTGTTCGGGCATTGATTGGCATTACTCGTATACCAAAACAAAATCACTCTGAGGGGGAGGGTTATCTTTTCTTTTACTTTTAAAAGCCATCCCACCACCTAAACTAAATTCCGAAGATATAGAAACGTTTTCTTTAACAAATATTTCATTCAACGAAACAAAAATAGATATATAGTTTAATAGTTTGTTTGCTGATTTTATTCGTATTTTATCAAATTATTAATGATGGTATTTATTTTAAGTTGACAATTTATTCAAAAGTTTCAGGATTAAACTATAAAGTCATGAAATATTAACAGTAAAGGTTTAAATTGGAGTCAGGTCATGCTTTTTTTTTTTTTTTTTTTTTTTTTTTTTTGAAAACATGATGTGTTGAATGTTTTAAGAGTTAAAACCAGGTTAGTATTACGTATTAATAAAAAAAGATTTTAAATTAGTACATTGGCTTATAACTAATATGGTGTCCGATTAAACATAGCATCATCTAGGAAATAAGCCGATAACACTAGCTTATTTACTCATTTAAAATGTGTTTTTTTCCAGATTCCATGCGTAATACTAACTTGATTTTAATCCCAAAATGTTCAGCATGTCAATCTCAAAAAAAAAAAGCACTTATACAAAAATTCATATCACCTTTTTCACAAAATCTTAACCAGACTTAAACAGTTGACAGAACTTCAACCACACAAAATAGCAGAAGTTTAAAAAGAAAGTAAATTACATAGTGTTCTGCAAATATCTATTTACTTGCCTCCCCACAAGGGCAGAGTTAGACTCTGCAAAAATGGGATAGTAACAAAAACAAAAATTGCCTCAATCTAGGATTTCTCCATCACAGACAGAAGACAGAAATCGTATAATGAAAACAAATACTACACTTTGCTCCTTACTAAAAAGCTTTCTTGTTGTTCATCTCTGAGCGCTGTCAAAAAAAAGCTCTAACATAAATGATGAATTTTATTTAATCTATAAATGGAACTGACAGATGCTACAAGTCATAACGAGTCTACCACCCCTAAAATCCAGTCTTTCCTCATTATAGTAGGGGGTTGATGCTCACAGAATTCTGGTTTAGGCAGAGTCACTCATAGCAGACAGGCCTAGCACCAAGCATTATTAGGGCTGCAATCTTACGTAAGAGAGCTCAGGTGAAAATCCAGGAAGAATTGGCATTGGGATCTGTCTTCTTCAGATCATGTCTGCCTCTATGTGTGGTAAGTGAAGAAGTGTTAGCGGTGAACCACAAATCAACAAAGTGAAAGTGACAACATTGCTTCTGCGGCAGTCAACCACTGCGCCTCATTGTTCTGATGTTTGGGGGTAAAAACCTGCAATTTTGTATATAACTAATGAGTGTTACATATTAAGGACACTACGTCTGTGGCGATTAAGTCAGGTAGTTTGAATTTTGACAAAGGCCATGTTTAGTGCATGTTATGACTACCCTAATCTGCAAAACAGAATCATTCTCAGAGACGGATCGTGTAAAATTGAGGCAGGGGCAGCAGGTCAAACTGTAGACAAAACAAAGGTATAATTTGAACGATGACGAATGGCATCACGATTTTTTGAGCCAAGAAAACAAAGGTTTTCAAATCTGTCTGCCTGTAGAACCACCCCATTGTGTGTTTGCCATGTGTTGCAAAAGGCATACGGCCAATAATGTACAAAATATGTTTATAATTTAAGCAAAATGTTTCACCAATATTCCTATCCGTGTGCGTTAGTCGTTTCAACTAAGTTACGAAATAAAAAATAATCAGCTAAGAGAACATTAGTTTCTCTTTCTCCCGAGTCAATTCTCTCCAACTCTCAGCGAACATCTCCTTGTTTTCTCTTTCTTCATGAAAAGAAGCTTATTTCTACGGCAGCCACTAGGGGAAACGATGATGAAGACAAGTGGCGATGTCAGATACGTGCATATAAATATCCCACATGTACAAAGAACGTAGGTTTGTATTAAAAAAACTTTATTTTGTTATTGAAAACGTAACAAAGAACTTCAAACAAACCAGACAGCCCTGAGGCACAATCTTCATAAGTTCTATGCAGAAGTCAGACTCTCTTAACAGCAATAACTATAAGCATCATAATGCCATAGCAGGTATAGCATATGTGGGCGTGCCTGCAATTAAAATTTAAGCCTTTTATCTTTAATCTGTTCTCTTCATTTAATAAGACAGCATGATGATGTATTGATGTGAGAGGCAAGGTCATAGAGATCAAAGGTCAGGATTTATGAAGAGAACAAAGGTCAAAACAAAGTTTCTGTACTAGGTTTTAATTGATAATATCTATTTATAGAAAAAATTAGCAAGATTAAAGATGTGTCGAAATAATGCTGACAATGGTAATCATACACACAGGGCTAGAGTAAGCATATGGCTAGAATAGTGGAAAATTCAATTCTTTCGCCTATATTAACAAACAAAAATAAAGAAAAACTTGTATGATGTAGATACCCATGACAAAACAAAAATATCATATTGCAAAAATCATATAAATTGATCAAATAGTTTTAGCTTTTATAAAGAGGTTCAATTTTAAGCAATTAATGAGAATTTGTAGGTATTAAAGCATAAATATGAATTATTGCAGTGTTATCTTTCTTGTTTTTTCTTTTGAGATTTTTTTTTCCAAAATGGTAGACAAGACAATTCACTTCTTGGATAATCATAAAATTTGATTTATTTAAAAATAATACTTGATCAATGTCATTTTTAAAACTTGATATTTTCATTAGTTACAGTAAAGTATAGCAAGATGAAAGACGGATTTGCAAAAATAATATTGAGAATGGTAATTATCCACACAGGGTTAGAGTAAGCAATTTCATGAAATTAACTTTTCTAGAACTTAACTAGAATCATGACTATGTCACGAGAGGAAGTATGTCACAGAGAAACGAGATCGATTCTATTTTCTTGTGTTTAAGATGTCAAAATGAACGGACGTTTGTGTTTTCTAGGTCCACTACAACTACAGGGGTGAGGCAAAACTGGAAATTATTGCAGGGGAAAAAAAATAAACCAAAAATTAGAAGCAAATAATGGCATAGTTGTTGCTCTTAAATTCCTCATATTATTATATTTACTAGAAGAAAATAAAAAAAAATTAACAAGAGAGACAAAAAAACTCGTAGCACTGATGCTCCTCTCTCCTCACAACATAAATACTCCTAACTAAACGAGCAAACGCAAACAGCAAAATCCCACTCTTTCACTGTAGAGACCCCTGATTTTTTAGAGCATTCTACTTTGACAGTTTCTTTCCCGAAACTGCTGCACTTTAAAATTCTGTTCCTGTTTCCTCAAGTGTGTACTAACATGCAGACAGAAAAAAAAAAATGAACAGGATTCGACAGAGAACACCAACCAGATGTTTGTTTCCGTCTTAGATCAAAAATACTAAAGTTTATCACACACACATACTAATTGTTCTCAAGTTTACAACAGAAAAAAAAATGTTTTGAAAACCAATGAAACAGTATTTTTAAAAACGTTATTTTGTAAATTGCAGAATGCAATAAATTAAGAATATAGGATTAAACAAGAACAGAAACAACACCAGATAAATGTCTCATAAGTGCATGAAACCCAGTATAATGTGGGAACCAGAGTTGTGTTGTTTGGGTAAGAGTCAGGAAAAATTCACTCCTTTAAAGAGTTGAAATTGGATTTGAGCCTTGATTTTCACAATGTATTCCATAAAATTTTTTTAAGACCTTGTCCATTAAAAACAAAAAAACTATTGATTCCATAAACATAAAAAAAAAAAAAAATGAATAAACATTGGCGAAGAGTGGAAGTTACATTGTCCAAAATATAACTGGCAATGGTTGCATAGTAGTTCAAATAATTAAAAGAAACCATTAAATTCTTACCAGTGTGAAAAATATGCCTGTCTTTATTCAAAACGGAAATGCTATAAATCTAATATATAAAAGCGAAAATGTGTGTGTGTATGTGTGTGTTTGCTAGTGTGTGTGCAATTTTTGTATGTCTGCCAAAGGCTTTTTTTTTTGGGGGGGGGGGGTCACTCATTCTTACAACTTTTTATATACTCCCTAGATTATAATATCTCCGATTTACAAAACGAAGTCGTCTTTATATTTTATTTGAGCGACTTTTATATTACAAAATTCGCGCAGTGATTTAATTTCTCTATGGCGTGATGTTTGACCTAGAAAACCAGACGTTGACGTTCGTTTAACCACCTGCTTTTTTAAATGTTTAATTTCACCCATTCTCACTTCTCTGCTCGCTTAATGTCGCGGTAACGTGTCACTTTTTTTCCGCCTTAGCCTCAAGGCTTCTGGTTTGAGTCTACCTCCTAAGCAAAACTTTTTTTTTTTTTTTTACACTGACAAAACACCCGGGCAACGCTGGCCACCCCTGCAAGTCTAATATATAAAGAGCAAGTGTGTGTGTATGTGTGTGTGTGTGTGTTTGTCTCACAAAAACTTTTGACATGTGCGACGGATCCTCACAAGAACGGTATTGTTATAAACGTTGATCCTTCAAACAACAAATATCGAAAAATTGGCCAAAAACATTCATTCCTTCACCCTCAACTGGGCAGTTTTGTACAAAAAAGGGTCGCTTTTCTTGTCAACATTTTCCCCAAGTCATCTTTTCCGTTGGATTGACTACGCTTAATTTCAATGCTCTCAACTTCTGCTTGCACCATGGACGCATCAGCCATGATGTTACGTTTTATTTTTCCATTCCTTTGCATTACGGGTTCGAGCCTGCCTGCCTACTACAACTTTTTTATTTAACAATCCTCTTCACCCAAACTGTCTACTGTTGTTGTATGTATGTCATGCAGATTTTTTTTTTTTTTTTTTTTTTAATATAGGGGGAATTCTGGACAAGAACCTAAATCTTTACTTGCGAGAAAAAAAAATAAAAAAAAATGGTCAGAAACAAAAGTCAGATCTTTTAAAAAACTCAGTTTACCATCTACAGAAAAGATATTGACAAAACCTTGAATCCAAATTCTTCAGCCAAGAAGTAAACTGATTGCATCTACATGTATGTGATGGATATAAAATATTCAAATTTACTTTTATTTTAGTATTGTGTATAGGAATGAAGAAAATTCACTTACCAATAAAATTTCAAGACCGGAATGTGGTCTAATCCAGTATTTTTTCCACAAATTTTTAGCCTACAAAAGACAAATTTTAAAATCTGTTAAAATAGTTTTAAATATCCAAGTATGTTTTCATTTAAAATAAGTCAATTATAAACTTTCATTACTCTTGTTGAATAATAATAAAATCTAAAAAAAAATTATACAAAAGAGTTTGTTTTGTTTTACGGCATATAAACCTTTCTCAGGTTATTTAATGCAGAATCGGGGGGGGGGGGGGAGAAGAAGAAGAAAAAAAAAGAAAAAGTTTTTATGCTTTAAGTTTTTTTTAATATATTGAAATAATTATTCCTTTTGTTTAGTTGTGTTATTTTGTAGAAAAATTTTTTTTTTTTTTTTTTTTTTGCCTTTACAGGACATGATTGAGTCTCACAAAGGGAAAAGAAAAAAAAATAACACCATTTTAGGTCAGGAAGCTAATTTATTCAGACAGCCTGATTTAGTAGCACTAATTTTCAATTGGACAAAAAATTTATATGATAGGGATGAGTGTAACATTTCACTCTTACTCCATTAGACACGAATTAACATAAAACTTCATAGCTATTTGTACCTATAACCGACTGCTATATATGCCGAGTATCACCATTCAAAATTATATATCTATATATATTTAATTATATATCTATAAAAGTGAGAATGTGTGTGTGTGTGAGAGAACAATTCTCAACCTATATACTTAACAAATTTTTGATCTACAGACTTGAAATTTTGTATATAGGGTATTCAGACATGTGAAAAACTTTTTAATCAGTTTTCATCCGGAAAAAAAAAGGGGCTCCTAAGGGGTCAAAATCGAACAATTGGTACTTGTTTTTATTTTTTAATTTTTTTTTTTATCTGTTTGCCAACTACTTTATAACTGTGCATGCACGGTTGTGAAACATACCAGCTTATGTTAAGAATAAGTAGGTTTGAAAACATGTTTTAAAAGATCATGGCAAGCTGGTCTAATGGTTATAGTATTTGACTCTCTGTTTTAAGATTTTGGTTTCAATCTCAGCTCAAGTATTTTTTTCTTTTTACTTACAAGAACTGAACTGTTTAGAAAAACATAATACTCGCATGCACCTGCCTCAGTTTCTTTCCATTTTTTTTTTTTTTTTTACTTTATTTTATTTAAAAGGAATTTAACGTTATGTATAATACCTACGGTATTTCTGTTTATAATAAGTAGGGCTAGGACAACAGCATATTCTTTCCATTATTTTGACTCTCGAGTGTGTATCCGTTGATATCTTATATGTTTTTATATAGAGTGATGTGGTTCTCGATTGATTAAATGTGCCTGTGTCGGAGTCAAAACAATGAAAAGAATATGCTGTTGTCATAGCCCTGCATTAATCAAAATAATATTTATGCATATTTTATGACCGGGCAATGTCATAAGTAATATACGAAGGTTGTTCCAAAAGTAAAGCCTATTTTTGACATCCAAAAGTTGAAGAGCTACGAAAACAGGAGTGGTACCATTAAAACGAGGGATCTTATGTGGTTCTGAATTTATATTTATACAGTCATCAACATTCTCAATGAACTTTTGCCAGCAATGATGGCTGTGTATAGGTATCTGGTGTGCGCTTTGTTATATAAGAGTTGCTCTAAAGTAAAGACTCCTATTTTTTTGACTCGAAAAATTGAAGAGCTATGAAAACAGTAAAGGTACCATTAAAAGAACCTGTGCGCTAGAATTTATTTTTCTACATAGTCACCACCATTCTCAATGCACTTTTGTCAGAAATTCAATGACATATCTCTGTTTTTGACACACAACAATGATACAACGGGGTTTGCTTTCTTAGAGTCACACACTGTCAGTATCTGCAACAAAGAGATGATACTTTCAGGCCATGAATTTGCAATCCCCTCTGATCCATTTAGGTGGAATACAAATAGAAAACATTACTTTTGGAATGCTCCTTGTAATTTGTAATAAATGAATAGTCTATAAATGGTTTAATCCATAGATGGAACCCTAATAGGTACTTTGACTCATAGTAGACCAAGGAATGACTAAAGGTTGGCCCCCCAAACCCCCCAAATTAGTGACATCATGACCAGTTGGACTGCAAGATATGATTTTCTAAAGTAGATTTTTAGAAATAGAATAAAACTTATGTTTCTTAATTTTTGAGATAAGGATTGGTTATTTGTATTATTTGGACTACTGTTCTCATCTTGAGTATCATTTTCACAATGTTTCGGTTGATGTAACCTCCGACCTTCTTCAGGTGTATCTTGTGGTTAGAGTACTTGGAAAAGTCAATTGTAAAAAGTGATATCCTCCTGAAGGTTGAAGGTTTAATCCTCAGTGTAAGCAACAGAAAAATACAATTGCGAATTATTTAAGACCTCTATCCAGTCATGGCTGATGGAACAAGAGCATGCTACCCCCGTGAAGTAAATAAAGAGTTCTGCTTGAAATTCTGGAGTTTGACATGATACACCTGAAGAAGGTCGGAGGTTACATCAACTGAAACATTGTGCAAATGACACTCAACATAAGAACAGTAGTCCAATGAATCCAAATAATACGAATAAAAACTTATTTGTTTAATTTGGATTCTTCGGACTAATGTTCTCATATTGAGTATCATTTGTACAATGTTTCAGTCGATGTAACCTTTGACCTTCTTTCGGGTGTATCTTGTTAAACTTGGGAGTTTGAACAATCCAAATAATCCTTAACTCACAAGTTCAGGACCCTAGTATTAATCTCAAAACTATAAATAGAAATAGACAACTGGAGAGAAAAAAAAAATATCTGATGTATATGATTTTATTGGAATCTTTAGATGAATAATTTGTATATTTTTTTTTTTTTTTTTGCAGACTGTTATCCTCATCTTCAGTCATTTCGCAAGGTTTCGGCCAACTAATCCTCTGGCCTTCATCAGGTGGTTGTTAATCGTGACAGGATAGGAATGCTGAGTCTCTCTTAACTGTATCCTCATTAATTACTGCCTTCCATAGTTGTTGTCGTCTCACCACATTTTGGCCAACTAATCCTCTAGCCGGCTTTAAGTAGGATTGAAACCGCTATTTCCAGATAAGGCTTACCTGGAACCGTAGAGATTCAACATCTATCCACTGCACCACGGACCCAGAAGGGTGATTAAGGTTGGATTTTTTGTTCTTATAAATCTAAGTTTTCCTTTCTTATCTGGTCTTTCATAGTCGGGTCCGTACCGAATGGTATAAACCACCTGATGAAGGCCAGAGGAATAGTTGGTCGAAACGTTATGAAATAAGTATGAAGATGAGGATAACAATCTGCAAATAAATAAATAAATAATCTGATTTAGTTTTAAAAAATTCGACTCCTGACCTAAAAAATGAAGAACTGATCCATGAAAGGGGGGTGGGGTGATATCTACTTATATATAAAATGCACTTTGTATGTATGAATGGACTCCAAAAATGGCTCGGTTGAATTTTTTGGAATTTCATACAAATGTACTTATGTTTCTGGCATTGTTAAATATTGTACTGGAATACCTCGGATAAATATCAAAAACTAATAAGTGATTAAAAGAAGGAGCAGTCCACTTTTGAAAAAAGTCAACATTCTAAGAGAGCCTAAAATCACAAATGCATTTGAGAAGTTTAATCAATGCACAAGCAGAAAGGCCCAGCCTATAAAATCAACAGTAGGTTCTTTGATAAGATGGGTGTTTTCGAAATGAATGCTTCTGTTCAGAACACAATTGAACCATGATACTTGACTTTTACATTTTAAACTTTAATTCAAGCTATTTTATAAAAATAATATAAAATCAACAGTAGGTTCTCTACAGTGCAATGTAGACTACAATTTATTGTGGACTAAGTCACAGTGGGAAGGCATGTGAAGCTTGCTTCCCTGTGCACCATGGTGAGTACTCGACTAGATCAGGCACGGTATATCAACCCTTTTCGGGTTATTTAATGCGGAATCCAGTTATTTCAGAAAAAAAGTTTTTATGCTTCAAATTCTTTATATCTTCAAATATTTATTCGTGGTGTTTACTTAGTTGTTTTATAGAGGAAAATTGTTTTTGTTTTTAACTTTGCAGAACATGATTGAGTTTGACAAAGGGAAAGGCAAAAAAAAATAGAGAAGCATGCATGGTCCCCCGTGAGTGCAGTGAACAAGGCATAAAAAAAAATAAGTTCAGCATTGACCCCCCCCCCCCCATTTAGCCCAAAAGTCCCCAGGGGACATCAAATCTTGGTGAAAATGAACAAACGGTGCAGTCTTAACATATGTAAATTTGAGTTCTGCCAAAACCATAACATATTTAAATTTGAGTTCAGCATCATGCAAAACTAAATGGACACACACAGAAAATTTTGAACAAATATGGTAAAATAGTCCCAAAAATGGAGTTTTTATTATCCCTAAAAGAGCCCTTAGGGGACACCCAAGAGTTATCGTGAAGTATAGACAAACAAAATTATATAGAAATCTGTTAGTTACAACTTTTCAGAAAGTTTTATAAAAATCCAAGGCATCAATTTTTTTTTTTTTAATAAGCACAAAAGTGTCAATTTTAGCCATTTTTAACCCGAAAGGCAAACCGGGAAGGGGGGGGGGCAACCAAAGTTTTCCCGGAAAATCCGTTCTGTTACTTGTTAACTCATATCATGTTTAATGTTTGCGGAACATTTCAAGGCGTAGTTATCGAGAAAAGTGCAGATAGATGAACGGACGAAGGTGAATTTACAGGTCCACCTTCCTTTAGTCAGGGGACAAAAATAAGCAATAGTATCAATGTTTGGTGCATTTTTGGCCAGGAAGCCAGTATCTTCAGACAGATCATACAAGAATTTAGGAATGAATCTTGGGCACGTTTCTATAATAGTACTCAACGATAACAAGCAGAGCTATACATTTAGTATTAATTTTGTTTTTTACGCAAGCATTTTCGGTTGCATACGTGCAAAAAGAGAAACGGAGACAATCAATTGGATGATTAAAATCACATGATCATGTTTTCTGAAAGTTTCTTGTCAAAACCATTTTCCTATTTATTTTTCATCATAACTAGGCCCGAAGAAACTTAACCTAATAAACATGTGTTCGAAAAAGCCCAAAAAGATTTGTATAAATAAAAAATTATACTAAATTAACACATCTGGTATTGCCCGGGAATAAAAGTAATTATTACATATTAAACACGAATCTGCAGAAATTTATCTCAAAATTCAATTTTTTGGAGGGTGGTGAGGTTGGTGGTGTGTATTTTTCATTTTGTAAATTTCAACCATGTTTAAAACAAGATGGCGCTTTGCCTAAAAGCTTGAAAAATTAAGTCGTTTACTTCATCATCATCAACATCATCCGATTTTGGTATTTAAAGTGTAGCACATGTTCCAGACATGAGTAACACTAGACAACATTTCTTTCTGTGATCTGATCCATTAATTGGGTTGCATGCAGTCAAATCACTTCGTACACACTCAAGCCAAGTCTACCATGCTCCCTAGTGCCTGAAATATTCAGGTGTGTGAGTTGATGTAAAAGCTGTCAAGCACATAAGGTGTGCATCCGCTTCCATTTTTTTTTCTGGTCTAATCCAAGAGAAATAACTTTGTATGGATGAATACATAGTTTCTTTGAAATTTTTATTTTTTTGTTTAACAAATGTGGAACATTTGATAAATCATAAGTATTAATATATAATAACGGTTTCTTTGGAGAGAGATATTTCGTTTTTATAAATATTTTAAAAATGTATATGTGACATACAGTAAGTAAATTTTGGAATTCATTGATGAGAAAATGATAGATGAAAAAAACGAAGAAAGAGAAAGGGAAAAAGAGTGCAAAGAGAAAGGGAAAAAGAGTGCAAAGAGAAAGGAGAAAGAAAGAACAAAAGGGAGAAAGGAAAAAGAGAGAAGAGAAAGGAATGAGAAAGAGAAAGAAGAGCAAGAAAGAAGAAAGAGAGAGAGGAGAAAGGAAGAAGAGAGAGGAGAAAGGAAGAAGAGAGAGGAGAAAGGAAGAAGAGAGAGGAGAAAGGAAGAAGAGAGAGGAGAAAGGAAGAAGAGAGAGGAGAAAGGAAGAAGAAAGAGGAGAAAAGAAGAAGAAAGAGGAGAAAGGAAGAAGAAAGAGGTGAAAGGAAGAAGAGGAGAAAGGAAGAAGAAAGAGATAGAGAAAGAAAAGAGAGATAGAGAAAGAAAAAAGAAAGAGAGAGAGGGAGGGGGTTATTATCTCTTAACATATTAGTAAAGAAGAGTTTACAATAAGCTGTCATTGATAGTGACGGCTTACATCATTACAAGAAAAAACAACTATGACCCCCCCCCCCTCTTTATTTCGAAATATTATTAAGCTCATAATTCAATGTATTTCTTCTATTTTCTTGTTTTCAGAGTTAAACCAAGACCAGGAGGAGGATACTGAAAAGGAGGAGGCTAAGCAATTAAGTGGGAGTGGGAGGAGAAAGATGAGGAAAGGATGAATACATGTGTGTGTTGTGTGTGCAAGCACATGTGTTTACTACAGCCATTATTATTACCAATTATTACAACATTGCTGCTGCTACAGCAGTAACAGCAGGCTTTAACTACAAAAGATGCCAAACAAAGATACACATACGATACCCCCCCCCCCTACTTCTTACCACTGGCTATCAGTAATGATAAGCTCTCACTCTGTTAATAATGACAATATTTTTGTATGTTCAATAAGGAAGAAGGGGGGTGCAAATAGTTGAGACCATCATATCTGATAAAGTAGTTCAATATATCACAATATGAACAGCCCTACCCTTACAAAGCAAGAAGAAAAAAAGTAGTATTCAAACTGACATTTTCTTTTCATTATATCTAAAAACCAAAAAAACCAAAAACCAAAACAAAAAAACCTTTAATGTGGCCACGTAGATCTTTGCTAAAACAATGGTACAAAATTTATTTTGGTAGCTCGAATTATCCACCGAATTATAACTGTTCAAAGTTCGTTCGGAAATTGTTGTCTGTTGTATATTGGATAAGAACTTAATTTTCACAATGCATCATTAAAAAGGGCGAATTAAAAAAAAAAAAAATTTAAAAAAATAAAAATTCCTTACGAATGTAGCATCACTGCGATGGATGAGAAAAAAAATCAGAATGGACGAAATAATTATTAGATGAAACCAACTTTAAACATTCGCCAAAATTCGAATAAATGTGCAAAAAAAGACACGAGAGCACAAATTTGTTCATATAAAAATTCATTTCAACAGCTAATACATCGAATCTTCGTAATATGATTTACACCACATTAGAGATCAAATAAGATTTTTTTTCATTTAATAGTAAATGCATACCCCCACCAGATTTAGATAGAAATACAATCTGCTTAGAAGATGAACATTTCATTTATGAAATGTGTTCATTGAACAATACAGATGAAGCTGTTAAATGAAACACACATACAAAGCACTCCACTTCTAGATTTGAAGCAAAGAAAAGCAATTTTCCAAGAGGCCAAAGTTGTGAAAAAAAAAAAAAAAAGTATTGTATGAATATTTTGTTTTAACAAGTTTCAGAACATTTTTTTTTTTAAAATCATTTAATAAAAAATTAAAACCAACAATGAGTGGTCTTTTTTGTTTGTTAAACATGATTTTACAGACAAATTTATCTTTAGTTAACCTTTGAGAACTACATATTTTCATTTACTAACCAAATAGAAAAGTTACTAGCCAAACCTACGTGATTTTTGAAATATGACATCATCGTTCCGTGACGAGTACATATTTTAAACAAAAATATAAAAACTAAGTGAATTCTACAAATGCACCAAATTTTCTGTTAAGATTTGAAGGTATACACATTCACATTTCTTCAGATATTTATTAAACAGCTTCGTAAAAAAAAAAAAAAAAAAAAAAAAAATACGTATATAGGTTTATATTAAACTTGTTATTGTTTAAATAATTTGACTTTGCTCGTTTTATAAAAAATTAAAAGGTTAAAAAGACATTTTTCCACCCAGTAATGAGCTTTGGAAGATTGTTGGTGAAAAAAAAAAAAAAAAATTAAATAAATAAAAATAATGACACAAGAGAAAGAAAGAAAGAAAAAAAAAAGATTAAATTTTGTTTGCATTTAAATTTTATCAAAAATACCTAACCACAAAATAAAGATATCGCAAGTTGAAACCAAAGAGAACTTCACTTATATTTTACCAATGTTTGCACTTGAAACTGTATTGCGATATATATATATATATATATATATATATATAAATTAGGTATGAAAAAGCAAAGATCAACAATTAATAAATTTTGTATTAATTCAACACTCGTCTAGCTGAAACCATTATCAATAATTTCCTCCACTTCATCTATGCCTAAATCTAAACGTAGATTCCATGAATAAAGCTCCTTTTTTAAAACTGTACGCCCGTGGAACTCTTCTATTTCCCTGCTTTCCAACTGACTACAATATGGCCATCTTCAAGTCCAACATAAACAAGTTCTTGATGAACCATTCCCTTCAGTAATCCAATTTACCAAATTTCCACTATTAACGATTACTACGATATTGCCCCATTAACTACTGTACACTCATTAACCGTTGTCCTAAAGTGGCCTCTGGGCCTTGATAAGCAGTGACTCCTTTGTGTGTGTGTGTGTGTGTGTGTGTGTGTTATATTGTATGTCACATCTGCTTCAAGATGTGCAAATCTGCGGTGGAAGTGCAGAGTCATCTGAGATGGCATGGACGGCAAGATTGGGAGAACTCAATGTGACGGCGATCATCTGGAAAGATGCAGCAATCATATATACATATATATATATATACACAAAGTGTACAAGACCGCACAGGATGGAATTTGGAGACCGCTGAACTGCAAGAAGTGGAGAGTGAGCGTGCGTAATATTAGAAAACGTCCGAGCCAAGGAAAAGTGGCTTTAAACAAATTAGAAGAATTATATATGTAACTCATCTATTGAACATGCGGTGTAATAGGAAGTCTGCTACACTCATGGTGTAATAGGAACTTATTAACGGACTAAATAAAATCGTCATTTTGTATGCTTTTAAAAAGTCCAAATGATTTCTCATTAAGAGAAAATTTGTGAATACCAGGTTCTGTATGCAAAATATGGTCTTGTTTGTCAAGGATTGACCACCCATCTGTAATAGCCCTGTGCTGTTTGTTGTGATCTGCAGAGACCAGAAAATTATCAGATTATTTCAGAAAAAAAAAAAAATAAATAAAATAATAAAAAAATTAGATTAAAAAAAGTAAGGCCACTTTACAGTAAAAAAGCGGCAATCACCACACACACAATATATATAGCCTTTTTTCTTTCTTTTTTTTAAAGAAGCGGCAAACTTTAAATTGGCAACTATTTTTGTTTTGTTTTTTTAATTGCAGATTTGGCAACTACTGGTTATTTTGAATTCAGCTTAGTTTGGCAATTCATCACAAAGTGACCGACACCCAAGCAGTGTTTGTAAGTTGTGCAAATTTATTTTGGAAATCATTTTGAAACATTTAATGAATTAATAATTTCATGAAATGGACCTGACAACCGACCACCTAGTTTGTACAATTTAATCACAATAGATTATTTTCTTTGATGATATGTAACTTCTCATTTTGATGCTAATAAACCAGACACAATAGACCAGTTGGAAGACAACATTCAACATATTAACGCTGAAATACAGCCTTAGTAATAATGTGTAAAGTTTGTGAAAATTGGACCTTTAGATTACGCCATATTATGCACAAGCTGCAAGAGCCATATACCTGAAATTGTATTTAAATTATAAATGCCAAAAAATTAATCTTTCAAATAAACCACATATTTGAATAATAAATATACTTTTGTGCCACTTATTTTAATGTTTGCCATCTCTAAAAAAACAAAAATAACACCTCCCACCAAAAAACCAAACAAACAAGTAAAGCTTCCTATTTTCTTTTTAACTCAAAAAAAGTTGAACTACGAAGACGTGAGTGGTACCATTAAAATGACTTTTTGTGCTCCAGAATTTATTCTTCTACATAGTAGACACCATTATTAATGCCCTTTTTGCCAGGAATTCCATGAAGCATCTCTGCTTCCGACGCATGTTCATGGCAGGAGTGGCTTTCGTAGAGTCTTACACAGTCAATACCTACAACAGAGATGAAACTTTCAGGTCATGAATGTGTAAGTTCAATCATAATACCAATGCAATTTGCAATCCTTCTGATCCTTTTGGGCGGAATAAAAATAGGAGGCATCACAATTGGAACTTCTCTCTCTCTCTCGCAATTTAATCAACTGAGTGCTAACGTGAAAATTGAATCTTTAGATTACGTCATATTATGGCGATATATTATACACCATATCATAGATTGTGAAATGTTGCTACACTGTAGCAGCATTTCACAATCCTCAAGTGCACTTCTGAACTGGCATTGTTTGAATCTAATGGCAAGAAGAATTCCAGGACGACTGCAAACCATGGAAGGTTTGGTTGGTCGTTTTGTTTTATGGTATATCAACCCTTTTTAAGTTATTTAATGCTGAATCCAGTTATTTTGGAAATAATATTCATGTTGCATCCAGTTATTTTGTAGAAGGTTTTTATTCTTCAAACTCTTTGTATCTTCAATCGATAGTTTGTAGTGTTTGGTTTGGTTGTTTTATAGTGGAATTTATCAATTTTTGTTCCCTGCCCTGCAGAACATAAGTTTTGCAATCGGAGAGGGAAAAGGGTTACAGTATTAATGTTTGGTATAATTTAAGTTAGGAAACCAGTCAGGAAGTGGGGGGAGATAGAGAGAGAAAAGGGAAATGGGAAGAAGAAAAAAAGGGGAAAGGTGGATTGTTGTTTTTCATAGCATAATTAAGTTTTGCAAAAGTAGAAAAACAAAAACAATCAATGTTAGGCGCATTTCGTCTAAGGAAGCCAATATCTTCAGACAGCCTGATTTGGTAGCACCAGACAAATTATGTAAAACCGAGAAAGACCTTCGGTATTTGATAATATAGACAAGTACAAAAACATTAATACCCCTTATTTCAGAATTTTCTTTCTAGAGAAGTTTGCATAACCAAGGCTTCAGAATTTCATCTATCCTACAAATCCATTGCTGAAGGGTGGGGGGTGGATGATATAAAGATCGATACCTTTCAGAAGGGTATTATTGAAAGTGATACAGTAGCTGGGACAAAACTTAATCGGGCACTCTGAGGTGAGTTTGTAGCTAACACATGACATCTTTGTCTTCTATCTTCTAGAATATAAAGGACAATTGTCTGTGTGTATGTTTGCATGTCCAGCTAAAAATTAAAAATGACAAAACAAATGCTAAGTATTTTCTGGAACAGTGTTGCACTGGATGAATCTATACTCCTATAATTTTTTTTGTGTATTGATATTCATATTAAAAACCCTTTTTCTATTTATTTAAAAAGGAAAATACAACTTTGTTATATATGGGTTGTGAAATTGCATTCATCTGCAAAAGATCTAGCTAATTTGCATATTCTTTTAAACATTCATTTTAATTAACTCCCTATTAGTTTTTTTTTTTGGTTTTCTTATGGAATGATCATCTTTACTTAACTATTACGTGTAATTATATTCATGCAGATATTCTACATGATTTATACCTGTGTAATATTTGCATTAAAAAGGTTATAGTAAGCACAAACATCTTTCTATATATATTTATGTATGCATATATATATTTGTTTAAAATATATTGCCTATCAAACTCAGTCTTTTTGGTTTAAAGACATGAAACTTAATATATAGGGTATTCAAACCCATGCAAAACTTTATATTTGGGTTTTAACCGGGGAAAATCTGTGCAATAATGTGAAAATTAAAAAATGAAATTTGGCAAGTGAAGGTCGAACAGCAACATTATTAATATGCATGTGTAACGTAATAGTTATCGGTTCAGGTTTTAATTTTTAGCCTTGCAGCAAACATGTCTTCATAGCTCAGCCATTAACTTCAAAAGAAAAAGCAAATCGTAAACTAAACGTTTTAGTTTTGATTCTCAGTGGTGACGCACGAGTCATTTTTTTTTTTTTTTTTTTAAATCATTACTATGCTTACTATTATAATATGTTGGGTTCAATATAATATGATAATAAATACAAAATCTGCATTAATCAAAATATCATATTTAAGCATATTTTACGACTGGGCAAAGCCTCTGCCCGCTAGCATAGTCATCTCTAGTTTAGAAGTTCACTTGATTAAAATAGGATCTTCAGGTAAAAAAAATCCACAAGTTTACCTGACAGTAAACTTTCTATTGATTGCATTACTTGAATACATATGAAGCACAGGGAGTTGCTTGAACTGTTTGGTCATATTTGTATGTGGCCAACCAGCCATTCAGGTTTCAGATCTAGATATGGCTACACTGATGTTTCAGAATTTTTGAGACGAGGATTGATTATTTATACTGAATTCTTCGGATTACTATTCTCATCTAAAGTGTCATTTTCACGTAACTTCCGACCTTCAAGTATATGTTGTTGAACTAGGAATCTTTCTGCAAGGACCCATGGTCTAGTGGATAAAGTACTTGGTAAAATTCATTCGTAAAGTTACACTCCATTGGAGGTTCAAGGTTCAATCCTCAGTGTGGGTGACACTTAAAATACAATTGTGAATTACCTAGGTTTTCTACCCTTACAGAATGAGAGCCTACTACCCTCATGGATTAAATGAAGGGTTCTGTTCAAAATTCCATAAAGATTCTGGAGTTCGACAAAATCCACCTGAAGAAGGTTGGAGGTTACATCGACTGAAACGTGAAAATAGCATCACACGCACATGAACTGATTAAAAATTAAAAATAAATAAGATGAATAGACAAAATGTATAACAATTTTTTCAATTCTGATCCATTTTTGACCCCTTAAAACTATTTTAACCGACTAAAGACACATAAAAGAACGGTCCATAAAATATTCAATCATTTGAGACTCCATAGTGTAGCTCTGCGACTTTTAGTTTCAGAAGAGATAGAGTTTGAAAATATGGAGACAGACAGACAAAATGAGCTTTATAAATTAGATAATAATAGCATTATCTCTTATATAAATCTCGCCTATATGTATGTATGTATGTGTATGTATATGTATGTATGTAAAAGCCATATGTTGGTATACATAGATTTATTTGTTGATGTAATATGGAAAAAGCTATAACTAGGCAGGGGATATATGCTCTTTATAGCAAGGTATTTTGAAGAAGCCTAATGCTTCTCATCAGAAGAGCTAGGAGCTAGGTTGCAAAGATTTCAATGCAACATATAGCTAAGAGAATAATTGGGAGGATTAGTTATATATATATATATATACACACACATAATTTTATTACTTTATTCTTCATTGGGAAAAAATACTCATTTATATTCATCTAAAAAAGTGTTTATTGACTCTATAAGCAAACACTTCTTTCGACTTGTACTGACGTTTATATGATTCACTGTATATGTATTTTTATTGTTACTTCAGCACGGGCACTCATCAGTGCTAAAAATATAAAAAAAAACAAAAAACAAACAAAAAGTTTATTTGGGATAATTTTCTTTTGAACAATCTGTACATTTATAATTAGCTTTTTTTTTTTTAATGGATCAAAACAAGCTCGCATCATATGCCATGCACAAACTACATAATCCGGTTTGATCTGTACAAAATAACTTGTGAATTTTATATATAAATAATAATAGAACTAATAGAGATATTGTTTGAAATTTAAATTATTAGGAATTCAAGAATATCAATAACAAATTTTTTTTTTTTACGCTCCTGAATTTTTGAGATGAGGAATGGTTATTCGTATTATTTGGATTTTTTAAAACTATTGTTCTCATCTTGTGTCATTTTCAAAAAATGTTTTGGTCAATGCAATAACCGACCTTCTTCAGGTGTATGTTGTGGAACTCTGGAATGTTTCTGTTGAACTCTGTAATATGCACAGAATTTCTAACGGAACCCTTTATTTGCTTGATGGGTCCTTGCACAAGGACCCATAGTGCAGTGATTAGAGTACTTGGGGGGAAAAAAATCAATTGTAAAGTAATATTCTCCTGAAATTTACAAATTACTTAGGTGCTCTCTCCAGTCATGGCTGACGAAACAAGAACATGCTACTCCTGTGTAGTAAATAAAGGGTTCTGTTTGGAATTCTGTGAATATTCCAGAGTTTAACAAGATACACCTGAAAAAGGTTGTAGGTTACATCAACCAAAACGTTGTGAAAATGATACTCAAGATGAAAACAATAGTTCAAAGAATCCAAATATAGTACAACCCCGGGATACGGTGCCATAGGATACGTTTTTTTTTCAGGTTACGATGTGGAATATAATGTTTTTTTTTTCTGGCCCCTGGTTATGGTATTTGCCCCACCTTATGGTGTTATTTACAATGTTATTTGATTATATACATGTGTATGTGTATTATATACTGTACTGTATTTTGTTATTAATTTTTAATGCCGTATCCTGGGGTTCTACTGTAATATAAATTCTATTTTCCTTCTTTAAAGTAAATATTTAGCTTAAAGAAATAAATGAGAAACTTTCAGCCATAAAAATGTCCTTTTCAGGAGTATTTTTTTTTGTTTTTTTTGTTTTTGTTTTTTGTTTTCCATCAGATATAAAAATCTCCAAAGGTAAATAATAGTGATGGGATGATTCTAATACAATTACCGATTCCGATTCTTTCTAAATCTCTAAATATTTAACTATAAAGTTGTTATTTTTCTCCAATTATCCTAAAAACACAAGTTAAATGTACAGATATTTTCTCAAATGTAAAAATAAGAGATGACCTATAGATTTTAGTTTTAATATTAGTTTAAATTCAATAAACAATGATTGTTTTATCATTAATACCAGCAGTGGAAGATTTTGCTTTTGCGAAATCAAGTTAAAAAGACAATTAAAAGAATCCTTTTTGGTATCGGAAAATAGGTACAATTTTTTCTGATTGCGGTACCCCTAAATGCTCTGATTTTTCAGATTCAGCTTAATCGTCCCAACACTAGTAAATAATTTGTTTTAAAATACAAAAAATATTGTTTTGAGATTTCTTAAAATTCTAATAAGATCTCAAATCTCAAGCGATATTTCAAAAGTACCAATATTATTTTATTAAGCCATGTGTGACATAAAAAAACAAAAAAAAACTGTGGAACCATCGAACTTTCTGTGATCAACATCTCAATGAGCTTCTGTCCTAGAGAGATTTTTATATTCTCTAATGTCTAAATGATTAAAAAAAAAAAAAACAAAAAAAAAAAAAACAGATTGAGAAGGACTTTTATAGGCACCGCCAAAACTGGGGGGGGGGGGCAGGCCAGTACTTTTTGACGGACCGTCTTTTTAAAAATCTACCAAAAATCAGGTAATTATCCGATCAATACGAAATTTTCAGCGATTATTAGGAGAAGAATGAACTTTATAACAGTGTACTTATTTTTCATAAACGATATTTATATATATATATTTTTTTGCTTACAACCCCCCCCTTGTTTTGAAGTGGGAACAAATATGCTTAAAATAATCATCTGAAACTGAAATCAGCATATTGTGTTGTTGTAAGGGACAGAATTATAGATTTAAAAAAAAAAAAAAAAAAAAAAAAAAAAAATTGTTTGCATACCTTATTTTGACGTCTGAATATCAGAACTTCGATTGTGTTTAATTATCCCGCTTTTGAGTTTTGAAGTGTGAAATTCGATGAATATGTTAAGTAAAATAATTAATTTAAGTTAAGCAAAACAAAAAAAAAAAATTTTTTAATATTTATACGAAAAAAGCTATTTTAAAATTTTTGATAAATAAATTAATTTTTTTTTTAGCGAGCCGAATAATGCATGACCATTATTAAACAGGGCATGCTTTGAATAATCGATACCCAAAAAAAAAAATTCGATAAATATTGTGCCCTTTGTGTTAAAAATAGCATCATTTTTTTCGATCCCGTTTGAAAACGTTTGCCGCCTTTCGACTACGGTGGACCAAACGCGCTGAAATAATTTTTTTTTATTCTGCTTTAAATTGCCCCCCCCCCCCATTTTGGGGATCCTGGCCCCCACACACATACACATTAAAAACCAAACGCATACAAATGGTCACCCATCTGGTACTGGCCAGCCTCAGCTTAATAATACATTGAAATTTTCGTCACTGAAAAATAAGTTTTTTTTGGCCTGTTTGGTCTTCCATAGTTTGCTTTTTATCAAATGAAAACGTAAACAGAGTCGATCTGAACTCTACGTCAACGCGAAATATCTGGTTACCTATATGAATAAGTGGAATTATTTGAAATTCAGGTACTTATATTATAATATTTTTGCATATTCTCTTAGAAAATCATCCTAAATCTTAGTTAGACAATAAATAAATTAATTAATTATTTCAAAAACCCTTTTTTTTAAATATTTAAGTACGTTTTTTGTGCAAGACAAAAAATGTCAATTGTTAACTTTTTGGGAAAATTTAACATTTAAAATTGAATTAAAAATAGTAGAAAAAGTTTTACATTATTCTGTTTTCTATATGATAAAATTCAGGGTTTTATCTTTCTGGAAAAAAAAAAAAGTTACTCAGAAATAATGGATTTTAATAAATGTAATTTCGTTTTAAAAAACAACAACAACTTGATTTTGCGGCCATTTTTGGCGGTGCCTAGACTTTTATGATTGAAAACTTGCTCATTCATTTCTTTAAGGCAAATAATTTGTTTTAAAGAAAAAAAAAAAAAAAAAAAAAAAAAACCCTCGTTTTTGGGTTTCTTAAATTTGTAATCTCTCTTTCTCTATATATATATATATATATTCACATGCCTCCACAGTGATTTAGTCCACAATAAATTGTACTTTACATTGCACTGTAGAGAAACTACTGTTGATTTTAGAAACTATTTATAGCTCGAATTAAAGTTTAAAATGCAAAAATCGAGTACCATGGTTCAATTGCGCTCTAAATAGAAATATTCATTTTGAATGCGCCACTGTCATATCAAAGAACTTACTGTTGAATTTATATGCTTGGCCTTTCTACTTGTGCAGTGATGAAACTTCTCAAAAGCACTTGTGATGTTAGGCTGTATAAGAGTGTTAACTTTGGTCAAAATCGAACTGTTCCTTCTTTAATGTGATTTTTTTCAATTATCAATTTTTGATACTTATCAGAGGCATTCCAATACAAAGCTTATCTTTATTGTTATTTATTTTCACAACATTTTGATCGGTGTAACTTCCAGCCTTCAGGTGCATCTTTTTCGACTAGCGAATCTTTGTTTAATCCAAGTGCATTTTATAGAACTTTTAACTGAACCCTTTAAGAAGATTGTTCTTGTTCTACCAGCCACAACTGCATTGAAGTGTTAATTTTTATGTTATTTTTATTTATTGCTGTCTGTTACATGGATTGAGCCATCAACTTCCAGAAGACTGTCACTTAAATCTGACTGTTCCTATTTACTTGCCTCCCCACGAGGGCAGAGTTAGATACAAGGTCGATTTTTAATGTGGGAAAAATCCAGCTCCCCCCCAAAAAAAGGGCGCTCTGGATAAAAACAAAAATAAAAATTGTCTCAGCCATGAAGGGTTTCTCCTCAACTGACCGAGGACAGAAAAAGTAAAATGTATCAGAACAGATACTACACTTTATTTCTAGCCAAAAGACCAAAAATTCTGATTATTAATCAACGCTTTTAATTGTTATATTTTTTAATATTTATTTGCTGCTTTCTGGAATGCTGAACGAATACTAAAGAGACAGGTATGTTCGTAAATGTCCAAAATCACTTGATGCAACCCCCTTATATCGCATTTAACCGAACATGTCACATCCAACCTGCGTAGAAACTACATACGCTGCTAATATTTATTATTTCATTTTATTTTTTTCACTCACATTCACCCCTAACAAGGCATATCGCCACTTGGGCATAAGGGGCTACTATTTTGGACCATATATTTTGAATATATATATTAACAAGATGTTGGTTTACGCTACAAGCAAGTAGGGAATTCCAAAGTCTAGCTGTCCGAGGGAAGAAACTATTAAGAGTAGAAAGCTTTCTGGCATTTAGGGACCTCAACAGTGAAGAGGTGAGATTTTGTTGTTAAGTGGGTTTGTCGGGGATATGAACGTCGAGGGGGAACAAGTGCAACGAGTACACATTCCATTAAAATACTTGTAAAACAGACACAGTGATACAACATTGCAACGATGGGACAGGGTTGGAGCTTAGTTTCAAAGTGGGACCTATTAGATTTAAAACTCTTTTGAACCATATCCAAGAGGAAGAGGCTAGTGGTGGATGCACCAGCCTCGATGTGGCAACAATACTCCATGCATAGGCGAATGGTGACCTTGTAGAGGTATAGAATACTCTCAGATGTGAGTAGTCCACAACGTTTAAATGTGAGATGGCGGTGGTGTAGGCTATAACAATGAGGAATGACGAGTTGGCATACAAAGTTGAATTCAGTTGATTTCACAGCACCACTTTTCCTATGGATGTTGGCAACCTTCATGTAGTCCATTCTGTGAATACTCGATTAAAAAAAAAAAAAAAAAAGAAAAAAGAACGGGGAAACCAGTACCAAGAGCAGAATAAAAAATTTGGGGCACCGTGATTCATAGAAATTTCAATTCAATTGAAGGTAGGGGAGTGTGTGATCTTGCAATCTAAAGTAGATGGATGGTCAAATGTAAATTCAAAAACACACTAATTGTGATCGTTAGAACAGCTTTCTATCTACACATGTAGCCCCCCCCCCCTTCACAAGGTGGAATCGGTAACAAAAACACGCTAATCCCAACATAATAAACCTTCCACTAATAATTATTTATATAATGACAGGGTTATCCTGCATTGCTCAAGGGCATAGACAACAAAATAAAAGAGTTAAAAGAGTGTTTTTTTATAAAACATTTCACTCTTTTGTAACTGGTTCAATATAATAATAAAACACAAAACGTAAGATGACTAATTTTAGTTGCTTTTTAATTTGTTGAGATTAGGATTGATAATTCGCATTATTTCAATTCTTCAGACTACTATTCTCATCTTTAGCTTTATTTTCACAACGCCTCAGTCGATGTAACCTCCAACCTCAGGTGTATTTTTGTCGAACTCGGGGAATCTTTTGAATAGAATTTTTTTTTTTTAAAGCTCTGTGAATTTAATGGACACCTTATCTGGATTAAATAAAGGGTTCGATTCGAAATTTAGTGCAGATTCTTGAGTTCAAAGATTTTTTTTTTTTTACATAGGAGGCACCACTTATCAAGGCCCAGAGGCCACTCGAGGATAAGGTTAAAGAGTGTAGTAGTCAATGGGATAATATCATAGTAATCATTGGTAGTGAAAATTTAGTAAATTGGATTACTAAACTTCGACTACTAACGATTATTACAATATTTTCCCATTGACTACTGTACACTCTTTAACCCTCATCCTCGAGTGGCCTCTGGGCCTTGATAAGTGGTGCCTCCTATGTAAAAAAAAAAAAAAAATCTTTATTGAACCTGAGAATCTGCACTAAATTTTGTATCGAACCCTTTATTTAATCCACATAAGGTGTCCATTAAATTCGCACAGCTTTTTTTTAAAAAACAATTTCCATTTAAAATTCTGTGCAGATATTCCTGATTTTGATAGTAAGATTCCAGAGTTTGACAAGATACAACTGAAGATGGTCAGAGATTACCCTGAGCTAAACGTTGTGTGAAGAAGACTTAGGATGAGAACAGTAGAGAGAATAATCCAAATAATACTAATTTTAGTTGATTGAATATTATTGTACGTTTTTTTTTTTTTTAGCATAACATGGTCAGGTGGTCACACTGAATACAATGATGTAAAGTTTGGAAAGTGTATCTTGTGTTGTTTCTGACACATGCATATACACACTAACACGATTTTTCTCTGCATAATTGATAAAGACTATTTCTAGCGTTCCAATTACTGAGAATAGACATGATTTTAAGGATTTTGTGAATTCATTTTTTTTTTGTTCTAATAAAATGAACTACATTGAAAATTTGCCATTAAGATGAAGAAGGAAAGAAACATTTGTTTACATCATATACAGAACAATTCACATGTTTTGGAAAATGAACAAAATGTACAGAAATCATCTAAATCTGCCTTGGATTTTTATAAAACTTTCTGAAAAGTTGTACTGTTGGTACTAAAATCATTGAGTTATTAAAGACTAGCAGGCATACCCGGTGTTGCCCGGGTGTGTGGAGATGTAGTAAGGAATCCTCGGGAGGGGAATATAAAAAAGTAGTAGTAGCGGAGGGGGGTAATGAAAACAGCAAAACAACAGTAAGCAGTTCGGATGAAGAGAGGTTTAAAAAAAAAAAAAAAGTAGTAGGCGGGCAGGCTCAAACCCGTAACGCAAAGGAGGAAAAGAAGGTGGGGGGAAAAAAGTGACGCCTTTGCCGATGCATCCATGGCAAAACCAGAAGTCATAGACGTCGAAATTAAGCATAGTCAATGCAACAGTGACTCGCTAAAATGTTGGCAGAAAAATGTGACCTCTCCTTGTACAAAACGGCTGAGTTGAGGGTGAAGGAATGAATGTTTTTGGCCAATTTTTCGATATTTGTCGTTCAAGACATCGCGCTTCAAAACGATACTGATCTCGTTAGAATCCCTCGCGTGTTGAAAGTTTTTGCGAGACATACAAACACACACCCACCCACATTTTGCCCATATATATGAGACTAGATGCATCTACAATACACTGGAGGTGACGCAGGATCATCGCTCTTAATCAAGCACTTAAAAAGGGGACTTGGTTTGGCCACGATGCACACAAGAGAGTTCATTCATGAAGCAATAACTCCAGAACTCAACACTGATGACGACACCTGGAAAACCAGCTGAAGACATAGTTACACACTAAAGCTGATGTTGAACTTATGGTCCACAGGTCAATAGTGTTCATTGCTGATCCTGGAACTGGTTATCCATAACTATCTTGGTTGCTACAGATCGTTGTATGTGGGTTGCGTTCATCCTTGAGTGGCTTTTAACTTTGATGAGTGATGACTCATCAATAAAATAAAAAATAACTGCATTCGTTGATACAGTTTTTCAAAATGTCGACCAAACAAAGGAAAATATCTACAGTTATTTACCTTTTTTTTTTTTTTTTAAAAAAATAGAGTAATTTTGAAAATTATTCCACTTGGATAAAATAATTTCTCAAACAAACTAAAATAAAATTTTGTAGGAAAAAAAAAGATAAATGGCCAAAAATCAACAAACTAACTTTATTTTATAATGTAAATACAGAAATCATTGATAATGGAAAAAAAAAAAAACCCTACAGTTGGGGCCTAGGCTTTTTAAATTTCAGGAGTCAGTTTGGTGTTTTGGATATCAATAGGTGTAAAGATAATGCTAAAAATACTGGCTTTTAGATACCTGCAGACCAAATTAACAGATTTTCAGATGAACATTTAACTATCAACGGTCATCATCCGTCTTGTGCATGAATATATAATAGTAACAAATATAACTATGATAGACCAAAGAAAATGCTATTTCAACAAGCTTAACAGACTAACCAAGGAAGAGAGATTTGGCCACACCTAAAACAAGGTGTCAATTACATCTACACATCTAACGATGAAAACGATATTTTTCAAACATGAGCATGATCAATTGAAAATGCTATTTAAAACATAAGCATAAAAGACAAACACCTTTTATAGAAAAGATTGAATGCAGCAAAAAGACGATGCAGCCATGCAATATGCAAGCACAGTGATGAAAATTTGGATATTTTAAACAGAGATGGGATGCTGAATTTGAGAAGGAAGACAACGAAATAAAGGTGATGATGATGGAGAGAGATAGAGAGAGAGAGGGAGAAAAGGCTGCAGAAAATCTTTGGCTCCAGTTTTTAATTTAGGCAGTGGAATAATCTGTTTAGTTTTAAAGGAAAGTGTAAGGTTATGCAATCTATCCCAGAATACGCTGACACATTGAAAATTATGATGTTGCTTTGCAGGCTGGTTAGTGCAAGAAGAGTTCAAGGGTTAAGTTGCTGATGTATGTCAAACTCGTTAGTTGGAGCCAACGATAGCACCTGGAATAGGTCAATCGGGTATGAGAGAATGTGAAAAGAAAAAAAGAGAGAGCGAGAGGAAGATATTTTTTTTTCTGTCGTATGCAAGTCAGTTGGTTTTCCGAGTTTGAATGGAATGGTTGAGATTTCGCTAAGATGCGTAGAAGAAAGAGGCGTAAAGACAAGTCAGCCAATAAAAGAAAAATGCGGAACTGTCAGGACCCAAAAAGAATAAAACACAGCATTCAATTAAAAGAAACCAGTTGCTTGTTCATTTTCGTTTCCAGGCCTGAAGAGTTGACACAGAAAGAAATCAGGAATTGAGGTATGTTGAATGAATTTCTTGTTATACACACATGAACACACATATTAAATTAGCCGATAATACATTATGGCCACGGCTAAATACAGAAACATACATAGGCAATCATGGCTGCACACACACTTATACATAGATGAAGACAAAGAGACACGCACCCATATGTATATCACACCTATATATACATATCATGCACATGCAGCTCGTATAAAACATATGTAATGAACGATGTACACGCCACAGATAATATTCCCCTCTTCCAGCTACACAACATTAACACTTTATACAAGAATTGAAATGATGGTCATTTATTTCATTTCTACAATTTCTAAAATTGTAACAGAACCCAAAATTTAAATGTACGGCACATCTTTAACCAAAAACGAAACTGGAACAGACAGTACATAATTAGTTAAAAAAATAAAAAAAAAATAAAATAAAATAAAAAAAAAATCGCCCAAGATGTTCTGAATGATTTTGCGAGTCCAGACATATTCACAATTTCTCAAGAGAAAAATTCAGCCACATAGGAGACCTTAAACAGTATAACCACCTCGTATCAGAATAGATTTGGGAGTAGTGGCAACTAAAGGACGATTCCACACAAAACACAGGTTCAAAATTGAAAAAAATTCCAATAGTTTGTACAGAATAATCGAAAAAAAAAAAAAAGTCCCCATGCAAATTTTAGTGCTTATACACTCATGTTAACATGCTATTTAAAGAAAAAAAAAAAAAAAAAAAAAAAAAAGTAAGTTAAATTTTAAAGTTTTACGATATCTTTATTTAAAAAAATTTTTTTCATTAAATTGTTGGGTGAAAGTACAGAATGGTTACAAAACACCCTCCCCATGTTAAGAATGGCTTTCTTAACATTATTTCAGCACAGTAACAAAAGTGCATAAGTACCCATTTTCTTTTTTTTTTTTTTTAAATAAATAAAGTCTTCATTATTTTGCTGTTTGCTTACATAAAATTATTTGAAGAGAAGCTTTTTCAATCATTCTTTACATTACCCCAATTTAAAGTTTTTCTCTACTTTTGAAAAATCCATTTTAAATAAAGTTTGTTTTAGTTTTTAGGTTTTGACAATTGAAAACTTTATTTTCTTCCAATCTGATAATAGTCTGTGAGCAAATCAATCTTTACCTGCAAGAAATAAAATTTCTATCTTTGATTTCTCTTTAGTTTTAGTGCAGGTGTCTCAAACATGAGACCTGCACATAGTTTTCTGAAGACGACAGAGAAACAATCCAGTCCTCTGACAAAAGAGAGGGTGGACCTGTAAATTCACCCTTGCCCATTCGTCTGTTCATACTTTTCTCAATAACTACGCCTTGGAATTTTTGCACAAACATTAAACATGATATGAGTAAAAAAGTAACAGAATGGATTTTCTGGGAAAACTCCGGTTGCCCCCTTATTGTGCCTTTCGGTTTAAAATGGCTAAAATTGAATCTTTTATGCTTATTAAAAAAAATTGATGATTTAGATTTTAATAAAACTTTCTGAAACGTTGTAACTAACTGATTTCTATATAATTTTGTTAGTCTATACTTCGCGATAACTCTTAGGTGTGCCCCAGGGCCTCTTTTAGGGCTAATTAAAACACTCCATTTTTGGGACTATTTTACCATTTGTCCAAAATTTTCTGTGTATGTCTATTTGGCAGTTTTGTGTGGTGTTGAACTCAAATTTAAATGTTAAAGCCTTGGGGACTTTTGGGGCTAAATGAGTGTGGTGGTGGTGGAGGGTAACTGATGGACTTAGTCATTTCTTTTTTTTCCATGGTGCAGAACTCAAATTTATATATGTTAAGGCCTTAAACTGCACCGTTTGTTCATTTTCACCAGGATTTGACATCCCCTGGGGACTTTTGGGGCTAAATGGTGGGGGTGGGGGAGACAAAGGCTGAACTTAGTCAATTTTTTTTATGCCTCATTCACTGTGCATTCACAGAGGATCATGCATGTTTCACATTTTTTAAAATTAAATCAATTCCTTTCCATAATTTTTTGCTAGCAATATTGAATTTCACCTGTATGCACAATTGGCAATGATCCCAGTGATCTGCTTCTCCATCATCATGTAATGGCTGCTTTCTGTTAAGGTCGGAAAAGAGTTTTGCCACATCAAGAATTTTGAACAAATAAGATTATTGAGATCAGTTTTGTTTATAAGAAACACACACACACACACACAACAATGGGTATAGATAGAAATGATGAGTAGGTGGAGATGTGCTTGTTTGGGAAGAATCGGTAGCCAGTCATAAAATTGCAGATGATGGAGTAAACGAAAAGAATTTCGATTCCTAATTAAGTTTTAAAATAACAAAATTGTCAACTCTTTGTAGTTTCTTACCACAGAAAGGAGTTATAAAAAAAAAAAAAAAAAAACACGCACGCATGACACGACCTTGCTGTTTTAACAGCATCGATGACCACGGCTCTCCAAATTGTAGAGCCATGGTAATCTCGGAAACATTACTTTCCGTCTTGATTTGGGAGTGTATCTCCTTGTGTGAGCTAAACACGCCTCCAGATACCAACCTGGAAATTTCTATGACTTGGCACAGTACATACAGCACCTAGCATTCCCAAATGGTCACCCATCTGGTACTGGCCAGGCTCAACATTGCTTAACTTCGGTGATCTGGCGAGAACCGGTATGTCAACATGATTGTGCCACACACACACACACAAAACTCCAACTCTAAAGGTATATGAACTGCTAACTTAAAAAGTAGGCTCATTACTTACACCAACCAAAATAAGACTGCATCATAGGTATAACCTTAAAATGCTCCGATTTAGAAGTTTTGCAGAATACTGAGATACCATTACTCACAGGTCCATTCTCAACGATAATGGTTGTATCTACCAGAACCGCATCGATGTTAACATTTTTAAATTACTCCAGACACCCTTGGGCGAAGTATTTGCCTGTACCTTCCCTCTCTCCAAAAATCCACCTTTCCAAACCCCTTCTACTTTTTTCCTGCTTACCTTAGTCCCCCTCCCCAACTGTAAAACGTACTTTTAATGACCTTGCAGTTTCAATCTGTAAATAGAACATAGGAAACATTCTTGGGATGTTCATTGTGATCTGTGACAACCAGACACTGATTGGAGATGACAGATCTAATTCAGAAAACCACGTCATTGGATTCTACTGTTTTACCGAAATCGAGATTGTTGGAGAGTGGAGTGTCAAATGAAGATGGGAGAAAAAAAAAAAAAAAACCCTAACAATTATCGTGATTTATTATTAAGGACAGAACAAAACATCAACATGTAAGTAATTTGTTTTTTTATTGCTATCTGGTAATGTTGGGATGATTAATGAGAAAAAAAAAAATCTGAATTTTGGGAGTATTTGAAAAATTGTGCCTATTTTCTGACGCCAGATGCTAAAAACGGTTGTTTTTATTTGCCTGTTTTTTTTTTTTTTTTTTTGGTTTAAAACTTAATTTTTGATATCTCATATTAATGATCAAATGATAAATATTAATTTTAAACTACCAGTAAAACTAAAATATTTAGATTAGCCAACAAGAGTGGAAGAAAGGGCGGAGTAGCAAATGCAAAAAAATTTCACCTAAGAAAAGATAACGATTTTTATGAGAATGCTTGTAGTTTTGAGAACTATATAAAAAGGATCAATCTAGACACACACACTCTTAGCACATCACAGAAACAAAAAAATAAATAAATAAATAAAAGGGGGAGTACGGAATTTAGAATCTATGTTTTTTTTTTGTTTTTTTTTTATTTATATTTTTTTTTTTATTAAAGAGCCAGATTGTATTATCAGAGGCCATTTTTTTTTTCCTTCTAGGCACGAAAATTTCGCTTTCAGTTCTGTCTTCAGTGTTCAAAAATGACAGATTCTTTGGGACGGCAAAACTGGGAATACAAAAATTCAGACGAATTCTAAAGGACTGTCAACTTGGAACAAATAACTAAAAGAGAAATAAAAGCGTTAAGATGGGATCAAGGGAACAAGAATTACAATTAGAAATAAGATGGGGAGGGATTCAGTGGTGATGATGATGATGATTCCAATTAATTAAGCATGAAAGACAACAACGACGATGTTGTACATGAAAGGGATCCCTAGATGTCGGAAAGCCTTCTATGTTTCTTCTCTCAAACTGTTAGACTTTGGAATTTCCTCCTGACTATGCTGACGTACAAAAATTTAAATGTAATGTGAACAGGCATCTTGCTGCTCAACTCCCTACATAGTACCCCTGTAGATATGGGACCAAACGTACCCCAAATAAGGTACATAAGTACCTTATTTGAGGTAACAAGAGTATGTATATTGCCATTATGAAATACTATTATTATACCCTACTAAGCTTTACCTTCTCTTTGAGAAGGAATTGGTTCATTGATAACCACCTGAGATGCTAAGAGGCAATACTGACGGGGATATGCAGGCATTTTTTTTGCAGGCCAAAGGGTTCCTCCTAAGGGAGTGCTGTTCTTCAATCCCACTTTCTGATCATCGTGTCACATCTTCTTAGAATGTGCTTTATACCAAATGGAGGATTAAAACTAGTTGAATTTGTTGCCATTTTTGCATTAAATACTACTACCTAACAGCACTGAACATAATACTTTAGTTTGCTGTAGGTCCATACAATATTTCAGCTAGATCAGACCAGTAGTTTTCAAGAAAAAGGGAAAGTGTTGTATTCTGATAAATAATCACTATTAATCCCTAATTGTGCAGTGAACAGATACCATAATAATTAGTTTGCCGCACCTTATAACAAAAGTTCATACAAAATTTCAACCAGATCAGTTCAATAGTTTCTGAGAAAAAGTGGAATGGACAGACAAAGTGAAATATTATATAGATAGCACAAAAAAATGCATTGTACATTTTTATCAAGAGAAAAGTTTAAGTTTCATCAAAATAGCTACCCCCCCCAAAAAAAAACAAGAAAAATAAACAAGAAACTGTTAAGTTGAAATTGAATTTCAATATTGTACACTAAAACTGGTTTGTGATAACTACAGAAAAAGTCAAGAATTATTAGAATTTCGATACTATTCAATAACACAAGTATTTTCAGGATGTTTTGAGATGAGGATTGATAATTTGTAAAATTTATATAATCGGGACAACCTTTTCATCTGGATTGTTATATGCCAAATGTTTCAGCCGATGTAACCTCCCATTTTATTTAGGTGCAATTTTTAAACTATGGAATTGAAAAAAGAAATTGAATCTTTATTGCAGACATTAATAATTGATTGCTTTGTTTTATGACATATTAACCATTTTTTGGATTATTTAATGTTGAATCCAGGAATTTTAGACAGTTTTACGCTTCAAGTTTTTTACAGTTTCAAATATTTATTCATGATGTTTGGTTTGATTGTGTGTTTTTTTTGTTTTTTTTTAGAGAAAAATTGTTGTTTTGTTTTAGACTTTGTAGAACATGATTGAGTTTTGCAAAGGAAAAAAAAAAAAAAAAAAAAAAAAAAAAGAAAGAACGTTAATGTTTGGTGCATTTTAGGTCAGGAAGTCCGTATCTTCAGACAGCTTTATTTGGTAGAACCAGTCAATAATAACTAAGAATAACATAATTAGCATTTCTACCTAGTTGTAGTCGACAGAACAAGGACAATATATTCCCGTGAATTAAATAAGATTTAGTCTGAAATTCAAAGATTCCAAAGTACAACAAGGTGAAGGTCGAAAATGTAGGATGGACTGTAGCCACATCTGGGCAGGAGCTGCTAGAAGCACCATATCCTGTCTTGACAGAGTTCAAAATAGACTTCATAGACTAGTAAGGGATGCCCATTTCTCTTCCCTGGAACCTCTTTCCCAACAGAAGAGATGTTGCGAGCCTGTCTCTGCTCTATCGGGTTTTCATGGCAAGTGCTTGTCTGAACTCCAATCAATGCCCCCCACCAATCTTTCATAAAAAACACCCGCCTAACTGAAACAACTATCAATTTCCTCCACTCTTTATCTGTGCCTAAACCTAAATGTGGATTCTATGAACAAAGCTTCTTTCTTAGACCTGCACGCCTGTAGAATTCTCTTCCGTTTGCCTGCTTTCCAGCTGACTACAATATGGTTGTCTTCAAGTCCAATGTAAACAAGTTCTTGATGAGTTGTCCCCTGAAGTAATCCAATTTGCCAATGAGTACTATAATATTGTCTCATTGACTACCATACACTCATTAATCCTTATCCCTGAGTGGCCTCCGAGCTTTGATAAGTGATGCCTCCTTTGTAAAAAAAAAAAAAAAAAAAAAAAAAAAAAAAAAAAAAAAAAATTACTGCAATTAGGTTTTACTTGCTACATGACATATGTTAGTAGCATTCACTCTAGGCAGATTGAACCAGCTTCCCCCCAAAGGAGGAAATTTTATGGGAATATTAAATGGTCACCAATCAGGTAGTGACTAGGCTGAATGTTGCTTAACTTTGATCCAATGAGAACTGGTGTTTTTTATTTTTATTTGCAGACTGTACTCATCTCAAAGGATTCCAATAAAAAATAATATATAAGAGAACTGGTATGTCAACACAATCATGCCATATATAAAACTCGCTACATAATGTGTGCTCGAAATATCGGGCATGCAAAAGCAATATATGGTAAATATTTGCATGTTGAAGTGTGCCAGCAAACTAGTTTTCATGATTTCTCAAACTTTGAAAATGACTAAGAATTTTGTTTGGGGGTGAGGTGGGTTGGTAGTGGGGAAGGAATAAAACGTAATAAGTCTTGATAATTTGGATTATTCGAACTACTATTCTGATTTTTTTTTTTTTTTTTTTAAATTGGGGGAAGGAGGAGGAAGAGAGGGTCATCGCTTATCAAGCCCCAAAACTACTAGAGGATAAAGGTTAATGGGTGTCAGTTGGCCGATGAGACAAAACTGATCATCAGTAACAGTGGAACTTGGGTAGTGTTTGTTTATTTAAGAGGACGGTTTAATAGGACTTTGTTCCCATTAGACTTGAAAATGGGAATGTCATAGTCAGCTGGGAAGCAGCCCCATGGTGCAAGGGATAAAACTGCTACATAATTATCAGTTTACACAAAACCAAGGTATTTGTATTTGCATGCTGAAGTATACTATGAATGTACTTTTCCTAATTTCTCTAACTTTGGAAATGACTGATTTTTTTTTTTTTTTTTTTTTTTAAATAAAGTGATCGATATATTAATACGCTAAGGCAATTAATTCCATGCCATAAGTATGTTATCATGCTTCATGCTTTTTTTAAGGTTCATAAGAGTAGTAGTTGAGGGGCAAAAATCAGAAGCTCACAGTATTAATGCCGGTGTCCCTCAGGGATCCATCCTGGGCCCAACTCTTTTCCTGATTTACATTAATGATCTTCCAAATCATATCCTTACATCATTTGTAGACATTTATGCTGACGACACTACCATTTATGGTACCACATCTAAGACAGTAAACGACCAAGTTCTCTCCAATTCTCTCTCCTCTGATCTTGAGCACGTAGTACAATGGGGAAAGGAGTGGCTGGTTACTTTTAATGCATCTAAAACCAAGCTTCTCTCTTTACATCATCAACATTCTAATCCACATTTGTCATCAATTGAAATGAATGGCTCTCGTCTTCAGGAGGCCTCAAGTTTTGACAAGCTTCTGGGCTTGACCATTACTCCTGATCTTAAATGGAACACGTATATCAAATCTGTTGCCAAGGCCGCTGGAAAAATGGTGGGATCTTTCTATCGATCCAGTAGATATCTCACTGCTGATGCTATTCTCTATCTATTTAACCCTTATCCTTGAGTGGCCTCTGGGCCTTGATAATGTGGTGATGCCTTTGTAAAAAAAAAAAACTGCCTGATTGCTGAAAATGCAATGGGGGAAATTTTTTTTTTTTTTTTTTAAAGTTTCATTAAATTTCACTGTTGTACCTAATGTGAAACTCTTTCTTGGTGTTTGGACTAAGATCAAAGGTGGTACAATAATATTGTGTGTGTGTGTGTGTGTGTGTGTGTGTTGGCGGGGGGGGGGTCCAATGTCTATGCTGGACATTCATAGAATGGAAATATTTTTAAGAACGACAGCAATATACAATAGATGAAAAGTACAACTGTAGAATTCCCACGGGTCACACTAGTACTTATTTATAAGAATAATAATGATGATGTTAGGTTTTTGCAGTTCTTGCAGGAAGGTGTCAGCGTCTTCATACATACAGCGCCTGGTATTCTTAAATCGTCACCCATCTGGTAATGACTAGGCTCAACCTTTCTTAACTTCAGTGATCTAACAAGAACCAGTGTATCAACATGATTATGCTGTATACAAATGAATAAAAGCAAACATTTAAGCTTGTTGAAAGATATTAGGGATATCCAAGAAAACAAAGTTGAAAGGGATCGCAGTGTAACAAGAATGTTACGAGAAAAGACGTGTTTATTGAACTAAAGTATAGTATCTGTTCTGCCCAAAGGCAAAATAATAACATAGTTTCTGTGGCTGACTACACAATAGAAATATGTCACAAACTTCTACAAGGCTTTTGGAGATAGACACCTATAATTAGATATTCTGAAACTATTAACCAAAAATTTTAGATAGGTAGCTGATACAATATTGGGTTCTTTTTTTTTTTTTTTTTGCTATTGTAGCAAAATTTGAAAAAAGAAATATTGAGTTTCAAGTGAAACCAATGGTATCTAATAAACTATCATGTCACAGCAATGAAAATATCCAAAAACTACTAAAAAAATAAAAATAAATAAGGTAGAAAAATTAATTATTAATGAAAACAGTTTTCGAAAACAATTAGCGAAAATTAAGTTTTGCTAAATTGGTTAAAAGATTTTCAGAAAATATTTACCTCCTTTTGTTATAATTAGATTTTTTTTTTTTTTTTTTTTTTTTGCAAAACTCAATTTTCGCTAATTGTCTTCGAAAACTATTTTCTTTAATTATTAATTTTCTACCTTATAGTTTTTCATAATTTTTGGATATGTTCATTGCTGTAACATGACAATCAAGCAGATATGATTGGTTTAACTTAAAATTCAATATTTCAATTTTCACTACAATAGCAAAGGACCTAATACTGTGTGTGTGTGTGTGTGGGGGGGTCAATATTTGCACAAGCTGTCCATAGAATGGAACCCCCTTCCCCAAAACAATTTCAAGCTCGGCAATAATATACAACAGATGAAGGATTCAATTATGGAATTTCCTCGGGTCCTGCTAGTAGAAAGAAATGGGAAAGTTAAATGAGAAAATATATTAAATTCTCAAATTTTCGTTGCTCATTTCTGATTAATTAAAAAAAAAAAAAAAAAAAAAAATTACTGTGTTTGGTTGTTAAGATAAAGTTTTAATTGGTAAATAAAATCATTGGATATAAGTTTAGATCCGACAGTTTAAATGTTTTAAAATACCAAACTATGAAGGGTCACAAAGTAATTTATTCTTTTTTTCCAACAATTAAAAAAAAAAAATTAAAATGGCTGACTTGTTTACAAAGAAACTGCAATGCATTCTGATGGATTTCGTTTTGTAATCATTTTTATAGACATTTTAAAAATGTTTGTTTTAATAATTTATGCTATTCTAGTTTTGATTTTAATAATTTACGGATTAAATGGTACCAATTTACTTTGCCTTCCCACGGGACAGAGTTAGACACCAGGGTCGTTTTTTAACGTGAAGGCAGGAACAAAAATAAAAATTGTCTCAGTCGTGAAAGATTTCTCCTCCACTGACGGAACAAGAAACTGAAGTGTAGCATCTGAAGAACAGATACTACACTGATCTTGGCCTGAAGGACTAGTAAATATTTGGGTGAGTAATGTGAAGTAGTCATTAATATGATTAAAAAAAAAAAAAAAAAAAAAAAAGGAAAAAAAAAAAAAAAAAAAAAAAAGATTCTTGGATACAAACAACAGAACAAAGCTTTGTTTTTTTTTTTTTTTTTTTTTTAAAGATTTACAAACAAAACGGAAGAATACTTGATTTTGGTATTTACGTTTTTGAATTTTTGAGTTAAAGGTTTAGTTATTCATATTATTTGGATTCTTCAAGGCTACTCTTCTCACTTTTGTTATTTTCAGTATTTCCATTCTTTTAAGAAACATAAGAGTCTAGTTTTATTTTATTTTATTTTTTTTTACATTTTTGCCCATGCCTAGTGAACAGACATCCTGCTGCTCAACTCCCTACTTTACATGTTCCTGTAGGCATGTTCCCTAATTCACAGAAAAGCTTTGTGCAGAAACAACCACACTTTTTTAATACAACTGCTAGTCTCAGTTGGTGCAATGACTGCCACAAGACAGTAGACACAGATTTCCCCATGATGCATGTCTTAACAAAGACTGAGGGTACATCTCTCCCAGTGGATTAAACATGCCCCCAGATACCAACTGAAATAATCACATTGAAACACTGGTTCTCACCAGATTACGAAGTTAAGTAACGAGGAGTCTGGCCAGTACCACATGGGTGACCATTTGGAAATGTTAGGTGCTATATGTACTATGCTGGGACGTATAAAAAAATATGTGTGCGTGTATTGGAATTTAAACAAACTTCTTAATGAGTTGCATTAGTCGCTGAAAAATTCTGTATCACAGTTTTACGGCTTAAAACTTTTTGTCCATCTAAAAATATTGGTTTCGTTTCATGGCTCACCAATCACAGTTCAGTTAGAGGGTTTCCTTTTATGAAGGAAATTTTGAAGCATGAAATTCTTTGATATTATTCAGAAAGGGTGACTTTGTTTGATTTTGATGTAGGAGTTTTCTTTTTGGTTGCGATTTAGGTCAATCTTTTAAGAAAAAAGGTTTTCTCAGATTGTTTGCATGGTTGTGTTTTCAACGCCGAGTTTCGTTAAAAGGTTATTGCGGTTTATGAGGATAGGATTTTATTGTAATGGGTACTTGATATTTTGTGGTGGAGGAGGTGGAGGAGGAAAAAAGAATAAATGTGATTGGGTGAGCTGTCTATCGGCAGAGGCAAAGTCAGGGTGATTTCTTATTTCCATTTCAGTCATAGAAGTTTGGTTAAGAAAAGACAAGTTTTCTAAATTGCATAACGCAAGCAATCTTTATAGCCAAATCAATACCATGACAAAATGTGACAAGATTGGAAGAGGGAGAAAACCAAGCTCCCACTAAGGAGGGGGGGGGGATATTCTGGCTGGGTACAAAAATAGCTGTGAATGAATATGTCAGTATTTTTTAGTAGGTTGGTTGGTTGTTTTTGTTTTACGGCATATCAACCCTTTTCGGGTTATTTAATGCCGAATCCAAAGATTTAAGAAAATTTTTTTAATAGAATATATTTGTTGTTTTCAAATCGGTTTCTATTTAACCCATAGTTGGAACCCTAACAGGTACTACCACTCCGGGTCAGAGTGGACCTGGGAGCAATGGTAATTAAAGGGTGGCTCCACACTCCCCAAAGCCCGCAAGATGGGGCCTCACCACTGGATATAGTTTAAGGTCATATCCAGGACCATTCTTTAGTAGGAGGCAATAACCCTCCCTTCCCTAAAAAGAGAGAGGCAATGCCTGGGAAGGTGCACCTATGTCTAAGCTAAACTATAACTCAATCCCGAAATAAATACAAGGTAATGCACAAGTAACTTTATTATTTTAAAATGAATTTTTTAAAGTTAATTTTGATTTTTCTTTTTCAGATTTATAAAATTATAAAATCGTTGGAAATTTTAATATGAATAAATTCACAACCAAAAACAGCCTTAAAATAATCAAATTTTGAATTATAGAAATTTCAATGACTCCATTCAGTCTCGAAAGACAAAGGATACTCCCTGTAGGGGAAGCTGCGCATTTGTGAGGCAAGGGTTGCGCAATCTCCAAATACACCTCTCCTGAATTGGCACTGTTTGGGTCCAGTGGCAAGGAGAAGTCCAGGACGGCTGGAAATAATGCCGAGATAAGTGGAGAGCACATACAACACCTGAAAGCCCCAAATGATCACTCATTTAGTAGTGACCAGGTTCAACGTTGCTTAAATTAGAAAGCCAAATAATGATGTGTTTGTGTTTTTCTTAAAAATAAATAAATTATTCATCCAGTAGATATCTCACTGCTGATGCAATTCTCTACCTATATAAGAGCCAGGTACGTCCAATGATGGAATACTGTTGCCACATCTGGGCAGGAGCTGCTAGAAAGAACTTGTCCTGCCTTGATAGAGTTCAAAATAGACTTTGTAGCCTCGTAGGAGATGTCCTTTTCTCTTCCATGCAACCTCTATCTCACAGAAGAGATGTTGCGAGCTTGTCTCTGATGTATCGTTATTTTCATGGAAAGTGTTCGACTGAGCTTCAGTCTATGGTCCCCCCTCGCCCAACTTTCACAGGAAACACTCGTCTAGCTGAAAACACTATCAATAATTTCCCCCACTCTTTGTCTGTGCCTAAACCTAAACGTAGATTCCATGAACAAAGCTTCTTTCTTAGAACTGCACGCCTGTGGAATTGTCTTCCGTTTTCCTGCTTTCCGGCTGAGTACAATATATGGTTGCCTTCAAGTCTAACGTAAATAAGTTCTTGATGAGCCGTTCCATATAAGTTAACAAATTTACCGAATTTTCATTACTAACGATAACTATATATTTTCCAATTTCTACTGTACACTCTTTAACCCTTATCCTTGAGTGGCCTCTTGGCCTTGATAATATGGTGATGCCTGTGTAAAAAAAAAAAAATTCTTACAGAATAAACAAGCTTTTGACTTAAGATTTTTTTTTTTTGTAAATCATCTTTCCTGTTGGAGATATAAAATTCCTCGTGGAAATCAGTCCGTGGAGGTGTTAGTCACAGTTGGTTTAAAAGTTTTGAGCTGCGTGTTCTAGGTTAATAAGTATTTGCACTTGAAAGAAATCGTTTCATGTTTAAACATTTTTATTTATTCTTTAAAGATAAATAGATGATTTATTTTGAGAAAAACACAGTCATCGTTATTTGGCGGTCTAATTTTATAATATAATTCGAATATGAAACAATGTTTTCAAGGTGAAAATAATTTTCTTAATATTCAGATTTTATTGCAGAAAGATATTTCATTTTAAAATGGTAAATTGATTTACGTGTCACCCAGTGGCTTCTGTGTAACGCTGTATAAATTGACTGACTGTAGTCAAGAGCCACCTAAAGGCTTTCTCTTCAATGGTTACCAGATAGGGATGTAGGGGAAGATGCTACTTCTTTTTATAGATTGCATCACTTATTAATCCTCACCGCATACTGCGAACTGTTTAGCAAGAAAAGGTCATTAAGTACCATTTGTTGAGCTTTTGAACCTCATCTTAAGTTATTTCTACAAAATTTCAGCCGATGCAACCTCCGACCATTTTTAGATGCAACTTTTCAAATTTGTGAATCTTTAGGTCGAACAAGTTTTTTTTTTTTTACCAGGGGGCGACAGCTTATCAAGGCCAAAAGATCACTTGTGACAACTGTGAGAAAACATGATGATGATTAGTAATAGTGGAAGTTGGATAGGGTTTAATTATTCAAGACTAGCTTGGGTGCCCGGCGTTACCCGGGTGTTTGGAGGTGTGTGTTGAACAAAAAAGTGGTAGTAGGCAAGCAGGCTCGAACCCGTACTGCAAAGGAGGAAAAGAATGTGACCCCCCCCCAAAAAAAACTGATGTCTTTGCCGTTGCATCCATCACCAAACTGGAAGTGGTGAAAGTTTAAATTAAGGCTAGTCAGTTGAAAAGAGGGGATGACTTTCGAAAATATCGGCGAAAAAAAGCGACCCCCTCCTTCTAGAAAAGTGCCCAGTTGAGAGTGAAGGAATTAATGTTTTTAGCCAATTTTTCGATATTTGTCGCCCGAAGAGTCAAACTTCAAAACGATACCGATCTCGTGAAAATCCGTTGCCTCTGTTGAAAGTTTTAGGCAGCCATACAAGCATACATTTAAAGAAACAGATGAGATTTATATTATAGAAGACGGCGACTCAACAAAATTTATTTACAGTTTTGCAGTATTGTGTTCCACAGAAAGACAATTCTAGGAAAGAAACTTTGTTCATTAAATTTTCATTTGCTTTTAGATTTGATGGAGAGTAAGAAAAATTATATACTAGTCGTAAGACCTGTGAAAATTCCACAGGGGACTTATTCATATGTAATATATTGATGTTAGCATTCTGCAAATGTTCAGCAAAACTGGAGATGCTCTGATATTATTGTACCTATTTACAATGCCTCCCCACGGGACAGAGTTAGACACCAGGGTCGTTTTTTAACGTTGAGAAAAGGTACAAAAATAAAAAATTGTCTCAGTCGTGAAGGACTGTTCCTCCACTGAAAGCGAACAAGAAATGGAAGTGCAGCATCTGAAGAACAGATGGTATTTATTTGCTCCCCCACCGAGCAAATTAGGCACAAGGCCGATTTTTAATGTGAGGAGTGAAGGGAGGGGGAAGGGAAAAAAGGGGACCAGCTCCCGAGAGGTGGGAAATGGGAGCTGGTTAAAGGTCAGGCATGTGGGGTTGCCCCCACATCTGGTCTTTGCTAGTCATAGCTAGTCATAGCTTGCAGCATCTGCCGGAACAGATACTACACTTTGATCTTGGCCAATTGTAGCTCTTTTATTAAAACTGCAAAATTATTTATGTAAGCTAGCAGGGACGCCTGGTGAAGCCCGGTCGTAAAGTATGCTTAAATATATTTTAATTCTTTGCAGATTTTGTATATATTATTATTATAGAGTTAATGTTCTATCGATTTTTATATATTATAAGGTTGTGATTTCAAAATTAAAATATATCCATGACTTGGGTGCATCAGCTTGAATCAAAACCAAAACTTATGAAAATATATATATATATATATATATATATATATATATAACTAGAGTTCCTTCAGCTATAATCGAAACTGAAACCAAAACTTATGAATAATTCTTGGTAAAATTATTTATTACAAGAAATAGAAATCTATAACAATTAAACGACAGTCACTTGGATGTAAGTGTGACACACACACACACACTATCCTATTAATATATAGATAATCACCTTGGTTGTTCTTTTTCATAATTTCAGCTGATTTAACCACTGCACTTCTATAGGCTCCAGAGTTAAAAAAACAGATGTCCCTATAGAAGCTTGTGAGTTATGTCTAAGATTTTGTGAAAATAACCAAGAATGAGAATAATAGCCCGAATAATTCAAATACATTTATGTTCAACACGTGCAACTGTGGGGAGGCCAAGGAGTAAAGAAATAAGTAAAAAAAACAAATCGGATCAAAATACACAAAGACCGCATTTCTAACCAAACAGCCACAAATGAAACTTTTTTTATGTTGTAAAGAGTCTTCAAGTGAAAGTAAACAAAAAATAAGGTTCTTGTCCAGAATTCTCCCTATATTAAAAAACAAAAACATCTGTATCATATGCATACTCATGACAAAACGAAATTATCATATTCTAAATATCATGTTAATTGATCAAGTAGTTTTATTTTTATAAACAAAATCATTTTTAAGCGATTAACGCAAGTTTGTGAGTGTTATAACACAAATCTTGCAAGTTTGAATTATTGTTTCTTAACTTTATTTTTTTTAAAAATGGCAGGCAAAACAGTCTTTTTTTTCCTGTTACTCATAAAATTTGATTTTCTTAATTAAAAAGAAAACTACTGGATCAATTTACATGATTTTTGGCATATATTTTCGTTTAGTGACGTGTATGTATATAACACAAATTTTTCTTAATTTTTTAATCTAGGGTGAATTCTGGACAAGGACCAAAACTAAGACTTGCTATAAAACAAAAAAAACAAAAAAAAAAAAAACAAGGTATACCAACAAGTTGATACATGTCACCCAGGACTCTGAGGATTGGTTGGAGTTTACAGTATATTATTTTATGTTGGTTCATTTTATGCAAAAATCCACGTATAAGTTTTGTGTGCAAATGGTTTCTTAAATTTCATATAATTTGGATTCTTAAGACTACTGTTCTCATCTTATGTGTTATTTTCACAATATTTCTGTCTATGTAACCTTCGGCCTTCTTCAGGTACATCTTGTCAAACTCTGGGAATCTGGACAGAATTTCTAACAGAACCCTTTTACTCCACGATGGGTAGCATTCTCTCGTTCTGTCAGCCATGACTAGGTAGAATTACTAAGTAATTCATAATTGCATTTTGAATGTCGCCCTCACTGAGGATTGAACCTTCAATCTTCAGACAAGTGTAACTTAACTGAGTTTTACCAAGTAGTTTTATACATTTTGCCACAGACACTTCTAGTATGAATTCAAGGCAGCTTACATCGACTGAAAGGTTGTGAAAATGACACTCAAGATGAGAACAGTAGTCTGAAGAATCCAAATAACACAAATAATCAATCATTATCTAAAAAATTTTAAAAACATAGTTTCCAGATTTGTTTTGCAGGTGGATATTTGATAAGTAGCCTGTAGACATATTCTACTTAACCCTTTCATAGGATCTTTATAGATAATGAGTCTGGAGTCAGAGTGGACGTGAACAATGGCAACTAAGAGCGCTTATTAAACCATTGGATGCAGTTTAAGGTCATTAGAATTTTGAAGTAGGGATCATTAGTCATGTTATGAAAAAATGTGCCAAAGAAAATCTTTGACATTAAGTGATTTTTTTAATTTATTTTTTGGCAACCTTCATTGTTAATATTTCTCTAGATTATTTACAAATTGTTTTTGTAAAGAAAAAAGTGTTTAAGAGCCAAAACCCTAAACCTTAAATATATGGTAGAACCTCTGTATACATTGCTTCTTTGATATACTTTTTGGGAATTTGGCAAAAAGTGGCCAAGAACAAATACAGCCATGGACAAAATTATAGAGCGCCTCTAAAAAAACTTAAATAGTTTAAACGTATGCATTCAAAAATTAATAATTGTACAGTGAACAGTTGAGAGCAAATGTAAAATATTTAACAGTAGATTTTGGATTTGTTTTTTTTAATGATAAATACGGTTAAATAGTGGCTTCGCCTCGAAGTTCATTTTTATTTATTTAGAAAGTCGCCCATAATTTATTTGGACGTATATAACATTTTATTTTTATTATTTTTAAAACAGTAATCTACGTACACACGTGTTTCAAGGTAACTACCTCTCATCAGCATAGCTTGACTGTTTCTAGGAATCGAACTCCAGACCATGTTTATCATAGTCCGACGCATTAACCGTTCCGCCACAAACTCTTAGATGATTTACTGTTTATTTTTATCATTTAGAAATTTAGATTTGTTTTTTTTTAATGATAAATACAATTAAATAGTGGCTTTGCCTCGAAGCTCATTTTTAAAAGCCTCTTTCAAGAGCTTTAGCTGAGTTTCATACTAAATTCATTCCAATATTCAAAATGATTCATTTTCATACTAAAAGTTGTTTCTTATTTTTCAGATAATATTTGATTCCTGCCAGTCCTATAATAGTATTATTAATTGAAAATGTCTCCAAAGAAGCAGCTTTCAGAGATTAGACACAAATTGTTGCTTTACCTAGTGAAGGATATTCTCAGGTTGAAATTGCCAGAAAGATGGCATGTTCAAAGAAGGGAGTTCAAACAGCAAATTAAAAGATACAAGGAACCAAAGTCTTTCAAAAACAAATAAGAACAAAGCTGTAAAAAGTCTACAACCACCGGGGAAGACATATCTTTGAAAAAAGCATCCCTTGCAGATAGGAAGAAAAATTCTTTAGCGCTTGCTGCTGAACTTAGGGAAGATGCAAACAAAAACATATCAGCTCAAACAGTGAGAATAAGATTATTAGAAGTGGGATTAAAATGATGCAAAGCTAGGAAGAAGCCATATTTGTCTTAGGCCAACAAGAAAAAAAACGACTGGAATTTGCAAAAAATACAAAAATTGAAAACCCAATGATTGGGCCAAATTTTTTTAGTCTGACAAAAGTAACTTTGAGATAAGTTAACAGCTTCTATTTCCTAAACTTTGAAAGGAACAATTGAAGTTTTATGTGAATACACATCCATATCAGCTATTCAAAAATTGTAGTAAATTCTCATTTTTTTTTTTAAATCAGATTTTTGGCATCTCTACAGGGATTTATGTTCGCTGTAGGAAAGCAGAGGTATTTCATCCTGATTGTGTGGTTCCAATGACAAATTTGGAGGAGGAAGCGTAATGGTTTGGGGCTGCATGGCTATAACCTTCCAAGTGATGTAATCTTCCAACAAGACAATGCCCCATGCCATACGTCAAAAGTTTCAATGGAGAAAAAAGGGATTAGTGATGAAGTGGCCCCCTCAATCCCTAGACCGAAATCCCATTGTGATCCAATATAGGGGAAAAGTGAGAATGCACAAATGTTTATAAAAAAAAAAAAAAAAAGAATCCGAGGCCAAACTTCATGAAAAATGGCAGAAAACACATCCTACCATCTGCAACAATTAATAATATGCAAGCACAAATAAAAGCTGTTATAAAGGCAAAAAAAGGATATGCCAAATATTGATTCCACTTATCAAGGCCAAGAGGCCATTCGAGGATAAGGGTTAAAGAGTGTACAGTAGCCAATTGGACAATATATTAATCGTTAATAATGGAAATTCGGTAAATTCAGAGATTGTTGTTAAAATAGATTTATTAATGTTTATTCCACTATTCTTAACCTTTAAATATTTAAGTTTGAATCATAATTTCGATTTTTCATTGGCGTTTCATAATTTTGACCATAGTTGTATATAATAAATAAACGTTACCAAATGTAAGGTAAATTACTTGAATAAGTTTTTTTTGTGGTTCAACTTAGTTTAAAGTGTTTTTCAGTTAAAAAGAATTTGTGTAACCACATTGTTCAGTTAAAATGAAAATTAACTGTGGCTGCTACAAACCCTGCATGGAGACTCTTGATAATCGCTCAAAGGTCAAAAATTAAACAAAATATTGGTAGAAAACTCACCTAATAAATTTCACTGTGATATTTATTAGGTGAGTTTCTGCCAATATTTCATTTAATTTTTGAGCAATTATCAAGGGTCCACAGATGACCGTCTCATGTCAGCCACTTTATTTTTCTTCATTAACATTAGATACTTGTATTTCGGAGTAAAAAGAAAAAGAAACTGATTCAGGTAGGTAGAATTTATCTTGATTTTGGTAATACTTGTTATATATTTTTTATCACTTTTTCGTTTTGTTGTCTTTACTACAATATGCCCGACTTTTTAATAGAAGGTAGACCAGGGCTCTACGAACAAACTTATCTTTAATTGACCTTTCACAACTAAATATTTTTGTTTACTAGCTAAATAGAAAAGTTACTAGCCAAACCCACATGATTTTTAGAATATGACATCTTCATTCTGTGACGAGTATGTATATCATAAATATTTTTCTGTGTTTTTTTTTTAAATAAGTGTAATTCTAAATATAAAACAAATTTTATATTGATACTTGAAAGTATAAACATTTTAATTTCTTCAGATATTTTTTAAACAGCCTTTGTTAAAAAAAAAAAAAAAAAAAAAAAAAAGGAGTATATTGTTCTATTAAACTTTCATTGTTTTAATAATTTAACTTTGTTCGTTTTATATAAAAAAAAAATGAAACAATATTTTTCATGCAGTTGTGAGCTTTGGAAGATTGTCGGTGAAAGAAATACAATCGCTAAAAAATAAGCGTTTCATTATTTCTAGTCGTCACTTTAAAAAACCAATCGCAAATGCAACTGTTTCACTCGCAATGTAAAGCCCTGTAGACATACAAATCTGTTTAGTCTATCATTTAGGACAAATATTGATCCATGTTTTTTTTTTAATTTGTGTTTTCAATCGGTTTTTAATAATATCTAAATTAAAAGTTGTAATTTAACCGCCACCATTTCGCAGGTAGAGATGCCAAATGAGAAAAATAATTCAAAATATCAGATTTATTATTTTAAATGGATATTTTAAAATTAGTTTTTAGTTTCCCATAATTTTTAATTTCAATAAACATTTGATTAATAGTTAATAAAATAAATAAAAGAATAATTACATGCGTTTGGGTTATCTTAAGTAGGACAGCCCCTGGAGTGAATGTGGTATTGTGGTAAGCGAGTTATTTCTAGTTAAGAGAGGATAGATAATTTTAAGTATTTGAGACCAAGGATGACCAACGACACCAATTACCCCACACTTTTGAATGGCCGTGTGCCTGATTTGTTCATTATGTATTTTTATATTTTGTGCAAACAAATATTTCAAAGTTACATATAGGCGAGAAACACACACAAGATCTGTGCTGGAAGTCCGATTATGAAAGATTTAGTAGTGAAAAAAAATAAAAATAAATAAAAATAAAAAAAAAGATTTAATTCGAAGATGAATCTCTCAAAATTTCAGGGTTGGAATTGAGTGTTTTGGGTTACCAACTGCAGAGGTCAGCCCGTCACAAGCGTCGGTTAACAGTCAATTCTAGGAGGTGTGAAATCTGTAATTTACTATTTGTGTGAAACCGTTATTCACAGTCAATTGATGGTTGGAGATGAAAGTGTTCAAATATAGATTTTGGCATTCAATATGGAACAATTTTCTTTTTTTTGAACGAAGCAAACTTCCCTTACGAAGAATTATATTTATAATTTGTACATAGAGACAGGATATTTTTCAGTTTTTAAATAAAACTTAAACTTAGCGGACATTTTCTTTCTAGGCCACTGTGTTTACACCTTACCAAAAAGATTATTGTCTGTCTATCCGATTTTCATTTTATCCGGAATATTGTTTAACACAATAAAAGATGGAACCCACATGGAATTTTCAATCTAATCATTTAACCCGGGCTGTAGAGTTAATCCAAGAATAAGATAATCCTTTTTTTTTTTTTAAACTATGCACAGGATTAAAAAACAAACAAACAAACAAACAAGTGAAGCATGCATGGGCCCTCATGAGTGCACAGTGAACGAAGCATAAAAAAAAAAAAATGACTAAGTTCAGCATTGCCCCACCCCCCTCCTCCCCATTTAGCCCCAGGGGACATCAAATTCTGGTGAAAATGAACAAACGGTGCAGTTTTAGGTCTTAACATGTGTAAATTTGAGTTCTGCACTATGCAAAAAAAAGAAATGACGAAGTCCTTCATTTGCCCATATTTAGCCTCAAAAATCCCCAAGGCCGTAACATATTTAAATTTGAGTTCAACACCATGCAAAACCGCTAAATAGAAATACACAGAAAACTTTGGACAAATATGGTAAAATATTCCCAAAAATGGAGTGTTTTATTAGCCCTAAAAGAGCCCCTGGGGCACACCCAAGAGTTATTGTGAAGTATAAACAAAAAAAAAAATTATATAGAAATCAGTTAGTTAAAACTTTTCAGAAAGTTTTATAAAAATCCAAGGCATCAATTTTTTTTTTAATAAGCACAAAAGTGTCAATTTTAGACATTATAACCCGGAAGAATCCCCAGGGAGGGGAGGGGCAACAGTTTTCCTGGAAAATCTGTTTTGTTACTTTTTACTCATATCATGTTTAATGTTTGTGCAAAATTTTACAAAACTCCAAGGCATAGTTATTGAAAAAAGTATGAACGGACAAACAGATGAATGGACAAGGGTGAATTTACAGGTCCACTCTCCTGTTGGGGGACCAACAAACTAGTTAAAAGTATAGCCACAGAATCAAGTATTTATTATATCACTATATATTGGATATAATACATATATTAATAAGATAGCGTGTGTTCTTTTGTGTGTCACGCTTACATCCGGGTCGTTTAATTGTTATGTTCCTCTATTTGTTATCATAAATAATTTTACCAAGAATTCTTCATAAATTTTGGTTTCGGTTATGGCTGAAGGAACTCAAGTTTTTGATTCAAGTTAATGCACCCAAGTCATATAGATATATTTTTTTTATTTTAACATAAAAATCGATAGAACATTAACTCTATAATAATATACACAAAATCTGCAAGAATTAAAATATCATACTGAAGCGTACTTTAGGACCGGGCTTTACCAGGCGTTCGTGCTAGCTTAGATAAATACTTTTGCAGTTTTAACAAAAAAGCTACAATAATTTACACTGAACATCTACAGAATGCCAACATCAATATATTACATATGAATGAGTCCCCTGTTGGATTTTCACAGGTCCTGCTAGTATATATAACTATTATATCGCTGCTATATATTGGATTAATATTATAGCGAATTAGCTATAATAAATACAAAATCTGCATAAATTAACAGATCATATTTAAATGTATTTTACAACCAGGCAATGTTGGGTGACCTGCTAGTTTGATAATAAATTTAGTGTGTGCGTGTGTGTATATATATATATATATAACTAAATTTAAACAGTATTCATTGCATCTATTGCAATATATTATTTAAATTGCAGATGTGAAACACCTTCAACTTTCATAATCTGACTTGAAGTTTCAGAACCCTAACAAAGACGGACAGTTCTGCTAGTATTTTTGCTTATGTTAAGATGGTACAAAAAGCATGTCGTTTTTTGATGTTCAACTTATATATAAAAAACATTATTTTTGCACCAACATAATACATTTTTTGGAATCAAAATTCTAAACCCGCAGGGCTACCCAATGTTGCCAGGAGTCTGTCTTAATATCAACATAGGAGTTAAAAAAAAGTGTGCAATCTCTAGTGTTATGACGATTAATCAAAACTTAGGGAGAGCAAAAAACAAAAAACAAAACCTCAAACCTTTTTGGGTATTGGAATCGGCATTGGAAAAATTTCTGCCAATTTTCTGATGCCAGAACAGATTCTTTTAATTGTTTTTATTTATTTTTGTTTAAAATTTATTTATTGATTTTAGACTACCAGTAAAACTAAAAATCTATAGATCACCCTCATCTCCCACAAATGTATTTTCATGTTTGCGAAAATATATGCACAGATTATATAGAGTATTGTGATAATTTGTTCCTCCCCGAATATATTTTTAGAAATTTAACAAAAATTAGAACTGGATTATTAGAATCCGGAAAAATATTGGAATCGTCCCATCATTAGTAACATCTTTCTTTTAAAATATACCTCGTTCAATATAATAGAAAGCAACAAAGAGAAAATTGATCTAGTTTCGGTGTTGTTTTTTTGATACAATTACCAATAAGAATGAAAATAATGAATTCTCATCCTCCTTTGATCACTGGAATAAATATTAGCTTTTTTGTTTTGTTTTATTAATTAATTATTTACCATAATTAAGTAGGATCACACTGAATCCCATGATGTAAGGTTTGTAAGTGTATCGTATGCAGTTTTTGACTTCAGGTATTATTTGGATGTTTTGGACAACTCTTCTCATCTTGAGCGTTATTCGCAGAATGTTTCAACTGATGTAACCTCCAATCTTCGGGAATCTTTCCGTAAAGAAGGTTGGTTGGTTGTTTTTGTTTTACGGCATATTAACCCTTTTCGGGTTATTTAATGCCGAATCCAAAGATTTTGAAAAAAAAATTTTTTAATAGAATATATTTGTTGTTTTCACGTCGGTTTCTATTTAACCCATAGTTGGGACCCTAATAGGTACTACCACTCTGGGTCAGAGTGGACCTGGGAGCAATGGTAATTGAAGGGTGGCTCCACACTCCCCAAAGCCCACAAGCTGGGACCTCACCACTGGATATAGTTTAAGGTCATATCCAGGACCCCCATTGAGGGACTTTTACCCTCTGCAGGGGGGCAGTCGGCATATTCTAATGCCCCAACGACAGGGCCCCGTAAAGAAGGTAGAATGGTACATCGAATGAACCGTTGTGTGAATAACACTCAAGATGAAAACAGTATTACATTTCTGAATTTTTGAGGATTGGTTATTCATATTATTTGGATTCTTTAAACTACTGTTCTCATCTTGAGGGTCATTTTCACAACATTTCGGCCGATATAACCCCCAACCTTTTTTTATGTGTATCTTGTCGAACTCAGGAATGTTTCTGTTGAACTCGAGGATTTGGATAGAATTTCAAATGGAACTATTTATTTACTTCATGGGGGTAGCATGCTCTTGTTCTGTCAGCCATGACTGGATAGATGTCCTAAGTAATCCGCAATTGTATTTTTTGGTCGCCCACACTAAGAATTGAACTTTTAGGAGAATATCACTTTTACAATTGATCGTTTCCAAGTACTCTAACCACTGCGCCATGGGTCCCCGTGAAATAAATAAAGGGTTCAGTTTGAAATTCCGTCCAGACTTCTGAGTTCGACTGAAACATTCTCAAGTTTGACAAGATACACCTGAAGAAGGTTGGAGGTTACATCAACCGAAACGTTGTGAAAATGACATTCAAGATGAGAACAGTAGTCCGAAGAATGCAAATAATATGAATTATCAATCCCCATCTTAAAAATTCTGAAACGCAATTTCTGACTTTTAATCAGACATAGTATTATGGTTTTTATAACTTTGTTTAATACAATATAGATTAGTTAATATTTCGGAAAAAAAAAAAAAAAAATTAGTTTCTTAAAGGAATTTACCTCTTTCCTCCCAATTCCACCAGGTGAAAAAAAGGAGTGAAAAGAGAGAAGAGATAGATGGGGGGGAAAAAATGTTAGAAAAAAATAAGAAAAATGCTTGGTCTTACTCATGGTTTATGCAAGAGGAAGGGGGTGGATAGAAACATCGGGGAGTGGGGGAATGGGAGGGCGTGGATACAATGCAATTGTAATAGGAGTATCAATATATCTAAGTATAGTAGCAGATATGTATGACACCTAGAAGGAGAAGAAGAAAACGACATACAAACAGCTTGTTCTAGTCAGTCAATGAATATCACTAGTTTTTTTTTTCTCTTCCTGGAAGCCAAGATCTTAAAAACTTGTTTAAGAGTCTCTGCTCCACCAAGATTTCAACCTAGCGAAATCTGAACACACTAAACGCCATAAAAACAAGAAAATAAAACTTTAATAAGTATTATTAATTAAACCTAACACATGTGGCAATGTCATCCATCATGCATGCCATCACGTTGATGTATAACCGATTGTTTGGTCAAAAATACAAGACAGCAACTGGGAACAATGTTCATGCCGGGAGAGGGAGAGGTTAATCGTGTACAGCTTACATAAAAATATAACGGCTCATTAATGATGCCGAGTTAAACAGAGCTGACAGGGGGGAAAAAATAATGAAATACCAAGGTTTTATGTACGACATAAAAAGAAACTGGAATCTTAGGAAGATCTCCATCATTCCAGTAATTATATAGGAGCAACCAAACACATGGAAAATAATTTAAAAAACTACCTGGCAAATATACCCGGTGAACCAAGTGCAAGAGAGATACAAACAATTGCACTCAAAGGGACGGTTAGAATCTAAAAACTTATCTCTCAGTTGGAGTGGCTGAAATATCTGGTATCCGGTAAGATGATCTATCCCCAGCTAGAACAAAATAAGAAAATTTAAAAATACCAAGAAGGCAAAGAAGCAAGCCGAGGGTAAGATATCCGGTCCAGTACATAAGTGAGCCATCACCCAAGAAGGGCTAAACCAGCTTCATCTTTATGCGTCATTAATGAATCTTTTCATCCTATTTTGCTTTCAATTCACTTCTGACGATTGTTGAAAACTGAAAATGTAGAAAAAAGTTAAGGCCAAGTAGATCTTTAATATTATTAACTCACTAGGAGTTTTTTTTACACAGACCATTATTAATTATGTACTTACTAGGAGTTCTGGCAGAGGTTATTATCAGAGACAATTTGCTGATATCTGATGCCATTCCATGGAATCTGGGTGACAACAAATCTCCCCAGTAGGTTCCAACTCTTTCGATAACCTTTGTAAATAATGTATCGCAACAGCTATTTACCATTAATTTTTCGCTCGAAACGACCATTGGTATTCACTGGAATTTGGGTGGCAACAATCCTCTCCAAAATCCCAGTCATCCAGTGGAGGTCTGGGTAGTGTTTTCTCTCTTAGGTCTTTTCATACTCCCTGATACTTCATAACTATTTGGTGTGGCAACTCATGTGAGTTAATTTTCACATTATTACTGTATATAATAGTTCATTTTTTCTTTATTTTAAAATGAATTTAACATTACATTTAATACCTGCGGTATTTGTGTTTATAATAAGAATTTTGCATTAATTGAAATATAATATTTATGCATATTTTACAACTAGGCAACACTGAACGGTCTGCTAGTACGCGCGCGCACACACACACACACACACAATAAACATATATATATATATATATATAATCAAAAATGATAATGATGTTTCCAAGAGATAATATGATGCAAGCCCTTCAAGGGTAGCAAATGGGTTTCGGGGGGGGGGGGGCGAGGGTAACAAATGAGCGCACCACAAATTACTACCAGTCTTTGTTAGTGTTATGACCTTCAGACCCCCCTCACCTTCCACACAAGTTAACCGAGCTTCACCTCCCCTTCCATCCTGTCACAAAAACTGACCAATCTTCTACCCACCCCATATATGGTTACACGAAAAAAAGCATCTATTAAACCAGCCGGATGTGTTTACTTATGGAGGGCCCTAAATCTAATCTATACAAGTAAAGCCGGTCCATTTATAGTTTCTTTGTTGTCAATAGTTTTCTTCCTACAAAATAAATATTTGATTCTGATTTGCCACTTCTTATGGTGGATTACTGGAGCACGTTGTTAAAAACAATAAAGTTTAATTTAATTAAATTCATTCCAGAAAATACTTTGAACAGTTTGGAAATATTTTCATATAAAAAGTATCTTTGAAAAAAAGGGGCCGTAACTCTACATTTATCAATATAGAGTTACTTCAATTTATTCAAAATAACTTGGACCCCCCCCCAAAAAACTAAACAAATCCCCCCCCCCCCCAAAAAAACCCCTACTACTAATCAACATCAGTTAACAGGCCCAAACTGATAGTTTCTCCAGTTCTCTCAAACACTAACCCAGTTTAAAACCACTATATCAACAGTGACAATAGCATATGTTATACACTCATTGTCCCATCTGTTCTTTTCACCGTTTCTTTTTGTACTCATTTCCTCTTCATTCCTTTTTCTGTTGGCTCCTGTACTCCCAGCACTTTTACAGTACTCCATCCTTAGTTTGAAACGTCACATCATTCAACTACAATCAAGTGTTAAATCCAAGTACACCAACTGTACTTATACAACGTTGCCCAGGATACAAGGGAGTAATTTTAGTTTTTAATTACTATCTGTTTGAACACTTTTAAACTTAAGGTAAACTATTTTTTTCAAATTTAAAATGAATTATCCCTCTTACTAATTTTATTTTCAGGTGATTATTTAAAAATGTTTCATATTAACAATTGTTTGGACAGGATTAAGTACATTTTTTAAAAGATAAATTATATTGTCTCCCCCCAACTAAAAAAAAATTGTTGCAACAATAACAAATAAAAATTAGTCAGAAGACGAGTTTGATTTGTCAGATTAAATGTTATTTGAGCCTGACTTTTAAAATCTGTCCAGATAACATAACTTCATCTGATAGATATTAGAGTGACATATTTTAAGGGCATTATTATAAGGTTTGTTTTCACAATGACAGATCGTTAAGGACATTGCCAAGGCTGCTGCAAAGAAGGTGGGCTCCCTTTACCATGCTAGAAAATTACTCACATCAGACAGTATCCTATATCTCTACAAAGCCACAATTCGCCCATGCATGAAGTATTGTTGTCACATCTGGGTTGGAGCATCTGTTACTAGTCTTTCACTCTTAGACAGAGTTAAAAGGCCTTGCACTATCGGCCAAGCTTCCATCTGTGTCCCATCATCGCAATATTGCATCACTATTTTACAAGACATGGAGGATGGTGACACAGGGCTTATGAAAAAGAACCTGAAGTCCTACCTTACTAATACTCCTGGTGAACCAAGTGCAAAAGAGATCCAGACAATTGCACTTAAGGGAACAGCGAGGATACTAAAAAGAGCTCTTGGTTGGTTTCAATAAAAAGCGGGGCAATTTTGGCAACTTGTTTAAAAAATGAACTCATAGTACTTGTGCTCTCTCAGCATATATACTCCCGACTAACTCGACAAGCAACAAAATCACATCCCATCACTGTTGAGGTCTCTAGATGCCGGAAAGCCTCCTATTCTAATAGTTTCATTTCTCGGACTGCTAGACTTTAAAATTACTTCCCCGTTTCCTGCTTCCATGACTGTACTAATCTGCAAAAGTTTAAATGTAATGTGAACAGACATCTCACAGCTCAACTCCACACAGTTCCCTATGGTGGCCCTTTCATGTTTAAGTGGCTTGTTTCGGATGTAGAAAAAAAAAAAGCAAAACCTTTTATAATATGACTATAACTTAGAATCCTCTGAATATGTAGCCACAATATTTATATCGGATGGATTAATCGTTCATGTCTCCGAATATGTTGAGAATTGAAAAAACACAAAAAGATTGTAAAAATGCTTACATTGCAAATTTTCACCCGGCTTTTTTTTTTTTTTTTTGAAGCCATTCGATTCACTTGAATAATGCTGATCCCCAATAAACAATAGACAACTCATTTGAAACGATGGCCATGATTTATAATGAAGCAAATATTATACAATCGTTAACTACACTGCTCATGAGCCAGTATTGCACAAACAATGCCAGGATTTTTAAAGTTTCCTTTTGTCACGATTAGCTGTTCTACCAAGGCTTGATCGTCTAAGTTAACCTCCTGTATAACCCATAGCTGGAGGGGAAGGATGTATGGGTTCATATTTTCCTTCCCAAAGGGCATTTATGAGTGGAAGTGAGGTATTAGACCCAGTAGTAAGCAAAGTGTTTCTGGTTTCTTCAAGATCAGAAGGAACAACATCAACAAGTCTCAAGAGTAAAAGACAAAGAGAATGCAAGATGGCATTGCATTCATGTAATGTTTTGACTCATTTGAGAGCCATCATCAGGTGGACAGTGTGTATCTCTAGAGAGCTTGTGAGAGTAAAAATGCAAGGACTAGATCATAATGTATTTCCTTCAGCTTAGACTAGGGGTGTGTGCATGCGTAGGGAAGGGGTATTTTTAAAAGCTGCAGGACATGTTGTGCACACACACACACACACACACATTTAATGATCCACTTTAAAAGGCCATTTCTGAAAAAGAAGAGGGGATTGGAATGAAGGGTCATTTTTGAAGGTTTGTCAGAACCACCTTAAGGAAATTGATAAGGTTTCTATGGCTGCAAGTGGAGAAATATAGGCAAAAAGAAAAAAAAATGGTTCCAGTGTAAATCTTTTAAATCTGAAGTAAATTTTTAGAGAGATATAAGATTTTTTTTTTTTTTTTTTAATTTTTTAATTTGAGATTCCCAGACGTCCGTGTGCTTGTGTTGGTGACTCATCCATATACATTTCTAGTGCAGCAGCCTAAATGAGTGACAATCAGGTCATTCAGTTGAATAATGGTTATATTCAGAAAAGGAGGTCCACACAAGGTGTGTGTGGAGGGAGGGAACGGGGGGGGGGACGTGCAGAAAACAGGAAGAGAAAAAGAGAAAGAGATGGGGGGGGGTTGTAGAGTAGGAGGATGTGAGCAAGACGGGGGGGGGAATGAGGAGGGAGGGTTGGGGTACTAAAAACAAACTAGAGGAAAGGGGAGACAAAACATAGAAAAATGTGTGTGGGGAGGGAGACTGAATTACACTAAGAAATCACCCTGTTCTCTCCCCAGCAATACAAGGCTGAAGGGAAGGGCATACGCGTCTATTTAGTTTACCCCACCCCCAATCACTTTAAATTTTCTTCCAAGATCAACTAACACCTACTTCATTTTATGCACACACACACACACATCTAAGTTTTAATGTAGCTCCATGGAGTCAAGCACAACCTTGGGAAAGAGATGATGGGATAGGGTCTCATATATATATATATATATATATATTTATAAAGCAAGGGAACAAGATCCGCCGGGAGATGTCGCTAGAGAGCTAGAGCTAGAGAGAGAGAGAGAGAGAGAGAGAGAGAGAGAGAGAGAGAGAGAGAAGAGACAGACAGAGTGAGAGAGAGAGACAGAGAGAGAGCTGGAAAGAGAGAGGGGGTGTAAGAAATTACGGGTTTTCCTTTGGTAGCACAATTGAACCCTATTATTTGACTTTAAAACTTCAATTCAAGCCAAAATTTACCTTAGTTTGGCCAGTGTTCCAAAAGGCTTGAATATCGCTTCAAAACGGCCAGGCCGGACATTTTCCAACCTATTAACCTATTAAAATGACTGTGTAGCGCAATCATTACTATTCGAAATTAGAAATTGATTAAAACGGATGAATGTTAGAGTAAATATTTGCTTGGAAGAAAGTTTCCAGACAAATGATGGCGCATCATGCGAAACTAGACATAGGTATTTGTGTGACTAGCGGGATACATCTGACCGGCCCGCGTAAAAAAAAAAGAAGGCAATACGATTTTTGTAAGATTGATCTTATGGCTTATTTCGATAACAATTCCAAACCGATTTATAAAATCACGATGTAAAGTTAACTTTCAAAATGTTTTTTTATTATTATTTTGAATATCATTCCACTGTTGAATTTTACTGATTTTTTTTTTTTTTTTTTTACATTAAACCGTTTTAACGTGCACTTGCACTGGTCTTATACCAGGGCCAAGTACCTAAGGTTCTGTTCAGCCCCAGAAGATTATTCTCCTAGGCATTACCTCTTCCTTTGACGAAAGCGATGGTGGTTTATTGCCGGGTGTTTTCAAGGATTGTATGCCAACGGGTCCGATCACGACCAATTTTGCACCCTTCGAGAGTAGCCTCTTCCACCTCGGGTAGGGTGTCTGTGTGTGGGAGAAGAAGGTACAAACTGGATTAGTACGGTTTTTCGATAAATGTCAATTTTTCATATGACCCCGCTTGGGTGAATATTGCCCGAAATCGCAGAGAAAACATGAATTTTTACACACACGCGTCTCCTGCCCATCAAAGAACCCACGTTTTCTTCGACAGCCGGTTTTATTTTGCACACCAGAAACTTTCTAGTAATCGTAAACATTGCATATATAATGTATAAGGGATGAGTCTCAAACTCCCGAAATGGACCTGATATTTGCCGGTATTCTAGAAAGAGAGAATTTGAATAATCAAAAAGGCTTAAAATTTAAAACAAAATGGTATGTAACAGTTGTAACACACACAAAAAAAAAAAAAAAAAAAAAAAAATATATATATATATATAAAATATATATATATATATATGACCAACCTCAGGAAAAACGATCATCGTCAGACTCGTTGAAAACGAAACGCGTTTTATATTCCATATCAATTATTTCTTCTTCTTTTTTCACACCTTGTAAGTGATCACTAATCCATTTTTTTAAACTAGAGACCCCAAGAAGAGATAATTACATTTTCTTTTTTTTTTTGCAATCGTAGTGACAATAGTGGCCTTGGCAACAGTAGTAGTAGGGACATCAATAGTTCCGTAGATGACAACACAAGCAGTAATAGGAAAAAAGAAAGGAAAAAAAAAAAATGTGTGCAGAGGCCATCATCGGAGGGGGTGAGAGCGATTAACTCAACACCCTACAGTCACACACACACACACACACACACACACACATACACACACACGCGCGCTTCGATATAAATAGAACACCAGCATCCATTTTTAAAACCGTCTACCTTTCTTCAGGCTTTCGCACCACGTGAGAGAAAGAGAGAGAAGAAAACAGAAGAAAGAGAGAGAGAGAGAGGGGGGGGGCATTGGACTAATGGATGACATAAAATCGAAAACGACCCCCCTCCTCCACCTTCTTAGGAATTTTGCGTTGTTGTTATGGCAGTATCATCATTATTATTATGCAATACCTTTTTTCTTAAATAAATAAACACCATTTCAAAAGAACACCAACCCAAAACCCAACACATCTTGCAACCACATCTGTGATTATTATTTTTTATGGTATATATTTATGCATTAAATGTGCATGTAAGTCTTGTATAAGTGCTCACCACCACCACGACAGGAAACAGGACTAATGGTTTGAAATATGAGGAACTTAAAAAAAAATAATAATAATCAGTGAAAACTAAATGCTTAAAATAATTCCGGTTACGACATAAGAGAGAAAAAAAGTAAACTTCTCTTTTTAAGTCAGGTCTTGGTGACCTAGAGAGAAAAATAAGGGATAAAAAAAAGACAACGAGTGTGTGTGTGTATATATATATATATATATATATATATATATACATACACACACACATACACACACACAAAGTGAGAATTATTGTAGGGTAGTGGGGAAAGACAATCAACTAATATCGACTATTTGTTCTATACAAATACGAGGAATGAGAGAGAGAGAGAGAGGAGGTTAAAAAAGGTTAAGAATTTCGCGTACAATTTCAAGTCGGCACTGAACTCCCTCTTCCCATTTTTGCAAGAAAATCTCGTTAAAATAAAAAAGTTAATTAATAAATTAATTTAAGTTTGAAAAAAAAAATAAATAAAATAAACATACAAAACAAACAAACGGGTTTGGTTTGTATTTGTTGGTGAGAAAAAAGTTCTTTTGTTAAAAGAAAAAAAAGACGTGAATTGAACAAGACAAAAAAAAAAAAAAAAAGAAACCGACATCGAGTAGGGACAGGAAGAGTTTTTAAAGGGGGGTAAAAAAAAGAACAAACCAAAGTAAAAATACGCTCACTCATAGAATAGTGTCGCTGTCGAAAAAACACCGTTTTTATTTGGTGTTCCTAGCACAATTCAACCATAATACTCAACCTTTTTTTTTTTTTTTATCGATAAACGAGACTCAAGATAAAAATTACATTCTATTTGACAATTTATTGACTTTTTAAAAATCACTACAAGCTTTTAAACCGATTTCTGACTCGAACAAACGTTTAAGCCAAGCATGGCGCCTCTTCTTCCAAGAAAAAAAAGAGGGTATTTTTCATTGTCGACACTATCAAACACATAAAATATTTTGGTACTTATGCAAAATAATACGAACCATACTATTTTTTAAATAAGATTTTAAAGTTTTTTACAGTATCTTTTGTTTATTAAATTGTTAGGTGAAAGTACAAAATAGTTACAAAATACCCTTCCTCCCACGTGTTAAGAATAGGTTTCTAAATAACAACATTATTTCAGCAGTCAGCACGGTTGGTAAAATGCATAATTACCAGGATTTTATAACAAATCGCGATAAGATATAGGAAACAATATACAAAATGCCGACGAGAAAAGGTGATTTTTGTTTAAAAGAAAATAAGCATAAAAAAAGCATGTCAAGAGAGATGAGGGGAACTGCGGAAATTCGGAATAGAGGCCGCATGCATCACCGGTGTGAACCTTTATCGTCGATTATTGTAAAATGAACACCGACTTTATAACCGGTGTAACTGAGAGCGATCATTTCTACGTAAAAAAAAAAAAAAAAAATCAGGGCAGCCCCGGCAGCATATATATATATATATATATATATATATATATATATATATATATATATATATATATATATATATACACAATTTCACAATAAAGGTAAAATAGACCCCCACCCCAGTTTCCACGGTGCATAAAATACATTAAGATATTTTTGTTTTTGATAATCGTAATATAAATGTGATTATCGACAATCATCTGGGTGCTAATGAACTTACTGATCGCGCTATTTTTTAAAAATCGTATTTCTAAGTGTAATTAAAGTTTTATGATATGTTTTTTTTTTATTCAATTGTAAATAGGTACAAAACACCCTCCTCTCCCCATGTTAAGAATACCTTTTAAAATAATAACGTTATTATTTCAGCACGGATCAATAAGTGCATGACAGTGCATGAGTACCATCATCTGTGATCAATTACTTTCTTATATAGAGAATGTAAAAAACAAAATAAAAACCACACAAAAATAAGAAAAGATTAAATAATAAAATTGACTAATAATAAAATCCCAACTTCACAAAAAAAAAAATAAATAAATAAATAAATTAAAAAGAAAAAAAAAAAAAAAGCGGCCTATCGTTAAATCAAAATAGGTATAATCGATACAGATCCAGGTTAGGATGGATTAAAGGATAATCCACGCGGTGTTGTCAGAATGAAATAAATTATCAACTAAAAATATCATCCCCCCCCCCAACACACACGCTTTTGTATATATTTACGTTTCTTTTATATATTTATTATTGTTCAATACATATACAGACATTAATGTCAACCAAATAACCGAATTCTCAAAATCTTAGTGACAACATCACAACAACAGACCAAAACAAACGAGAATAGTGAAAGTGAAATTTTTATCATAGAAAAGACGAAAACTACCCTGAAGTCACACACACACACACACACACACACACACACACACACACACACACACAGACAGAGTAGGAAACATCGCGTAATAGTTATTACCTGAAGTAGTTAAACCTTCAACCTTCTCCCCCCATGGTATAAGGAGTTTTCAATCACCGGTCCTTTTTTTATGTCGGTTCCTTTCTGCAATCTTCACCGTAGAGAATTGAAACGAGTAGGGGGAAGTAAATATAATCCACAGCGGGTAAAAGCTGTTCGATGATGACCATATAAATAAGCCTATATATATATATATAAACAGACGGAGATATATAATTTTGAAAATAAAATTTTAAATCCTAAAAAGGAAGGGGAGAGTGAAGTTAAGTGTTCTTTTCTTCCTTTTTTTTTCGCCGATGTCAAGAAGAAGCGGCGGAATGTCGGAGATCAACGTGCAAACCTGCCATACTGGCTTTAATCTGACAATTTCTCTCTCTCTCTCTCTCTCTCTCTCTCTCTGCATCGCTTTCTTTCTCTATCAAAGTTCACAAAAGAGGGAGTTAGTAGTTTCTATGTTTAGTGGGTCAGTGCACGGAGGGAGGGGGAAAGAAGAGCGCCCGGGGTAGAAGGAAGAGGTAAATAGCGAAAAAAAAATAAATAAAATAAAATAATAAAAAAAAACAGCGTGGGGGAAGGGGTGATGAGTAAAAGAGACAAAGCGAATCGCCGGGGTGGGCGGTAGGTAAGGGAGAAAAAGAAAGCGAGAAGATAAGGAGAGAGTGTGTATGGGGGGGGGGGGGGCGCCCGCCTGTCCCTCTCCTGCTAAAGTAAAGACTTTAAGCCACCCCACCTCCTTTCCGACGATACCCCTTTCCCGTCCATTTATAGCAGCATGTGACCTGGTTGGGATAAAATGCCTCCTGCAATAAGCATGTACGGTTCTTCTGCTCTTTGGCCTTTTTTTCTTTTTAAAGTCTTAGTCGGGTCGAGTGAGGATCTGCAGACAGTGAGTGTGTGCGAGGAAAATACGGAGAGCGAGGACAAAACTGGAAGAATATATATATATATATATATATATATATATATATATATCTTCCAATTTTAGAGAGAGAGAGAGAGAGAGAGAGAGAGAGAGAGATGCATAAAAACAAAAAAATTATAATAAGAGCGAGTGAGTTGCGACCAAAGAGAGGACCTGCGACCTGCGACCCAAAGAAAGGGCCAGCGACTAAAACGGGCGCGCTGTGACCCAAATAGAGGATCAGCGACATGTGACCCAACTCAGAACCAGTGACTTGTGACCCAAAGAGAGAGCGCGACCTGTGACTTGAAGTGAGTGATCTGCGACCTGAAGAGAAAACGCAACCTTCTACCCAAAAAGCGAATTTTAATCCAGAAAAGAGAGAGAGAGAGAGAGAGACTTGCAATCCCAGGAGACCTCCAATCCGAAAAGAGAGAGCGAGAGAGAACGACCTGCAATTCAAAAAAGAGGGAACAAGTGATCGACTTGCAATTGGATAAGAGAGTGTTTTGGGATGTTCACTCTCTCATTATAATGAGAGAGTGAACATCCCAAAACAAGAGAAACTAGAATTATGAGGAGAGAAAAACTGAGCACAGCGGGTGGGGGTCATATAAAAGTAAGCCGGAGAGAGAGAGAGAGAGAGAGAGAGAGAGAGAGGGAGGGAGAGGGTGGGGACAGGGGGTGTAATCTGAAGTAGTGTTAGTTGGAAGTCAGAGCAGAAGGGGAATGTATGGTTGGGGGGGGGGGGAGGAAGATGGTAGAACGAGAAACAGAGAAGGGGAAGGATGATGTTAAAGGTGTAAAGGAGGGAAAGACGGAAAGAACGAGGGGGAGTGGAGAAAACAAAAAAGAAATCAGTGTATTAGCACTGACTGGTTCCTTTGTGAGAGAGAGAGAGAGAGAGAGATAGATAGATAGAGAGAGAGAGAGAGATCCACAAAACAAAAGGAAAGGAAGGGGGGTCGCTTGGCAAGTACACCCCACTCTCCTCACAGTAATACAGTTGAATAAAGATGCTAACGGGCGCGCCGGGGGTGCGGTGGGATGGCATGACGAACACCACCACCCCAACTCCCTTATAAAAAATCTCAAGAAGATGTATTCTCTTCTTGTTTTTTTTTGGGGGGGGGGGCGAATAGTTGTTTAATGACAGCAATCAACCAATTAGAAACAACTAGCTGACCACGTCACTGAGAGAGAGAGAGAGAGAGAGAGAGAGAGAGAGAGAGAGAGAGAGAGAGACTAAGCGAAACAAAAATGCAAGCTTTGGTAGTGCCACCTTGTTGGCTCTCATTAATGAAGATAACTAGAGAAAAAAAGGGGGAAATGGACTGGAAGGGGTAAGACGAAGAGGGAAGGGGGTAAGAGAGAGAGAGAGAGAGAGAGAGAGAAAGAGAGGAAGGGAGAGAGGTGGAAAGAGTAAGAGTAGGAAGTGGAGAGTGAGTGAGGGAGTTAAAAGTGAGAGAAAGCGATAGAGTGAAGGAGTAGAGAGAGAGAGAGAGAGAGAGTGAATGAGGGAGTGGAAAAGAGAGAAAGAGTGAGGGAGTGGAAAAGAGAGAAAGAGGGAGGGAGTGGAAAGAGAGAGAGAGAGGGAGGGAGTGGAAAGAGAGAGAGAGAGGGAGGGAGTGGAAAGAGAGAGAGAGAGGGAGGGAGTGGAAAGAGAGAGAGAGGGAGGGAGTGGAAAGAGAGAGAGAGGGAGGGAGTGGAAAGAGAGAGAGAGAGGGAGGGAGTGGAAAGAGAGAGAGAGAGGGAGGGAGTGGAAAGAGAGAGAGAGGGAGGGAGTGGAAAGAGAGAGAGAGGGAGGGAGTGGAAAGAGAGAGAGAGGGAGGGAGGGAGTGGAAAGAGAGAGAGAGGGAGGGAGGGAGTGGAAAGAGAGAGAGAGGGAGGGAGTGGAAAGAGAGAGATAGAGTGAGAGAGTGGAAAGAGAGAGTGAGAGAGTGGAAAGAGAGAGAGAGAGAGAGAGAGTGGAAAGAGAGAGAGAGAGAGAGTGGAAAGAGAGAGATAGAGTGAGAGAGTGGAAAGAGAGAGATAGAGTGAGAGAGTGGAAAGAGAGAGATAGAGTGAGAGAGTGGAAAGAGAGAGATAGAGTGAGAGAGTGGAAAGAGAGAGATAGAGTGGAAAGAGAGAGATAGAGTGAGAGAGTGGAAAGAGAGAGATCGTGGAAAGAGAGAGAGAAAGATAGAGTGAGGGAGTGGAAAGAGAGAGAGGGAGTGGAAGGGGAAAGAGAGAGAGAGGGAGTGGAAGGGGAAAGAGAGAAAGAGTGAGGGAGTGGAAGGAGAGAGAGAGTGAGGGAGTGGAAAGAAAGAGAGAGAGTGAGGGAGTGGAAAGAAAGAGAGAGAGTGAGGGAGTGGAAAGAAAGAGAGAGAGTGAGGGAGTGGAAAGAAAGAGAGAGAGTGAGGGAGTGGAAAGAAAGAGAGAGAGTGAGGGAGTGGAAAGAAAGAGAGAGAGTGAGGGAGTGGAAAGAAAGAGAGAGAGTGAGGGAGTGGAAAGAGAGAGTGAGGGAGTGGAAAGAGAGAGTGAGGGAGTGGAAAGAGAGAGTGAGGGAGTGGAAAGAGAGAGTGAGGGAGTGGAAAGAGAGAGTGAGGGAGTGGAAAGAGAGAGAAAAAAAATAAAATACCGGATAAAAAGAAATAGTAGTTGCTTGGTCTTTCATACGAGACATGTAAGTGTCGATCAATAATTGAACAGCTTTACATATTTATAATTCCCCTTTCCATCCCACACTACCTGGAAACAAAAATCTCTATGGACATTAAAGACAGAGTGGGGGTGAGAAAAAGGGGTAGGAAGAGGGAGAATTGCACATCAGTTAATGAAGAAGAGTTGCATGTAAATTGCTTATATCACCCAATGTTAATTGCTTTACTTTCGCAATATCAGGAAATCCTAACATCTTGCCAGTCGGAAATACAAAGTGAAGAATCAACTTTTCGATGAAAAGTCTTGTGAAAATCTGCTTTCTAATAACACGCAACTTTCAGGTGATAAAAAAATTGTTTTTCATTACTATACTTTTATTACATTTTCACCCCAAACAAGGCACAGTGCCACTTGTATGTAAGGGGCTATTATCTGGGACATATTTTACAGGGTTACTATGTAGGGAGCTGAACAACAAGATGTCTGTTTATATTACACTTGAATTTCTGCATGTCAGTACAGTCAGGGAAACAAGAACCCGAAAGGGAATTCCAAAGTCTAGTAGTTCTAGGGAAGAAACAATTAGAGTAGAATGGCTTCCTTACATCTGGGGATTTCTTCTGTGTAAGGGTGGGATTTTGTTGCTTGTTACCAGGTCAGGTGTATTTACATCGAGAGGGTAGAAGGGTTTGAGCACGTGGTACAATAGGGAAAGAAGTGGCTGGTTATTTTTAATGCATCTAAAACCAAGCTTCTATCTTTACATCATCGACGTTCTGATACCCATCACGCATCAATTGAAATGAATAGCTCTCGTCTTGGGGAGGCTCCATGTTTTGAGAAGCTTCTGGGCCTTTACTCCTGATCTGAAATGGAACACTTACATCAAATCCGTTGCCAAGGTCGCTGGAAAGATATTTGGATCCTTCTATCGATCCGGTAGATATCTAACTGCTGATGCACTTCTCTACCTATATAAGAGCCAGGTATGTCCATGGATGGAGTATTGTTGCCACATCTGGGCAGGAGCTGCTAGAAAGCCCTTATCCTGCCTTGACAGAGTTCAAAATAGACTTCGTAGCCTAGTAGGGGATGCCCCTTTCTCTTCCCTGCAACCTCTTTCTCACAGAAGAGACGTTGTGAGCCTGTCTCTGCTTTATCATTATTTTCATGGCAAGTGTTCATCTGAGCTCCAATCTATGCCCCCCACCTTGCCAAACTTTCACGACAAACACTCGTTTAGTTGAAAACACTATCAATAATTTCCCTCACTCTTTATCCGTGCCTAAGCCTAAATGTAGATTCCATGAACAAAGCTTCTTTCTTAGAACTGCACACCTGTGAAACTGTCTTGCGTTTGCCTGCTTTCCAGCTGATTACAATATGGTCATCTTCAAGTCTAACGTAAACAAGTTCTTGATGAGCCGTTCCCCCTTAAGTAATTCAATTTACCAAATTTACACTACGAACGATTCCTATTATATTGTTCCACTGACTACTGTACACTCTTTAACCCTTATCGAGTGACCTCTGGGCCTTGATAAACGGTAACTCCTATGTAAAAAAAAGAAAAAAGTTTGGAGCACCTACCATTAAAGTACTTGTAAAACAGGCAGAGAGATGCAACATTTCATCGATGGGACAGCAGTTGAAGCCTAGCTGGTAGTGCGGGACGTGTGGGGTCGGTGAATCTCTTTTGAACCCTGTCTAAGAGGGACAGACTAATAGTAGATGCATCAAGCCAAATGTGGCAACAATACTCCATACATGGGCGAATGGTGGCCTTGGAAAAAGTACAGGATACTCTCAGGTGTAACTTTCTAACATGGTAACTGAGACAACCAAGTAGTCGGAAGATCCCAATGGGGACAGAACGGCGGATAAACATAGCTCAGGGCAAGTTATGAGAAAAAGGTCTAAGAGACTTGCAAGTGTCAGGCACACAAGTGGGTTCATGAACAATCTGAGTCAGGTCATAAGCAATGGAGAAACCGTGACAGAACCTCCCCTCATCATCTGTCTTGTTTGAGCGAGCTAACCATTCCATATTGTGAACATTGAAGTCTCCACAGACGTGAATGTTAGCCAAAGGATGAGCAGACAGAATGGGGTCACTTTTCTCAGATAGGCTCTTAAAAATAGTAACTTTGCTGTTATAGGGGCAATAGAGGGCAAATATAAACACAGTGGTGGGAGCAAGTGCAACCCGAAAGCACATATAGGTCAATTTAAGGTTTTTTCCAGAGATGTTCCTACCACATGGAAAGCCATCTTTAATGTAGGCACATATTCCATGCCCATGGTGATCCTGGGGATCAGATTTGGGTGTTAAATTAGAATAGCCTTTAATTACGAACTTATCTGGAGAAATAGTCGGTCTAATGCCAGTTTCGTTTAGTAAGAATAGGTCTGGCTTGGTCTCCTGTAATTGGATTTCAACCTTTGGAAGGTTGGAACGTAGACCTCTGATGTTGGAGAAAGAGACATGGTAGTAGAGGCCTACGTTGGAAGTTGATAGTGCCAAGAGAGGAGCGTTTCAGACATACTGACAATTTTGCACATTGTATCCAGGTGTGCTTATCACTGAATGGTTATAAAACAAAGACTGTTGGACATTTATGCATAAAACTTGATGGGCAAGTCAGACAGAATCAAGTTTATTTGTACCAAAAAGGGTTGAATTGCAGAAAGCATTTTGAATTTTATTTAAAAAAAATGCCACCTGTAGAATCTTTCCCCTCTTCAAGATTCCACAAATTGTTAGTTTAGAAATCTTTGCCAGACCTAGACAGGTTTGTTTGACTACCTGGCCACCCTCTCATTTGAGTGGTGATTATCTCCCTCACCCTCCATCCGTACATCGTCTATTTAAATTGTCACCATTTCAACAAGTTCTTTTCCGCACTTAAAAAGTGAACAATTTATGCAAACATTTTTCAAAATTGTTGCATCTAGATTTGTGTGTGCTAAAAATAGATTAAATTTAGCCTTAAAAAAATAAGAAAGGTTCGTTAATTTAATGAAAATTAAAATAGGATGTGAATTTCTTTTAAAACATGGGAATCTTTACACTGAACTCGACAACCTATATGGAAATTCAAATTTGTATGTGGGTAAGTGAGACCCCCCCCCCAAGAACACTTCCAACAGAACAGACAGTTTTTTTTTGGAGTGGGGGGGGGGTATTTAATACAACTCTTATAAATTCCAAAACTGATGAAAAATAATCTAGTACAAAGTATGCGAGACATATTTTTACAAAAAAATCATAAATACTAGTGGTCTGACATTTTCTATTTTTTTTCAATGTTGGATTTCAAGGAAAGCAAGAGAGATAAGTTAGTTTGTCATACAGAATTGGTTGCATAACTCTTCCACATTAAGACATACGATGAAACTCAATTAAATAAATTCTATTTACTTGTAATTATTTTTCCACTGGATCATTTTTTCGTAATTTTTGGAATATATACTAATTTCGACATGGCATGTAAGTACATGACGTTTTTACCTTAACTGCATTCATCCAAAATTCGATTATATGGCACAAGCACCATAACTTCTCCACATCCAAGTTGTCATAGTCACCATCTCTAAAACTACCCGTACTTCCACTTTCCTTGTACACAGTACAATTAAACATCGAGTTCCTTCCAGCTCTTATCATAATTAAATCCTTTTGAAAAAGGGAAGTGCAGGTTGCTTATGGATACAAACATTGATTATGGAATCAGCAAGCAGAGTTCAAATTCAATTGTATGATTTTACACTGTTCACTTAAACAGTGATACCATTTGAAGAAAGGTATGAACCTCTTAACCCCTTTTTGTGATTTTGATGAAAATAGTATGTTGGGTTCCATGAATAGTTTTCAATAGGGGTGTTGTGTTTTTGCATTAAATACCCCCCCCCCAAAAAAAAGGGGATGATATGCTGTAAAGCAGACGACTTTTTTGTTATGCATGAAAAACAAGAGAAACATTACCGCATGCCATTGCAATAGTGGGCGATGTGCGTGTGTGTGTGTGTGTGTGAATAAAAATTAGCAAACAGAAAGAAAAGACAGCAACAAGTTGTGTGGGAGGAGGAGTATTGAACAACAATTTAGACAAGTTTCCTACCTAAAAAGTATTTTGAATAAGAGTTTAAAAATAGATGTACAAGTTGTTGAAGAGGAATTTTATTAGAGATAGAGAGGAAGAGAAAGCGTAAAAGAGGAGGAAGGAGAGAGAGAGAGAGAAAGGAAAGAGAAGGAAAGAAAGAGAAGAAATGAGGTGAGGAAAAAGAGACGAAAAGGGAGACAGAGAAAGAAAGGGAAGGAAAGAGGGAAAGAGAACATGGGAAAGGGAAAGAGAAAGGTGGGAGACCGGGAAAGAGAAAGGGGGAGAAAGAAAAGGGGAAAAGAGAAAGGGGGAGAAAGAAAAGGGGAGAAAAAGGCGATGGAGAAAGGTGTCGGAGATAGGGAAAGAGAAAGGCAGCAGAGAAAGAAAGGGAAAGGGGGAGAAAGAAAGGGAAAGGGGAGAAAGAAAGGGAAAGGGGAGAAAGAAAGGGAAAGGAAGAAAGAGAAAGGGAAAGGAAGAAAGAGAAAAAAGGGGAATAGAAAAGAGAATGATGGATGAGGGGGGAGAGGGTGGATGAGAGGAAAAAGAAAGGGTGGAGAAAGAGGGAACGATAGGATGATATGTGAGGACGGCTAGAAACTTGGGGGGGGGAGGGGGAATTTTGCAAGAGAAGAATCAAATTCAAGGAAATGCCTCCACTCTTTGTTGTCCCCAATTATTGAATAGCAAGGTAACAAGTATCGGCTTGAAATAGAGAATAAACCCATAAATCTTGTGGTGGCAGAACCAAAGGGGTCACATAACAGTAAAGGTAAGTCAAAAACTTTGAAAAATCGAAACAGAATAAAAAAATTGAAAAAAATAGATAAAAATAAACAAAGCCACACTGGAAAGCTCTTTAACCTTGAAAACTATAAAAAAAAATTTTGATAAAAATTTAATTTTTAATCTTTCGTTGGAAAATTATTTTTTATGTAAGTCATTTCATCTCCTGCAACCTTCTGAAGAAACCTGCTTTCTCGAACTAACAATAGTCCTACATTTCAGGGATCATCAGTTGTTTAACTGGAAACACTGTTTTGGGGATTTATAAAAACAAAGCAGTATCATGGCTTCCCAATAGTGTTCATCAAACACCACCCCATTAAATAAAGGAGCAAAAAATGTTCCGGATAATAAATCCAGTCTTTGTTTGCTCCAGATTAATTAGGCTAGCCTATTTATGCAATACAAAAAAAAAAAAATTCTTAGTTGTGTGACCCCCCCCCCGTATTTATATATATATATATATATATATATATATATATATTTATTTTTTTTTTTTTACA
>NC_136509.1:90346263-90368763 GCF_053919585.1 Euprymna scolopes
CACACATACATACATATATATATATATATATTCACACATATATATATATATTCACACATATTTATACATATATGTTATGTGTGCGTTGCAATAAAACAATAGGTATATGTGTGTGTGTATCTGTGTGTAAATAAACTCTTAAACTACATGTCACACAAATAACACTGGAAGTAACAGGAAATAATAATCATACACCAATATAACAGGTAAAATCTTTGTTTGGATGGATGAATAACACGTACATAGGTTGGAAAGTTGAAATGCAAAATGTTCATTTCAACTTGTCGACATATTTCTATAATACTTTCGCGCATGCTTTAATTTAATCATAGCGCTAAGGTTGGGGAACGCATCTGGAGTACTAAATGGTTTGGTTTTGATTCTAGCTGATACCATTCACGTCATTTTTTTTTAAAACATGAAAGGAGTACTGCTTTGTAATAATAAATATGAAATGTACATGAATTAAAATATATTTAGCATATTTTATGATCGAACAAGGATGGATGGCTTTCATTAAAAGTGAATAAAAGGAGGGAAAAATGCTGACAAAATATAAATTCAAGAGAAATTATTGGCAGTTAAATGCATAGAAATTATTACACAAGCAATCAGAGTTATGATATACATCTGATACGTTATGATATGACATATAAATTATTACTATTGACAGGTTTAGGAAGGAATTATTTTGGACCATTTAAAAAATGTTGAAACCAAGCATTTTGATTACCAATGCTACAAGCCTGCATGTAACTAGTCTCCAGTTATGTAATCCAGCTAACCAAACAGAGCCCTGCATGCATCTGATCCCGCTCAACCAATCACAACCATGGACACATCTGATTTCACTCAACCAATCAGAGCCCTGTACAAGTCCGATACAGCTCAACCAATCGGAACATCTGGTATTTTCCACGCCTCTTTTATATAGCAAAACTAATAAAGTATTTCTTTTTTATCTATACCAAAATAAGATTTATTTCCTGAGGTTTTTAACTATTATTTCTTGATTGCACTCAATAAAATTTGTTTAAGAAAAAAGTATTCAGATTAAAAAAAAAAAAAATCTAACAGGAACTTCAGAACTTTTCTTTTTAACCATAATCAGTCAAGTATAAACTTTTCTTCATTTTTATCACCAAGAAATTTGCTAATGAGAAAAGACTATAAAAAGTCAATCATTTTAGTAAAGCAACCATACAATTGCATTGGAGCTTTATTTATCACAAGATAAAGGATGAGTAATTATATATAAAAAAAATAAAAGAAAAATGGCGGATACACAAATACACTTGAAATACTTTTGTCCTGAGCCACCAGCTGTTGACTACATACTTTTTTTTGTGGCTCATGCATAAGCGAACCTATAAACACACGGTGATCATTAAGCCATTAAAGAAATTAAATTAGCCTCATATTTACAAACGGACTTGAGTAATAGAAGAGACGCAACAGCAACTTATTTCCTCCAATCCAATTCTTGCAAACAAACTAGCACCTGCTTCACCCTGTGCTCCAGTTGTATCTCCACAGTAACAAAACTTCTTAACAACTTTAGTAACTTCCCCATTCGTGTGTGTGTGTGTGTGCTTGCGAATGGGGAAGTTATTGAGGCTCGCTACAAGCAACTTGAGCACTGTAAAAGCGGTGGGCAAGTATTTATTTAAATGGACATTTGTTGAGGTCATTTGTGAGCACTGGTCCCTTGGGCTGATAGGAAATCAGAGGAATTAAGGGAAGTGCAGGTGGCTTAATGGATACAAACATCGATTATGGAATCAGTAAACAGTTCAAATGCAATTCTATGAATTTACATTGTTCACTTATGCAGTGATATCATTTGAAGAAAGGTATGAACCTCTTAACCCCTTTCTTTGGATTTGATAAAAACAGCAATGGCCAGGATTTTCAAAAATGAACAATCAATTTTGACAGTTCAGCTAAAAAAAAAAAAAAATCATTAAAAAAATGCTTTGATCTAGTTTCTGTTTTTATGGGATATCAACCATTTTAAGAGGTGACGATGGTTTAGTGGTTAATGATATGGACTCACGATCTGGGTATCCCAAGTTCAAATCCAGTTCATTCCAAAAAAATTGACTTTTACTTAGGATGTTGGCAAGCTTCACATGGTCCCTCCGGTAAATACCTGAGGTCTCTCTAAAAAGAATTCTGACTAGAAAAATATTGAGGAATTTGAAACAATTCCTTAAACAAAATGACTATTTTCTCCATAGTGTAACATAGCACAGATGTAAAGTGTGTGTGTGTGTGTGGGGGGGGGGAAGGACTATATATAAAAAACGGACTATAAAAAGAAAGAGAACAATTACATGAGAGATGTGGAGAATGTTCTAGATCACACGGGTGACATCACAGCTGTAACAAAATAAAAAACGAGTTGGAGTTATTTCCTATTCTTTGTCTCTACGTCCTTTGCGACTGAAACTGAACATAACGTGTGGATTCCCGGACGTTCCAATAGCAGATGGAAGAAAAATTATGGTTTCATATGTTTCCTAACTGTATTTAAATATTACATATCATCATATAGAATTTGTACTTATGTGATGTCTGTTATGTCAATAATACCACCCCCCACCCCCACCTTCTCAGCTACACACACACCAACTAGGAAAAAGAGTTTTCTTTGATATCTTGGTCATTTAAGTAATTTTTTTTCTTCTTATTTCCAAAATTCAAAGCTCAAAGTTGTTGAAAGTGAGAGGATGGTTGTGGTGGGAGTGTTAAATAGCTATCATTTCAAACCAAAATTTCCTATCGATTCAAACATAAACTGTTTGTGCTTAGAGGACATACAGAGTTCTCAAATTACAGTCAGCACCAAACAAACCGTCTAAGCGTAAAATTTCTGGCAAATTTCCATAACTACTGGTACCGAATCTCTTATAGAAAAAGACCAAAAACATCTTGTATGAGGTGCCTTCAATAAGCTTCCAGACTTCTTTTGCACAGGCATTTTAAATTGCTATAGACCCTTAAAAACTCAGAATGTTATTGCTATACATATTATGAAATGGCTGACCAATTTTTATGATTTCAGGTTCAAATGAACAGCTACAACAGGAATTGGAATACACCCTACTAAGACTGATTGTCACAGCTGGTGAATTTAAAAAATGCAATCTGAACACAAGAATGATATGTAATAAAATTCTGTTTTAGAGTTGGAAAAAATACACAGAAACATGGAATGTTTCCGAATGCTTTTGGACCATCTTACATGAATCAAGCACAGTTTTTGAATAGTATAAGAGATTCAAGGAAGGCAGGGAGTCTGTGAGGATGATGAGAGGTGTGGGCATAGTAAGAAAGTCAGAACACCAGAGTTGATTGGCTAAATAAAGAATTTCATAGATAAGGATCCTCGTGTGTCTATAGTTGTAAAAGTCCAGAGTGAGCTTTCTCACACATCTCTGTCACCACCCTGAAATCGATGAGCCCATCTCTTAACCGTGGCAACATTAACTGCATCGGCTTTGTCAACGTTCAACAAGTGCCAGTGAATGTTGATTAGTTCAATTTTTTCTGCCTGGAAGAATTTAATGACATTGCTTCTGATGTACGTCCATGACAGGAGTTGTTTTTTAAAGTCTCACACCATCAATATCTGCAATAGAGAGATGAAACTTTTAGGTCATGAATGCATAAGCTCAGTTATCATAACAACGCATTTTCCAATTCCTTCTGATTCAGTCAGGAAGAATAAAATAAATAGGACTATTACTTTAGGAACGTCTCTTATACTTGCGAGATAAATATTTTGGGGTTAAATTTAACAAACATGTCAGTTTGAATTTAATAGAATTTTGCTTTCATATATATATATATATAGTAATATGAGCAAAATTTGCAAGATAAAAAAGGATTAAAAACTTTTTAAATTCAAAAGTGCAGGAATATAAATATACAAGTATATATTTATAGAACAATCACCATATCCAGATTTAAAAAGCTCAATATCAGTGATAGAGCCTAATATAAGTAGAAAAAATCTACTTAGCAGGCCGCCCAGTGTTACCCAGTCATAAAATATGTATAAATATTACATTTTAATTCATACAGAAACTGAGACATGTGCATGCGAGTATTATGGTTTTTCTAAACAGTTCACTTCTTATGAGAAAAAAAAAAAGAAACGGGCGGAGATCGAAATCAAAATCTAAAGACAGCGAGTTAACTACGATAATCATTAGGTCAGCTTGACATGATCTTTAAAAATGTTTACAAACCTACTTATTAACATAAGTAATCTGTCGTGAACTATTCATGCATGCGCATTAATGAAACAGTTGATAAAAGAGAAAAATCCGATGACTTCCACCCACATACCAAATTTTCAGTTTTAACTCCTTAGCAGCCCCTTTTCTGGATGAAAATCGATTAAAAAGGTTTCCACATGTCTGAATACCCTATATACCTAAGTTCAAGTCTGCAGATCAAAAATTTGTAGCGTACATAGGGTGAGAAGTGTCCTCACACTCATACATTCTCACTTATATATATTCCAGCAATACTTTCAATAAGAGGAGGGCGAGTTGGGTTTCCTCTTTTGGTCTAAAAATACAATAGATTTTCTCTGAATGATTGTTTTGATTTTATTTTACAGCTCATCAACCACTGTTAGGTCATTTAGAGCCAAGGAGGTCATATTTACGATACTTATTCTTATGGAGAGGTTTACGAAGCATGGAATTTTTTTTTTTTTTATATTAATCAATCTGTGAATGATTTTTTCTTTCTTTTTTTTTTGTGAGAATATTCCTTTAAAAGCTACCTGCATGAGAAAGAGTGAACAGTTTGATAAGGGCTGCACATTGCCTAACCGTCATCTCTCCAGACACGACATGGCTTGAATTCAGTTGAAAAGAAAAAACACTGCTGGAATAAGTGGAGGACAACTGGAGATGTGAAACAGAAGTAGAAGTTAACGAGATGCTTACCTGCAGGTATTCTTTATGGATATAGCATCGGCAGGTTTATGAATGGTGCATGTTTGAAGCAAAGAAATACTCCTCCAACTTGTGGCCTCATCCCAGTGCAATCTGGCTGCATAGTAAGCAGGCCCGTAATAATGGTGTCATACTTCACAGCTATCGAGAATCAGTTAATTACAACATCAGGATTCACAGGCAATTAGCATCTGCAAAGAGACCAAGCATAATCTGTATATATATATAAAAGCGAAAATGTATGTATGTATGTGCATGCACTTTTTTTTTTTATGTCCGGCAAAGGCTTCTTTCGGGAGGGTAGGGGGTGGGTACCATTTCTTAACTTTTTATATACTCTCTAGATTATAATATCTCTGATTTACGAAAGGAAGTCGTCTATCTTTTATGTTACAAAATTTGCGCGATTTCTTCCTCTCGTGCGTTTGTGTTTTTCATATATAAAAGCGAAACTACAAAAGCGAAGTTGTGTTCTCGGCCTTTCATGCCTTGACGTTCAGAAAGCAATGAACTTTGATCAATGTGAGGAAAACACTTTATACCAGACAATTGCTATTCATTTGAATACTCCCCTTTTTATGGGGAGCTGGTTTTTTTCAAATGTCTTGAAAGCAAAAGCTTAACTGGCTTGAAGCCAGAATTAACTGCGTGATTTCATTTCTCTATGCCGTGATGTTTGACCTAGAAAAGCAGACGTTCGTTTAAGCACTTGCGTTTTCTAAGCATTTAATTTGAACGATTCTTACTATCTCTGCTCTCTTAGCGTAGCGATAACATGTCACGCTTTCTTTTCTGACTTCGCCTCAAAGCTTCAGATTCAAGCCTACCTGCCTACCAAAACTTTTTTCCCCTTTTTTTACGTTCTTTTCCTCCTTCGCTGTTGCCTTATACCAATTTTTTTCCCCCCTACACACACACACACACACCTGGGCACCTTCGCTAATCTATTATAGAAAAGTGAAAATGTGTGCGTATGTGTGCATTTTTTGTGGATGTCTGCCAAAGGCTTTTTTTGGGGGTGGGTGGGGTGGGGTGGGGTGGGGTGAAGGTCACTCCCTAAAACCTTTTATATACTGTCTAAATCATAATATATACGAGTTATGAATGGAGGTTGCATCTATCTTTAATTTACCCAACTTTCACACGCTATTTGAGATTTTTCTCAATTGCCACGTCTTTGTTTTGCCTTTCAGTATAAAAAAACGAAACTCAATACGTATCAGAAGTTTCCCGGCACACGGGCCAGGAACGTCCAGAAAGCGATGGATGTTTGGTCAATGTCGGTTTTCACCGTCATATCAGACAATTGTTTTCATTTGGACATACTCCTCTAATAAAGAGGGATCTGGTTTTCCCCAACACATTGGGGAAACAAAACCAGACAAAGTTGGGTAAAAAAACAAACCCCAAAAAAGCTATCCCGCAGTAAAATTAAGTGTGGAATTAAATTTACCGACAAAATGTCCAAAATTGTATTTAAATTATGTTAAAAATTAATCTATGGAATAAACAAAATATTTGCGCAATAAAAAATATTTTTCTGTCATTTATTTTAATTTAAAGTTTGCTACCTCTAAAGATATACCTTTTTATAACAAAGAGAATCCAGCATTTTCTTTTTCTTAAAAAACTCATTCTAGTTTGTTTGTTTGAGAATTTTTTCCATTTTGTATTCCAAACCAATGCAATATTATTAAAACACTTATGTTGTTATCGTGCTTGCTTGTCACTGTGCACACTTTTTTTCATCTGCACAGGAATATTTTAGATGGTGGTAGGAAAGGAGAATAATAAAGAGTGAATGATAAGTGCTGAAAGAAATGGAATATGTAAAATAATTAAGATAGAGAGAGTGAGAAGGAAGAGAGAGGAGAGTAAAGACCGTAAAGACAGAGAGAAAGAGAGAGAGAGTGGAGCGTAAAGACAGAGAGAGAGAGAAGCGTAAAGACAGAGAGAGAGAGAGAGAGAGGAGCGTAAAGACAGAGAGAGAGAGAGGAGCGTAAAGACAGAGAGAGAGAGAGAGAGGAGCGTAAAGACAGAGAGAGAGAGGAGCGTAAAGACAGAGAGAGAGAGAGAGAGAGAGAGGAGCGTAAAGACAGAGAGAGAGAGGAGCGTGAAGACAGAGAGAGAGAGGAGCGTGAAGACACAGAGAGAGAGGAGCGTGAAGACACAGAGAGAGAGGAGCGTGAAGACACAGAGAGAGAGGAGCGTGAAGACACAGAGAGAGAGGAGCGTGAAGACACAGAGAGAGAGGAGCGTGAAGACAGAGAGAGAGAGGAGCGTGAAGACACAGAGAGAGAGGAGCGTGAAGACAGAGAGAGAGAGGAGCGTGAAGACAGAGAGAGAGAGAGAGTGAAGACAGAGAGAGAGAGAGAGAGTGAAGACAGAGAGAGAGAGAGAGAGAGAGGAGCATGAAGACAGAGAGAGAGAGAGAGAGGAGCATGAAGACAGAGAGAGAGAGGGGCGTGAAGACAGAGAGAGAGAGGAGCGTGAAGACAGAGAGAGAGAGAGGAGCGTGAAGACAGAGAGAGAGAGAGGAGCGTGAAGACAGAGAGAGAGAGAGGAGCGTGAAGACAGAGAGAGAGAGGAGCGTGAAGACAGAGAGAGAGAGAGAGAGAGAGAGGAGCGTGAAGACAGAGAGAGAGAGAGAGAGGAGCGTGAAGACAGAGAGAGATAAAAGGCCTATTATGACAGTGAAATAGGTTTTAAATGGAATCTATATAATTAAAAGAGAGGGGGGGGGGAGAGAGAGAGAGAGAGAGAAAGAGAGAGTTTATTATGACATCACAATTATTCTGACTTTGTAATCCTTGTAAAAACACGGTTATCAAGTTAAAAAATTATATATCTAACAATATATTAGTGAGACTCATAGAAATTCCCGTTATATCCTAAATCTGTTGTATATTATTGCCATGCATTATATGGATGTCTCGCGCAAACCAAGACCTCCATAATATTAATGTACCTCCTTTGTATAAATCTATGTTAATGTAGTTTCACAATATATCCGGTTATGGGTGTCTACAAAACGTTTGTAAGAGTTTGAGATATTTCTATTCTATAAACGTGGTCTATTGTAGCATCTTTACACAGAACTTTGATCGTACTCCAACGGCTAAAAAAGTGTACTTTAGTTCAAGTTGAACAACAGTGATGACAGTTGAAATTTTGAAAATGTCTTTTTTTTTTTTTTTTTTTTTTTTTAATCGCATCTTCGACGATCTAGCATTTGTTTTAAAAGTGTTGGTGAGAGATAAGGTACCAAAACTGTTTTTTTTTCTTTTACACCTCCAAACACCTGGATTTTTGTTTTCAATCTACCCCCTCCCCTCCTCGCAACACACACACACACCTCCAAACACACGGGCAGGCAACGCAGGGTAACCCCCGCTAGTATTAAAATGTGTGTTTGTGTGTGCGCTTTTTTTGTATGCCCAGCAAAGGCTTTTTTTTTCAGGGGAGGGGGGGGATACTATTTCTTAGAATTTTTTATATACTCCCCAGATTATAATATCTTCGATTTACGAAAGGAGGTCATCTATCTTTTATATGAGCGACTTTTACACGCTATTTCGTACTTTCAGCGTACTTTTGTTTGGCTTTTACATATAAAAGCGAAACTGAATCGAAACAAAGCTATTAGCTGGCCTTCGTGGCCAGCAGGTGTTGAAGGCAATCAGCTTTGATCACTGTGGGGAATACTCTTCATATCAGACAATTGCTATTCATTAAGACACTGCCAGAGCTCTCCCCTCTTGGACGGAGCTGATTTCCTCCACGACAGCGGAAAATTGAACTGTCTTACGTGATTTTATTTCTTTTCCCGCATGAACACTTTCACTTTCTGCATGTCAACTTTTTAATCGCTAAATTAAAACACTTCACTTCCTGTCCCATCGTGGCTGAGTGGTAAGAAGTCACATTTTTTTCACTTTCTTTTCCGCCTTCACATGAAGGCTTCGGGTTCGAGCCTGCCTGCCTACTACAACTATTTTTTCTTTCTCCACACGCACCTCCAAGCACCCGGACAACGGCGTGTATCCCCCCGCTCGTAATGTATAAAAGAGAAAAGCGTGTTTGTATGCATATGTCCAGTTAGAGAGAAACAGGGAGTTGAGGAAAGAGGGAAAGAGAGGCGAACAGAGTGAGGTACAGAGAAGTTTTAATAAAAATGTTATACTTTTGCCCCAGGCAACGTCAAGTAATTCTGCTAGTATTATTATATAGAGCTAACAAATACTAACCTCATGGGACATGCACGGTGAGTTTAGTAATGATATAAAAATATGACACCAAAGTTCATAAAGTTTCGGATTGTTCCTGATCAGGTGTCAAATTTATGATAACATTTGGTCATAAAGACACAAAACTAAAAAGCAACTAAATGTTTTTTTTTTGTCAAAGAAACAATTTTTTTGTATTTTTTGGATTCAATCATGCATGCATTTGACTTTTTTTATTTTAACTAAAAATAAAATTGACATTTCTGACATTAACTAAAAATAAAATTGACATTTCTGACATTAACTAAAAATAAAATTGACATTTCTGACATTAACTAAAAATAAAATTGACATTTCTGACATTAACTAAAAATAAAATTGACATTTCTGACATTAACTAAAAATAAAATTGACATTTCTGACATTAACTAAAAATAAAATTGACATTTCTGACATTAACTAAAAATAAAATTGACATTTCTGACATTAACTAAAAATAAAATTGACATTTCTGACATTAACTAAAAATAAAATTGACATTTCTGACATTAACTAAAAATAAAATTGACATTTCTGACATTAACTAAAAATAAAATTGACATTTCTGACATTAACTAAAAATAAAATTGACATTTCTGACATTAACTAAAAATAAAATTGACATTTCTGACATTAACTAAAAATAAAATTGACATTTCTGACATTAACTAAAAATAAAATTGACATTTCTGACATTAACTAAAAATAAAATTGACATTTCTGACATTAACTAAAAATAAAATTGACATTTCTGACATTAACTAAAAATAAAATTGACATTTCTGACATTAACTAAAAATAAAATTGACATTTCTGACATTAACTAAAAATAAATTGACATTTCTGACATTAACTAAAAATAAAATTGACATTTCTGACATTAACTAAAAATAAAATTGACATTTCTGACATTAACTAAAAATAAAATTGACATTTCTGACATTAACTAAAAATAAAACTAACATTTCTGACATTAACTAAAAATAAAATTGACATTTCTGACATTAACTAAAAATAAAATTGACATTTCTGACATTAACTAAAAATAAAATTGACATTTCTGACATTAACTAAAAATAAAATTGACATTTCTGACATTAACTAAAAATAAAATTGACATTTCTGAATTTTTGAGATGAGGATTGGTTATTCATATTATTTGGATTCATTGGATTACTGTTCTCATCTTCAGTGTCATTTCCACAACGTTTCGGTCGATGTAACCTGATCTTCAAGTGTATCTTGTCGAACTCAGAAATGTTTGTTAAACTCAGGAAGGACCTGTGGCGCACTGGTTAGAGTACTTGTAAAAATCAATTGCAAAAGTAATAGTTTCCTGAAGGTCGAATGTTCAATTCTCAGTGTGGGCGACCAAAAAATACAATTGCAAATAACTTAGGACCTCTTTCCAGGCTGATGGAACAAAAGCATGCTACCCTCGTGAAGTAAATAAATGGTTCCATTCGAAATGTCTGAGTTCAACAAGATACACCTGGAGGTTACATCAACCGATACTTTGTGAATATGGCACTCAAGGTGAGAACAGATGCATCTAGATAATACGAATAACCAATCCTCATCTCAAAAATTCAGAAACGTCAATTTTATTTCTAGTTAAAATAAAAAAAAAAAATAAAAAAAAGGCAAATCTATACACGATTGAAAAAGTTCAAATCAATAATTATTTTATTTATCTAGAAGTAAAGAGCATCAAAAACAAAGAAGACCGCTGGATTTACATTTTTTTTTCTTTTTCTAAATCCTTTGAGATGAGGCTACATAATTTGTATATTCATTTTTAACCTGGGTCAAAACAATGGTGAGACAACAACAACAACAACTATGGAAGGCAGTATTTACTGGGGATACAGTTAAGAGACTCAGCATTCCTATCCCGTCGTGGTTAATCACCTGAAGAAGGCCAGAGGATAAGTTTGCTAAATTGTGGTGAAACAACAACCATACCAATGAAGATAAGGATAACAGTAAAAAAAAAAAAAAAAAAAAAAAAAAAAAAATGATTTATAATAATAGTTATACTTATTCCGGTAAATGTTTTCTAACGAGAAAATATTCATCTATTACTATTAGCTTTAACTTGTATCTACAAGGCTGGAAAACTATATTGTCCAATGTCTACTGTACACTCTTTAACCCTTATCCTTGAGTGGCCTCTGTAAAAAAAAAAAAACTGTTCATACCCACCCCAACATCCTATATCTCTATAAAGCTGTCATTCAACCATGCATCAAGTATTGCTTTTGCATACGAGCTGGTATGTTAAACACTAGTTTCTCGCTCTTGGATATGATGCAAAAAAGAAACCCCTAACCTAATAGGGATCACACTGTCTAATAAGATCCGGCCCCATTGTTGCATCCCCGTGCTTGTTTTATAAGTACTTTCATGGAATGTGCTCCGACAAACTTACAAATATTGCTTATAAATAGATAGGCAATTTTTAATACATTTGTATCTATAGAATTCCCTCATAAAGTAATCAAATTTTTATAAATATAGTTTTAGTTTTACAAAAATAAGTAAAAAGGAGATGGAAGCCATTCATGAAAGTTCAGATACTTTTTGAGAAATTTTAACTATAGGTACTAGACATTAATTAATATTCTCCAAATCTCAGTTTCATTGTAAGATTTTAAAAACTTTTGAAAATTACAAATACATCAGATTTGTATTGAATTTGACCAATATTTATTAGACGCCAATTAAACAAGATTTCCTGAATTTTAGTTTTTTAAGCTTAGGTCTTAAATTTTAGACATTTTCTAGAATCAAAGTCATGTAATAGATTTTGATCCAAACTAGAATAAGGATTCTAGATATAAGGTTTTAGTATCATATCTGGATTTTAATCTTTGCAAAGGGACATAAAAGTGGTGCTAAACTTTTGTTTGTGAAATTAATTTTATCTGCCTTGGGATTGAATGTCTGTGTGTGTGTGTGTGTGTGGTCACGAATAGGCTCCTATATGGTTGACTATTATAGAAAACTGATCACATAATGATAGAAGATGTATCGAGACACATGAATGGGTATGTTTGATTTGGCATAATGATGATTCATTAAATTTGTGGGGTCTGCGTACGCACCTGGTCCACAAAGTATGGAAATAAAAAAAAAAAAAAATAAATAAATAAATAAAAAAGTTTACAAGTGTTTTTGATATAGATGTACATAATACTTTGATAAATATGTTTTAACTTAAATAGGGATGGTATAATAAAATTGTGGGGTCTGCGTTCGCGCCTGGCCTCCATAGAATGGAAATAGACACAAACTTTAATAAAGACTTTTCATATCTATCTGCGTAAGTACACTTTGATAATTATGTTTCAGTTTGAAGAAATATGGTATAATAAAATTATGGGGTGCTCGTTCGCACCTGACCTCCATAGAATGGAAATATGTCACAAAGTTTAACAAGGTTTTTTAATATAGATCCACAAAATATTGTGATAAGTGTTTCAGTGTGAACAGGTATGGTATAATAAATTATGGGGTTTATCTATTTTATTTTTACTTTCATCATATTTTTCTTTGGTTTTGATACCCTCAAATTCGAAGCTATCTCTTTACAACCCTTCCCTTTCATAACCTATCATACTTTCATAAATCTGTCCATTTTCTGTAAGCTGTTTTTGAATCCAGTCAACGATGGGTACTTTTGCTAGTATATATATAAAAAATTTCAGAATGTGATTATATATTAGATTATATAATTATTTCCACAACCAATGTCGCAGCCCACAAGAGCCATGACAACCAACAAACTGAAGTCTAATACTCAAGTTTCAATCTCATTTCTCGAGTTCAGATGTGTGTAACTGATGAGCCCAAATAAAGGTGAAACTCTAGCATTGAACTTCTGGTTTATTGGCTGTCATGGCTCTTGTGGGCTGCAACGTTGTTTGACTGTGGAAATGATAATAATAATAATAAATATATATATGTATATATACATATACATACTAGCAGGCCGCCCGGCATTGCCAGGTAATAAAATGTGCTTAAATATAATATTTTGATGATTGCAGATTTCGTATTTATTATTATACTAGCAGGCTGTCTGGCATTGCCCGGTTGTAAAATACACTTAAATATGATATTTTGATTAATTCAGATTTCATATTCATTATATTGGACCCAATATATAGTAATGATTTAAAAAAAAAAAAAAAGAAAAAAAAAAAGAAAGAAAATGACTCGTGCTGAAAATCGAAACCGAAATGTTTAGCTATGATATGCTTTTTCCTTTGACATCAATGCCTAAACTATGAAGACAGTTTGCTGCAAGGCTAAAAATTAAAACATGAACCAATAGCTATTATGTTATGCATGCCTATCCATAGTCTTTTTCTGGTAAATTCCATTTTTTTAAATTTTCACACTTTTGCACTTATTTCCCCCCGGCTAAAACCCAAATAAAGTTTTGCATGCATTTGAATACCCTATATATTAAGTTTCATGTCTGTAGACCAAAAACTGACAGGAGTTTAGTAGGCAAATTTTTTAAACAAATATATATACGCATACATATATATATATATATATATATATATATATATATATATATATATAGAAAGAAGTTTGTGCTTATTATAACCTTTTTACGCAAATATTACACAACTCATGTAGAATATGTGCATTAATATAATTACACGTAATAGTTAACTAAAGTTGATCATCCCATAAGAAAACAGAAAAAAAAACTAATAAGGAATTAATAAAATGAATGTTTAAAAGAATATGAAAATTAGCTAGATCTTTTGCTAGAGAATGCAATTCCACGACCCATATATGACAAAGTTGTATTTTCTTTTTGAATTAATAGAAAAAAGTTTTTTTTTATATGAATATCAATACACAAAAAAGCATATATATATATATATATATATATAGTGGAACAATAAAATTGGCGTCCTAGAAAAGACGGCATGATTCCATTTCCGTTTGATAAAAACCGGTTTTCTTTTTTTTGTTGCAGACCATCTATTAGTTGGGCAGTTATGTACAAATCCCAAGAGCGATAGGAGCCTTCTATCATGTCTGAAAGTGGCACAATGTTCAACGAGCGAGATCGGAAATGCGCCAATGTATAACTCTCTCTCTCTCTCTCTCTATATATATATATATATAAAATATGGTAAGTAAACTACTCAGAATTGTTATTCTGATCGGTGTAGTGGTCCTTATCTGCCTTAATATCCATAAAAAGGAAATGCAACAATTTTAGTTTGTAAATTATGGAAATAAAAATAAACGTATTAATAAGAGGGTCTAGAACTTGGAGCAGGACATGGGTCCTTATTCATTCCTGAGAAGTGCCGAGCGTTAAAGACTATAAATTTAGTCCACTTTACATACAACACATTTTTAGGCCCCACCTTCAAAATTGAAAGTTATAAAATTTAAGCAATAAGAATAAGAAAAAAAAAAAAAAAAAAGGTAGTACGGATTGGGCACAAAAGCACATTGTTTTTTTTTTTCAATCCCAGGCATTGCCAGGTGTTCCTACCAGTTATAAAAATACAATAGTATAGATGGATATCTATCTACTGTTGATTGAAACAAACTTCCAAATGCTTCACACAAGGAATTCAAAAGACAAAAATCAAGGTCAGAGTTCGAGCACTCAGTTAACAAAAAAGACCCCCCTCCCCTCTGATCACGGCAAATTGGTGGATTATGTGGCCACTGCCACAAGTCGGAGGGGGAAAAAGCAGAGTTGCTGCTGCATACAATGACAGGTAGGTGTATCAAAAAGGTGCGCGCATGAAGAAATAGCATAAAGCACTAAGTAAGTGTGGCAAGGGAGGCAAAAACACATGTGCAATTGTGCATATACATATACACGCATGCACACACACACACACACGCACACACACACAGAGAACACTTAATAATAACACACAAGAAATGGATTACCAATCCAGCTGCTGCTGCTTGTTATGTACAGACGGATAAGGTGTGGGGAGGGGAGCGGATTTATGACATGAATTATTATATGGAAGACAGGTGAGAAGAAGAAGCTATTTGTTCTACATGAACAAAGATATAAATTAGTGGGAGATGAGGAGGTTAAGACAGGTTTATTTGCAAATATGCACTTTAAAGGAATGAATACCCTTGGCTAAGGTTTCATACATAGATGCTTATTAAACATGCTACCTGCAGGACGGGTCAACTGGGTCAAAGACCTTAGTATCAATACTCTTCTTATGCAATGTTGACTTGCTAGCTTATATTATTGAAAGTTAAGCAACATTAATCTGAGGTTAGAAAAGTAAATATCTTTCATATTAATCTATATATTACATATAGACATAATATGTAGGTATTTACTTCTTTCCCATCGCAGGAAGATGCGACACAAGGTTGGAAGAGCTAAGCCAGTGTCCCTAAAGGACGGGTGTTCTGACCTTTTAAAAATAGCCTCAGCATCCCTGCCGACATTCCTTGGTAGGTAGTTAGCAATAGACTTACTCCACCTGGAAGACAGGACACAATATCATCCATAGATGTTTCATTGTATCATGATTCTTCAGTGTGGCTAGACGTAGTAAGCCTATTCATGTGGCATGCAGAGGTCTGGTGATGCCCAGCACGAACTACTAAGTTGTATGACCTAACGATTAAAGTCGTAGTGTTGAAAAATGTTACGAGAAAGGGAGATAGTTTGAACATGAAATTGAAATCATGAATAAAAGGAGACAAAATTACAAAGAAAAAAAAAAAAAAAGAAAGAAAAGGTCACTCATTAAAATTATTGAAATCTCAAAATGTGTCTTATGGTAAAGTGGTTGCTCTATTTTATGGCATGCCAAACGTAGTTGGATCATTTCATGCTGAAACTGAACATGGTTATATTTGCTTTGTAGATGTACATGTTTGTAACAACTAACTCTGTGTTTAAAATTAAACAAATTTCATGAACAAAGTTTCTTTCCCAGATCTACCCTCATGTGGAACTTCTATACTGTGGGACCGATTTCCAGCTTACTACAACATGCTAGTTTTTAAGTCTAATGTAAACAAATTCTTGTTGAGCCATCCTCTTAAAAAAAAAAAAAAAAAAAAAAAAAAAAAAAAATCAAACTCTACCCAATTTCCACCACTCCCAATTATTAGTGCTGTCTCCCTGACCACCTTACTATCATTAACTCTTATCCTCGAGTGGCCTTCAGGCCTTGATAAGTGATGCACTCTGTATCAGAGTGGACCTGGGAGTAGCGGTAATGAAGGGGTGACTCCACACTTCTCAAAACTCCAAAATTAGGGCCCTAATTACTGAATATCGTTTTATGTCATATCCAGGAGAGTGAGAGGGGTAGCGTGAGGACAGAGTTAGAAAAAAGGATAGGAAAAAAAAAAAAAAAAAAAAAAAAAAAAAAAAAGAGCAAACAGAGGGGGAAAAAGAGGGAAGGATGAAGCGAGAGAGAAGCAGACAGAAATTTAGTAAAAGATGGGTGATGAGATGTGGCGAAACAGATGAATACCTTACCCAAGGATGTCCGAGACAAGTTACTGTTATAACAGGAACAAATTATATTTAACTCATAGATAGAAACCTGACAGGTACTAACTTACCACCATGGGTCAGAGAAGACCGAAGAGTAAAACTAACTTAAGAGTAATTCCATGCTCGTTAAAGCTCCCCAAGTTGAAACCTCATCAGTGGATGCTTTTGTATCATACCCAGGATGGTTGGGAAGAGAGATTGAATAGTAAGTAGAGTTAAGCTGAATAAAAGGTTGGATAGATTTTTGGAGAACATAGTGGGTTAGAAGGGAACAACTTGCCGAAGGGTGTTCAAGCCAGTTTAATGCTATTTCTCAAGACAAACTTGTTATTACAAATCCATTCGAAAATTGGCTTCAACTGGTATATCAACTACTACAGGGTTGCTGATTTTATTTGCCTGTATGGTTGGGATCCAATTGAACCCTTGTTGATAATTCAAATAAAAGAATCACCTCTGCCAAGGAAAAAAAAACACAATAATCTTGCCTGTATTAATGAAGGAGGGGGAGGCGGAAAGAGGATATGTTTAAACACAGTCATGTACCTTTATTGATTATGGGTGGGTGGGGGGCACCTTAGATGACTTGTAGACAATGTTAAAAAAATGTTCACTAGGAGAGGTGACACACTTTCTCTAGGCAAGGTATAGATATTCATGCCTTGTTTAAACCATTGTCAAATGGATCAAGGTGTCAGACGAAAATAAGTAGAAATAGGCACATTTAAATTTACATCAGAATAAGAAAGAACGAGGGGTGGGTCGGTCAGTCATTGAACAGTTGTGCGTCTTTGGATGAATTATGCACAAAGCCATCAGCCGCATTTTGTTGAGAGGGAGGAGGTGCGTGCATGCATGCACACACACATACTAGGCATGCAACTAAGCGAACAGTGATGTAATACGCAGAGCAGACAAGACAGATCGAACACAACTAAAAAAAAAAAAAAAAATGTGCGGGAGCGAGAGGGTAGAAAGAGAAGTCGTTGTTGCCGATTTGGTTAGATGAATTAATCAAGTGACAAGCACAGAAAAAGACTAACAGATTACAATGAAACATCTTCACTATGAACAGGATTATTAGAAAGAAAAAAGAAAAGAGTTTAATCATTATCAGGGAACAGGATGAATAAGATTTGTTCCAAATTTTATGGATTGTTTAAAATTTGAAAATAAATAGGATTTTTTTTTTTTTAAAAGATATTGAAGATTTTTATATTGCAGTAATAAATTAGGTTTTTTAATTATTGGGAAAGAAGAAAGAAACCCCAAATGAATGAACGTTGAAACTATTTTGTAAGGCCTTTAGATATGTGAGAGAGATGGGGATAGATAGATAGATAAGGAGGGAGGGATAGATAGATATGGAGGGATAGATAGATAGGGAGAGATAAGGAAGAACAGATATGGTCCTACTTTGTTTACGGCATATCAGTCATGTATGGGTTATTTAATGCCAAATAAATTTATCAAATCTAGGATAATTATTTATATTTCTAGAATATGTTGCCCTTTGACCATCAGCCACCGCCTTTTTCTATTTATTGTATTTATTTGCTTCCCCACCAAAGCAAATTAGGCACAAGGCCGTTTTTAATGTGGGGTAAAAACCAGCTCCCCTAAAAGTAGGCAAAAAGGGGGCACTCTGGTTACCAAAAATAATAATTGTCCCAGTATAGAAGGGTTCCACTCCATTGACTGGTACAAATTATCTTAAGTGCAGCATCTGCAGAACAGATACTACACCTTGATCCCGGCCCGAAGGCAAGAACAACAAAAAAAAAAAGCAAGCCTCTTTTCTATTTATATTAGAAAAAAATAAAAACGAGGAATAAGTTTTTCATTTTTTTTTTTGTTGTTGTTGAAGAATCAAATAATTCCAATTGTGGATGAACTTATTGGTACTAGGATATGACATGATCATCTGATTGATCGGATCAACCATAACCTGATCTCCTGGCTAGTCAAAATAAAAGCCAAAGTGAAAGGAATAGCTCAGCCACAATACCCTCGTTTTCTATAGGTAGCCCTCTTTTGGAGGTGGGGGAGGTTACGTAATCCTCTGCACGGAGTTTGCAGTCGGTCAATTCATGGCTGCGTTGATGGGGCAGAGTTAGGTAGAGCTTGAAAACAATGCACAAAATGGTTTAGCTAGGAATATCGCTTGATCAGCTTTTCATTTAGGCTTAAAAATGAATCTATAATAAAATCCAAGAAGAATAAAAAATTGATAAAAACTCATCTCAATTGATTCATCAAATAACAAACATTGAAAGGGAAATAAATTTTCAAATGATAAATTATTATCGCCAATAATTTTTAGATAGGGGTTCATATGTTTCAATTAGAGACTCGTTCCGACAAGCAATGTAATTTCATATTTGAGTTAGATATAGCATTTTCGTCAGTTCCCATGTGACGAGGGTAAAATTACACTCAAATTGCATTGTTATGATGACTGAACTTATGCATTCATGACCGGGAAGTTTCATCTTTCTATTACAATATTGGTGATGTGAAACTAAGAAAGCACCCCCTGTCACAGACGTACGTCAGAAGCAGGGATGCATCATTGAATTCCTGGCAAAAGCGCATTGAGAATGATGGTGACTATGTAGAAAAATAAATTCTGGAGTCTGCTCGTTGAAATGGTACCACTTCAGTCTTTGCAGCTCTAAGTTTTTGAGTAAAAAAAAAAAGAGATTTACTTTTAGAATGACTCATCAAGGAAATCAAAACATCGAGAAAAAAAAAAACACAAAAAAAATAACGTAAGGCAAACGAACAATGAAAACAGAAAAACAAACACGTGAAAAATGGCTTAAATAAGCTTGTTTTGATATTAAAATTTTTAAAAAATCGGTGGGTACCCGGGTGTTTTTGGGTGTGTGGTCGGGGGTGGATAAGCGAAGTAAAAAAAACACAAAAACGAACGTTACGTGAAAAATAGCTTAAATAACACTGGTTCAATATTTAAATTTAAAAAAAAAAAAAATCGAAAAAAGAAAAAAAGAAAAGACATCTCACGCCACGATTCGAACTCAAAACGTTTAGATAATGAACCAACGCGCTAATCAACTGACCTAACGTGGCGTACATGAAATTTGTTCAGTTTTTCAACTATTTAAAGTAAATCAGGTTATGACGTCACCTGGCGCATGCGTAGAACTGCTCGTCGTCACGAGAAGACGGTTTTTGATTTCTGAGAACTTTGACTGTAGTAAAATGAAATAAGTTTGAAGAGACAGACCTTATAAATATCCCTTCCTTGCTGGAATTCATATTATGCAAGAAGAGATGTTGCAAGCATTTTAAAGTACAGGGTGGAATGATAAAAGTGTCCCCCTAAACATAACAGCAATACAGCTTTATTTTAAAACATTGAAAAAAATAAATTCAGGTAACTTGATTATGTAGGAGAGCTGACATCTATTCAATGTAGCTGCCTTCAGCCTCAATCACTGCCTTGATATGGGTCCAGAACTGGGAACATGACTTTTTTACAAGTATCGGCAGGAGCTTGGTGGATGGCAGCAATCAGGCTGGCTTTGGTGTTGTGGGAGGTCATGTTGGTAATGTTCTTGATGTATGATCAAACAAAGAAGTCCAGCGGGTTCAAGTCGGGGGAGGAGGGGGGCAGTAAGAGAATAATACAAATTTGTAGCACTCCTTATGAAACCAAGCCTGGGTCTGTGAACTTGTGAGTTGGCGCCCAGTCCTGCTACCATACCCAGGGTCTACCAGCGGTCACTTGATTGCACCAGGGGATCACCACACTCTTCAGCACATCCAGGTACACTTTGGTGTTGACTTTCAAGCCGACTTCAAAGGCGTGAGGTGGTATGATGTGGCCCTCACTTGAAACCACACCAAAAATGATAACCGTGGCCAAAAACTTTGTTTTCATCACTCTGGATACGTCCCTATTCTTTGTGGCAATTCAGCGATGCACTGAGGGTGCTGGCAATGGTCCTGTTATCATAACTTGGATCAGTAGAGAGCATAAGTTGTATAGCAGCGCATCTCCGATCTTGCTAGTTGAACATTGTGTCACTTTCAGGAATGATAGAAGGCTCCTATCGCTCTTGGGATTTGTACACAACTGACCAAATAGTAGATGGTCTGCAAAAAAAAAAAAAAAAAAAAAAATTTGTTTTTATCGAATGGAAATGAAATTATGTGTTTTCTAGGGCGACAATTTTATTGTTCCACCCTGTATGCAGGATGAAGAAAAAAGGGGATCTTCAGGGTTTTGTAAAACAGAGTTTGTTCTTTCTTTTAATAATCTACCAAGAGAGATAGTTTAAAATTAGACGCTTAGAACCATATTTTTCTTGTGATCTCCCTATATATATATATATATTAGAAAATAGGTCCTTGGCCAGAATTCCCCTACATAAAACACAAAAGAAAAACAGAGAAATCTGTAAGATGTACCCATGGTGAAACAAAATATATTCCGAAAATCACAAATTGATCAAGTAGTTGTATATTTAAATAAGTAAAATCAAATTTTATGAGCATTCAGAGAGTGACTGTCTCTACTGCCATTTTGAAAAATTAAAAAAAAAAGGCTGATAACTCAACAAAAATTCATACTTATTAGATTTATGTTGTAATGCCGATTAATCCCTTAAAAATTATTTTCTTTATAAAAAACAACTACTTGATCAATGACATTTTCGTTTCATCATGCAAAATTTTATTTTATTTTTGTTTTTATTTTATGGGAATTCTGGAGAGGAGTCAAAGAAATTAAATATTTGTTTCTAGGTTGGTAAAAACTTAGTAATGAATACATTTCGTTAAATTTCATAACATGAAATCCAAATCTCAAAAATTTCAAATGCATAAAACAATAAATTAAATAAAAAGTAAAGGAATAATTTTTATGAGCTCCCTTAGAGCCTCTGTGGAACATGATATGGGGTAAGGGCGAGGGTCCATGTGGACTGAAACTGGGAATCCCTGGTTTAAATAGATGCGGTCATGAAAGAAATCAGTCAGCATAGATAATCTGGACTAAGACTCATGATGGTCAATGTTATATTTAACAGAAATTGAAAGGTGAGCTGTGAGGTCGGTTAAATTATATAGAGAAAGAGAGAAATCTAGAGAGAGAGAGAGAGGGGTAGAGAGCAAGAGATCAAGAGGTAGAGAGAAAGAGAGAGAGAGATCAAGAGGTAGAGAGAGAGAGAGATCAAGAGGTAGAGAAAGAGAGAGATCAAGAGGTAGAGAAAGAGTGAGAGAGAGATCAAGAGGTAGAGAAAGAGTGAGAGAGAGATCAAGAGGTAGAGAAAGAGTGAGAGAGAGATCAAGAGGTAGAGAAAGAGAGAGAGAGATCAAGAGGTAGAGAAAGAGAGAGAGAGATCAAGAGGTAGAGAAAGAGAGAGAGAGATCAAGAGGTAGAGAAAGAGAGAGAGATCAAGAGGTAGAGAAAGAGAGAGAGAGAGATCAAGAGGTAGAGAAAGAGAGAGAGATCAAGAGGTAGAGAAAGAGAGAGAGAGAGATCAAGAGGTAGAGAAAGAGAGAGAGAGAGAGATCAAGAGGTAGAGAAAGAGGGAGAGAGAGATCAAGAGGTAGAGAAAGAGAGAGAGATCAAGAGGTAGAGAGAGAGAGAGAGAGATCAAGAGGTAGAGAGAGAGAGAGAGATCAAGAGGTAGAGAGAGAGAGAGAGATCAAGAGGTAGAGAGAGAGAGAGATCAAGAGGTAGAGAGAGAGA